>NW_021703770.1:525395-634729 GCF_005190385.1 Monodon monoceros
TGGTGATGGTGGTGGTGATGGTCGTGGTGGTGATGGTGGTGATGGTGGTGATGATGGTGGTGATCGTGGTGGTGATGGCGGTGATGGTGGTGGTGATGGCAATGACAATGTTGGTGGCTTTAATAATGACCGCAGTGACTGAGCACTTGGCTAGGCAGTGTGGTGAATGCTGAACATTCTCCATCTCATTCAATCCTCACCCTCTACGGTATGCATTATCAATAGCCCCATTTTATAGATAATGAAATAAACGCACTGTCATGTGGCCCTTGGTCGCAAGCTGGGGCAGGATTCATGCCCCCTGTGTCTAATTCCAGAGCTCAGCTTCCCCCTAGGTCTTTCTTTCCCACCTCCAGAGCATGTCGGACCTCTAACTAGCCCCCTTACAAGCTGACTACTCACTGTGGTAGTGTTTCAGTGCCTTTCATTGTAATCCCCAGCAGCCAGTGCTGTACATAGGCTAATTGCATGTTTTATTGTCTCGTCTGCCGTTAAATATCTCTGCACCTACTATTAAGCAAATGCACCTCCTGCATGGATTTACCCTCTCCTGAACTCCGGCTCGCAGAAGCCCTTCGGGGTTCGCAGTCAGCTGGCCAGCCCAAGCCCCAGCCTCGGAGCCCACCTTTTTCTCTGTCCTCCCAGCTAGGCCCTCGGCAGCACCGACCCCCATGCCAGTCTCACGACGCCAGCCCACAGTCCCCACCCACCACCCAGGCATCTTTAAACAGAAGGCTGCTTGCGTCACTCCCCTGTGCACAGCGTCTTCACTGTTGCTGCAGGGTCTCCACAGCGTGGGCCACGCTCCCTGCGTGGCGTTCCGAGCCCTTTTCCCACAGGCTGGGCCAACCGGGTTTTCCATCGGGATGGCTCCTTCTTTCAAGGCCAGTGGCTCACGTGCTAGAATCCCTACGCTTGAGGCCTCCAGGGCCCGAGGCCGGGCCGAGACAGCAGCCCCTTCCCCCAGAGCCTCACACCTCCTGCCACTGCCGGTGGGTCACCACCTGAAACGTCAGCGCCTCCTCACCAGGACCCTCCCGGTTACATCGTCCCCAGACCTCTCTGCGCCTCTCCCTGGAATCCCCGCGTGGTAAAGAAATCACCTGCATCCTTGAACCTTGACCTCTTGCTCCAGATGACAGGCCTCCCTGGATGGGCCCTGGTCCTCTTCCCAGCCTGCAAGTCAGGGGGTCACCCAGAGCAGAATAATCCACTCCTGCCCTGACGACCGCACACTGCCTCCCTGCCACTGTCGCCTCACTGCCCGGAGGGCTTTGCACCTGGCACACAGGTTTGTCTCCCTGGAGCCTCCTGCCATCATTCAGTGTAACTTTAGGATTTACCTGGAATGGTTTTTGCCCCCTCCCTCCCCCATGCAGCCACTGTCACCTTCTCTGAAACCTCAGCTGCAGAATCCCACCTCTGCCCTGGCCTCCTGGCTGCCAGCCCGTGGGCCTTGTCCCTCCCACGCACCAGCCGTTGGGCCTCACGGCACCTCCTGTCTCATGACCCTTCGACTGTCTCCTGCTCTGCCAGCCCTGGCTTTGCTTCCTTGCCCTCCCACACTGGGACTCTGCCCACACTCCTACCTGAAGCTGACCTCGGCCACGGCCTTCCTTCTGTCTGGCCTCCCATTGCATCTGCCAGGGAACCCAAACTAGAATCGACCATATGGTCCGCTGCTCCAGGCCTACCCCTGCCCACTGTCTGTCCCCTGAGGAGTGCCCACTGCTGGGCCACTGTCCATGGAGCCCTGCGCCCTCCCAACACTCCTCCCGTCCCCTCTCTCCTGCCCAGAGTGGTGATTTTAAGTCCCTACACGATGTTCACATTGCAGAAACTTCCATGTGAGACTTGCAGCCAATAACATTGCCCTTCTGCCCAGAGAAAACAGGAGGTGAGTGGCAACGCGCCCTCGGATGTCCTGACTGGACACAACTTTGCACGGAAGGTCAGTGTGTCCTCTGGCTATGGTCTCAGTCCCCAGCGTGTTTCTTTTTTTGTTTTTTTTTTTTTTGCATTACACGGGCCTCTCACTGTTGTGGCCTCTCCCGTTGCGGAGCACAGGCTCCAGACGTGCAGGCTCAGCGGCCATGGCTCACGGATCCAACCGCTCCGCGGCATGTGGGATCTTCCCGGACCGGGGCACGAGCCCCTGTCCCCTCCATCGGCAGGCGGACTCTCAACCACTGCGCCACCAGGGAAGCCCCGCAGCATGGTTTTTTAAAAATCTATTAATGTTTACTTTAGGAAGGAACTACTGCTACTGTGACATGTGCCCACGCACGGACGTAGAAATGAGAAATTCCACGTCTCAGCCCCGCCCTCATGCCCACATTGGCCACATCGCGGGTTTCCTTTCACAAAGGTGAGAGCAAACTACTCTCGCTACTTCTCCACTTGTTTTTCTCCAATGATGAGCCCTGCAGGCCTGGGGTCAGGGGGCATGGAGCTGAGGCTTCCTTTGGGTTCTCTCTGCTGTGTCACTGTATGACATGCCCCCATTCCCAAGGACAGCACCGTGGATGGGGTTGGTCCCCTTGGCACCTCATGCAGGCTTCGGGGTTATGGAAGGAAGCAGCACCCCTATTCCGGGCACCCCCTTCTCCATCCCTGTGAGGCTGGAGTTCTTGGCTTCAAAGCATCAGTGCCCTGTGCTAGGGACCCAGAGGCCCCTGCCATCCAGTCTCAATCCCCTGCTCCCCTCTCCACTCAGAGTCCCACTCACGGGGCCTCAAGCGTGCCTCCTTTTCCAGGTCCCCCGCCCGGCCCCGCCCAGGCTCTCTCCCAGCCGGGAAGCCTGGCCCCCTTCCTCTCCCACCACCCTGGGATCCCACAGGGCACAGCCCCACTTGGCCTGGCCTCCCCCTGGGTGGTCCTGGCTCATTCTTACTGGGCACCCACGGCCCATGAGAGCTCACAGCTGTCAGCAGGCTCCCAAGGTGAGTCCCGCTGGGGTCAGCACACCTGGAGGACAGGTGGCGTTACACCTGACCACCCGCAGGGAAGCCCAAACAGCCGGGCTTTTGGACCTGGCAAAGTGGGGGACGGGGAGTCTTTGTGAGTTGCTTTTATCTTTTTCATAACGCATTTTTTTTAATGACTAAGTCAATATTTGTTCAATGCAGAACACTTGGGAAACAAACAATGGAAAGGAAAAAATTACCCATAATTGCACAGTGCAGAGATAAACACTGTTCACTTTGGAACCGGCTTCTTCTCTGCTGCTGCCTCCCTCACCTCCCTCTCCTCTCACATGTGTCAAAAACAGGATCTTCTGTGTGTGTGCATGCACGCTTGTGCGTGCGCGTGCATACAGTTCCTCCATCAGCCGCGCTCCTCTCCTTTCCTGCTGCCGTTCACAGCCATTCTGTCTGTCCATATCCCTTGGTCTCCATCTCTCACCAGGTCTAGGCTGTCCTCCACTCTCGTCCCTCCACCCTGAAGTCTCCTAACTGCCCCTCTGCAGCCCACCCTCCTCCCGGAAGAAACAAGATCGCCAGCATCCTTCGGCAGCCTCCCGTTGCTCCCACAGTGAAGCCCAGGCCAGAGCACGACCTGCCCTCGAGGCCTCCGGCCCGCCCCTCCCAGCACATGGGCTCCCTCTCCTGCAGGACTCCCACCAGCCACCCTCCCTCCAATGGGCTTGCCCCACTCCCCAGGTGCCACCGTACCCCCAGGCACTCCCACGGGGCAGCTCTGCAGTCTCCGTGGGGCAACGGGTCCATTGTGTCCGCTGGCCTCAGAGCCCCAGCCCGAATGCTCTGATTACCACCTTACCTCAGGCTCAGCACAGTTTTTGGCTCCTGATGGGAGCTGTCTCCGCATTTCCTGAGCGAAGGATGAATGAATGAATGAAGGAGTGAATGGATGAATGTGTGAATGAAATCCCTGGAACAGGTCAGAGTGCTCTCAGGGACCGTTGCAGAGACCGCCCCGTCGCCCTCCAGAAATGCTGACATCGTTTCCGCGTCTGCTGCTCCTGGGCAGGCCAGGAGCCAACCCTGCGCTTCTCACTGGGCAGAATCATGTTTTCATATTTGCAAGTTGCTGGGTAGAAATTCATGTGCTCTCGCTCAAACGGACAGGCATTCCATGATTAATGATGAAAACCTTCTTACGTTTGCCTACTGGCCGTTCGTACACTTCCATCTGTGACATTCTGGTTCGTACCCTGTGTCCATCTCTGCTTGAAGTCTCTTTTGTTGTTTATTTATGATGATACTTTAGGTCGTTAACTAACTCACCCTTTGAATAAACATAGGTCGTGAAATAGTCCCCCAGCTGTTGTTAGTTTTTAATCGTGTTTAAGTTTTCATTTGAGTAATGACCACACATCCCCTAATACTTTGTG
Organism: Monodon monoceros; assembly: GCF_005190385.1. Lineage (NCBI taxonomy): Eukaryota > Metazoa > Chordata > Mammalia > Artiodactyla > Monodontidae > Monodon > Monodon monoceros. The sequence goes on from NW_021703770.1 coordinate 529,750, forward strand.
GGTCTCTTGATGAGTTTTGCCCTAGTGTCCTAGCTAGACACCAGCTCGGGATGAGATGGACCAGACCAGGTGGGCCAGCCGAACAAACAACAGGCCGGATACATCTACCATGGTTTGGCCAACCTCTGGGAATTCTGAGTTTTATATATATCTTTACAATGCCTCCTAAATTATGCAAAACACTTCCCCATCTAACTTTGATTTGGTTATTTCCCATCCCTCCTCTTTGGAAAAGCCAAGAAGCAGGCATTCCAATTCATGAAGCCTCCTACATGTGTTTTAAATTTCATTTTCAAGATACAATCTAAATCAGAACACACATTCATTAAAATGCACTTTCCTTCCCACTTCTTTTTCCACCTTCCTGGGATTTTTCATTCCCCCAATCCTGGCGATTTCTGGGATCACTTAATTCTCCAAGCTATGTGTATTGGTTTACTACAACAAATTCTCACAGACTGGGCAGCCTAAACAATGGAAATTCATTTTCTCACAAGTTCTGGAGGCCAGAAGCCTGAGATCCACATGTAGCAGGGCTGGTTTCCTCCAAGGCCTCTCTCCTTGGCATCTAGACAGCTGTCCCAGCTCCGTGTCCTCACGTGGACAATTGACATTTTCAGGTAGAAGAATTATCCCTATGGTTTATTACACGCTTTCCTAGAATTCTTTTACTATATGTCAATATAAACCCGAAAAGACACACATTTGTTGTCTTCTTTGTAGACAAACCACGAGCTATTGGTTGAACTGTGACTATTTGGTCTACACCAGGGGCTCCAGGACACAGCAGCTGAGGGGGTGGGCTTGTAGCCAGGGCAGGATCCACCGTGTCACTTGGGGAGAGGTGCTTAGCCTGCAGGGTCATGGTGTCCGTGTCTGTAAAGTGGAGTGATGATGACACGGGAGCGGGGCCCTTCGTGTGGATTAGTAGGAGAGCTATGGTTTAGTGCTACAGAGGAGCCCAGCAAATGCTATTTTCTTCCCCGAGTTAGAACATTTTCATTTTCCTCTACGTTTTGACTTTAAGACATGTACTCATTAAAAGCAAACCGGTGCAGACGGGAATAAAGTGTAAAGAAAGGGTCCCCAGATGCTCACGCAGACCCCCAGAGGCAAGGACTAAAATCAGCTTCCTATGGATGCACGTGCTGGCCTCTCTGTGCTGCAGGCACTGGCAGACACTCCTCTTCCACCTGGGAACACAGCTAGAGGACACGTCGCAGCCTCCCTCACGTGGCCAGTGGAGTATGAGTGGATGACACGTGCCTCCCGCAGACCCAGCCTGTCAATCCCTCACCAGGAGCTCGTCACCTCTGGCTAGGCATACTCTGTCCTCTGGTTGAATGGCAAGGATGAGGGGGCCCAGAGGAGAGAGGAGCCACAATATGGAAGGAACCTGGATCCACCGCATGGAACCCAACACACTCAGCAAATACAATGAACGATTCACGTCAGTGAGAAATAAGCCTTAGTGTGCCAAGCCACTGAGATTTCGGTGTTTTTGTTACAGCAGTTAACCTTCCCTGACCAATACACCTGATGGTATTTCACAGAACATTCTGTTCTGCAACTTTCCTTTCTTTAACACATGTTCATATCTTTCTACCTTGGCAAGACAGTTTGCACCATTTATAAAAAATAATGGCTCAGAATAAGTGTCAATGACAGGAAAAATGTAAGGGTTTCATCTCACATATTAAGAGACAGAGCCATCCCAGAGTTAATTCTGTGATTCAGACACTTGACCAAGGACCCAAGTTTTCTCATCTTTCCAAGTTGCCATCGTCAAATTGTTTGGCCTTTGTCCTTGGCTCTGCTCCCTCTTCGTTAGATTCTAGGTCCTCCTTTTCCCTTTCTTTCTTTTTTTTTTTAATTTACTTTTTCATTTTCCTGGAGTACATCCTCAAGTTACTTCTTTCAAGAAGTCAAATGAAAGATACCTTTGCATGTAAGGAAATGTCTTTACTCCACCTTCCCACTTGATTACTAGTTTGACTGTGAATAGAATTTCATCACAATGTTAGGGGCTTGGCTACATTTTTGTAACGAACGGCTGATAAGAGGGCAGATAGATTGATTTTTCATTTCTTTGTAGATGACTTGTTTCCCTCTCTGAAAGTGCAGAGGATTTTTCTAGCTAAGGTGTTTTGAGATTTGATGATAACCTGCTTTACTGTGATTCCTCCTGCCTGGTGCTGCAGGAGGCCCTTTGAGTGCTGAGGTTCTGTTTTCCTCAGGGCTCAGCAATTCCCTTGCACTATTGATTTGTTCTTTCCTCCCCTCCACTTCCTCTGGTTTTGTTTCAGGCAGTTGGCCTCCTGGAGATTCTCTTCTCCATCCTTTATCTATTTGCTCATAATTTCAATCTCTCTCTGTTTTCTCTGTGTTCTTGGTGACTTACTAACTCTGCCTTCTCATCCTCCATTGGTTTTCTAGGGGGTGCGATTGTATTTTAGACTCTAACTTCTTATTTTGGTTGTCTGACCGTTCCCTTTACAAAGCACGCTGGTTTTTTATTTTATGGTTATAATATCCTCTCAAATATCTCTGAGTATGTTAACTGGAGTATTTTTAGCATACTTTTCACTTAATTTGCTCTGTTTCCTCTGGCCTTTGTTCTTTCTGTGCGTTTATCTTCATCCTTCTCTCTCGTGCTGCTGGCTTTCCTCCCTGGCCTGGTGATGCTAGCTGTCTATTCATACAATGAAGGTACAGGTGAGGGGGCTGGGGTGCATCCTCCTGCTGTTGGTTAATAGGACTTGTTTTTCTGCTGCCCCCCCCCACTCCTGGATAATAACTCTGACTCTGGGTTTTGGGGGAGCGGGGCAGGGAGAAATGCGGCAGCTGTAAGATTCTCTGTAGGTGAGGGAGCTTGGACTTCCGTGTCAGAATGGAAAGGACTTCATTCCGGGGTCCAACCAGCTCTGGCTTTCCCTGTGGGGCTGATCACATGGCCGCAGTGACAAACAGTCAGGTTGTGTCTGCAGCCTGGTCCCTCTGCCTGTGCTCTGCTTCCGTGGGTGGGGTTCCACTGAGAGGGCTTGCGCCACGTGCAACTCACCACGACCTCCATTTTCAGCCTGGCTCCTTGCCCCAGCCCGCCCACACCTGCCGCCTCTGGGACCCAGGCCTCCCTGCTCTTCCAGTGGGAGGAATCTCAGCTGCAGCCTGCTGCCAGGATCCGGACTCCAGCTCCCTCCTGTTTTATAGGTCAGCTCACACCCCTGTGCTTCCTGTCTCCTAGAATTTATTAAAATCTCTTCTTAGTCATTGTTGTGAGGATTAAAATGCAATTACGAATGCAAAGCACATCATACAGTACCTGGCACATAAGGAGGGCTGCATAAATGTTAGCAATTATTATCACTGGTGGTTAAGTGATTTCCCTAAGATTGTAAGACCTCTTCCTTCAAGGGGGCCACAGTTTAGACAGACAGAGACAAAGTATCACCAATAATAAGTCTCCCCAGCTCCCCTAGCACTGGCATCTTCTCAAGTCGACTTGGTCCTTCCTTACAGCCTCCTAGGAGAGCAGGGACCACAGATTTCACCTTCCATCCCACTGCTGGGATTGAGAGATGACCTCGCCTCGAGAGCGGTGTCAAAGGAAGAGCACCGTGCCTGCCACGTATATTCCTGGGAGAAGAGATGGTTTCGGTAGGAGGCTCACAGACAGGTTCCTGGAGGTGGTGAAAGTGTGGAAGGATGGGCTCTGGCAGGCAAGGTGTATGGGACAGGGCACCATCTGGAGTGCTTCTCAACTGAGGGCATCGTCTGGCTGTCCCGGAGACAGCGGGCCTGCCAGCGTTCCGAGGGCAGGGAGTGATCTCTGCATCTAGGTGCCTGTGCTTCGGTGGACTGCCCTCTCCTGGGTGTGGGTGGAAATGTGACTTGCCTCTAACCCTTATAATAATGGAAGTGATGGCATGTCACTCCCATGATTATGTTACATAACAAAGACGGTCTTGATGAAGTAAGCGGCCATGTGGGGAAAGCCCATGTGGCCAGGGACTGTCAATGTCTTCCAGAAACTACCTTAAGGAAGTGGGGTGGCCTCCAGTCTGCAAGAAGCTGGGGTCACACAGCCACAAGGATACGGGCTCCTTCAGCATCCTGAGTGAGGTCGGAAGTGGGGTTTCCCCCGGTCGAGCTCCCAGATAAGAACACAGCTGGTCACAACCCCTCCACTGCAGCCTGTGAGACCCTGAGGAGAGGGACCAGCTAGGCTGTGCCCAGACTCCTTCCCTACCCCAGAAACCATGTGATAATACATGTGTGTTCTTTTAAGCTGCTCCATAAGTGCTTATTTGTTACACAGCCACAGCTAATTAATACACTATGCATCTTACACTGTACCAGACACTCCCTCACATGGGGGAGGTACCCCACCCAGAGTCCCGCAGAGCCCCATGGAGGGGTCCCAGCCCAGAGGGGAGCAGCATCGGGGTGGTGATGGCTGGTGGGTGGGCCGCTCCAGCACCAGGGCTCGGAAGTCACTCCAGGCTGACTCACTGGCCCTGCCCTCCCACAGGAAATCCCTGGGCCCGGATCGCAATGGCCCAGGCAGAGACTGAGGGACAGAGGACGGCACCCACTGCCCACTGGCTCAGCCATTCAGAGCAGCTCTGTTCTGGCCCACTCAAGCAGACATATAGAAAGACAATTACCAGGGGCTGTGCTCCCAGGGGCATCCGGTTCTCCACCAGGTAGGAAGGGTTCCAGGGCCACTGGAGCTGACAGAGGCGAGCTGGCAGACAAACCGCACTGCTCTGCTAGTTCAGAGTGATCTCTCACCCCGCCCCGCCCCACAGGCTCTTTTTCCCACTGATCGCTCAGCCTAAACCCTGCTGCAGTAACTGCAGAGCTGACATTCACGGAGCTGCTTGCTCTGTGCTCCTCTCTGAAACTGCCTGTATTAGGAACCCATCTAAATTTCACAATAACCTTACACAGTAGGAACTCTGAGAGGCCACACTTTACTGATGGGGAAACAAAAGCATGGAAAAGTTTAATAACTTCCTCAAGGTCACACAGCTGGAAACTCTGACTTTCCATTGACTTGTCCCTAAAATGGAAACCCTATAATCTCCTACATGTGGTTACTGGGATCCCCCATGGAGACAGTGTCTCTGGGGCACTCGGCAAGGCCTGGCCCCGGGCAAGGCTGTTCTCAGGGGCAGCCGCAGCTCTCTTAACCCCCAACACCCAGGGAGGGAGCATGACCTCCGGTGACCCTGAGCACCTGACCACTGCCTTCTCATTGTCTAAGATGAAGGCATCTGGGCAATTCATGCCAGCAGGTTTTTCTGTGCTCTTGTTATGTTTCAGACCAGCACTAGAGTTTGCAATGAGAACAGATAATTGAGGCATCACCCTAGTCCCTGTCCTGGAGGAGCTTAGGGGGGAAGGGGGAAGGGCCGGGAAGGAAGGGAACTGACTCTCCATGTGCACCTACTGTGTGTCGGGAAGGTCGCCAGCATTCAGACTCACCATACCTTTTTCATCCTCATGGTGACACATCGATACGTATAAAATTAGCTGTGTTTTGTAACAGAAGAAACTGAAGTTCAGTGAATTTAAGGAATTTTCCCAAGGTCACACAGACTAAGGATTGTCTCCCCATAGACTGCGTTCTGGTAACCATAAATCAGGGAGAAAATGATAAGTATCAAAGCTATTTAAATAAGACAAGTCACTTGGCTTCTGAGTCTTTCATCTTTATTGGCTAAATGCCTAGAGTAAAATCTACTTCTCAGAGCCTTTGTGAAAATTTGATGACCCATCAAACGTGAGCGTTCCTACCGTGCTTAAGGGCACACAGTAGGAACTTAGTCAATGTTCGTGTATCATGGTCTCAATGAGGGAAGATGAAAAATTTTTTGAAACTATTAAAGAGGAATATGATGATTTTAACGGAGGAGCAGGGATCAGGAGTTGATAGAAATTTCTGAAATAGGCCTTATGGGGGCAGTATGATTGGGGCAGACTCTGCAGGCATGAAAAAACAGTGTTTTCTAGAATAAGAGATTCTCTGAACTGGAGAGGATGGAGAAGATGGCGGATGCAGCTGAGAGAGGATACCTTGAGTACGATGCTAAGGTACAGTTCACAGGGCATGGAAACCAAACAGGGGCTTTGAGCCCAAGATGGTGAAGAGATCACCTTCTGGTCGGGTTCACACACATACTCTGGAATTGTCTTACTTCCAGTGTCCAGTTACTTATAACTCAGGCAATTTCCTAGTGATCCCAAATGACATAGTAAACCTCATCTTGAGCGACATGCTTTTGTGTAACAGCCAGCACCTCTGGATGAGAATAGGTCCTGGGACTTCTCTGGCCATCCAGTGGTTAAGACTCCACGCTTCCACTGCAGGGGACGCAAGTTTGATCCCTGTTTGGGGAAACTAAGATCCCACATGCTGCACAATGCAGTCAAGAAAAAAAAGAAATAGGTCCTTCTCAGGAATCCGTGTTCAATCTGGTTGACTCCATCAGAACAGTAGCTGCCTTGGGCATGGAATCTGGAAACCCTCAAACCCAAGTCTGACCAGCACGAATTGGTCCACCTGGTGGAGGCGCCTCTCACTAACAAGATCACAGTGTGATGGTCATTCCAGTCCTCAGAAGATAAAAATAAAAGATCAGTGACAAAGAACCAAACTTGTCTTGTCCACCTCCAGTCATGAAGGGTTGATAAGGTCTGGAACTACCCTCTTGTCATTAAAAAAAAATAAACCAGAAAATAACACAAAACAATGAAACAACTCTTTATGGATATAGAGCCTTGGGCAATGCAGGAATGTGATTCCAGAGGGAAGGGAGACAGACAAGGTGAGACTGCCAAGGGGCAGGATTTCCTCCTGGAGATGACATCTGGACCACAGCACTGCAATGGGGGGGGGGGGTGCACCAAGCAGAGGTGAATGGACAGAGATCAGAGTCCTGGAAGGTCAAGGTAGCTGGAATTTGTAGGGCAGAGTTATGGATAGAAACGAGCTGTGTAGAGAAATAATTCTAGAAATTGCATAGGGTCCCTTAGAGTTTGACTAAATACCAACACGCACATGTGTAGGGCAAGGGAGTGTGAATGAAACAATGCCCAGAGCTCACAGAGCCTGGAGTTCCCTCCAGCGTGATGGAGAGACTTCACTGAATGCACAAGACATTTAGCACAGAGCCCAAAACAGTCTGTGGGGGTTAAATTAACTCTAAATTAAAGACTATTCTAGACCCATCCCAAAAGAGCCTCCCCAAAAAACAAGGACTGAAAGGGTCAAAATAATCCCCAGATAACAGAACTGGCTGCTAAGAAAGCCCAAGTCTCTTTAAAGGAATACAACAAAATCCAGCACTCATGAACATAAAGTTCACAGTGTGTGATTCAATTTTAAAAAAAATAAATGAATAAACATTTAAAGAAGTAGGAAGTTCTGATCCATATCTAGAAGGAAAAACAGTTCAGTGAAATAGATCTAGAAATAATAAAAATAATGGAATTATCAGGCAGTACATTAACAGATGTTATAAAACTTGATTTATATGTTCAAGGATATAAACCATACAATCAATATCTGAAAAAATATTATCATCTGACAGAATTAATAACAGATTAGACACTAAACAAAAAAAATACCAGTGAACTTGAAGACATAGTAATATATTTGACTTGGAGTGAAACAGGGAATAAAAGGACTAAGTACATAAACAAAGCTTCAGCAACTTGTGGGATAATATCAAGTGGTCTAATATCTGGTCATTGCAATCCTAGAACATGGAGTGGGGTGTGGGGGAAGACCAAAAACATGTTTGAAGAAATAATGGTGAAATTATTTTCCCAAATTTTATGTTTTAAAAATTCTTACAAACCCAAGAATCTCTTTAAACCCCAAGCAGAATAAACACACAAACCACCACCACCACCATCACCAAGATACAAGATAGAAGGAAAAAAATCCAAAAATTAGCTGGAGAAAAAGACATAATGTAACAAGGAGCAGAGATAAGAACATCACCGGCTTCCTGTTATAATTTATGCAAGACATAAGACAAGAATGATATCTTTCAGATGCTGAAATAAAATTCCTGTCAATCTAGAATTCTATATGCAGTGAAAATATCCTTCATAGTCAACATAAAACTCTTTAGACAAACAAAAGCTGAGAAAACACATTGCCCACAGAACAGCGCTGTAAAAAACGCCAAAGGAAATTCTTCAGGTAGAAGGAAATGACACCAGATGGAAACTTCAGTCTGCACAGACGTGAAGAGTGCTGGAAACTGTAAGCAGGTGAGTAAAACAATTTTCTTTTTTCTACATTTTAATTTTGTAAAAAAATTATTCGGTGCAACACAATGTAATAACAATGCAATGTGGGGTCATCAAATATGTAGAAGTAAAATGTATGACAATAGTAACTCAAAGGATGGGATGGAGAAATAACATTTGTAGGATTTTTACATTAAGTGTGAACTGGTAGAATAGTATTTAAAGGTAGATTGTGATAAATTAAACACATATTATAAACACCAGCCTAATCACAGGAAGAGAAACAAAGAGGTGGAATGAAAAAGCCAGTCATGGAGATAAAATGAATCCTAAAAAATACCCAATATAAAAAAGGCAGGGGCTTCCCTGGTGGCACAGTGGTTGAGAGTCCGCCTGCCGATGCAGGGGACACGGGTTCGTGCCCCGGTCCGGGAAGATCCCACATGCCGCGCAGCAGCTGGGCCCGTGAGCCATCGCCGTTGAGCCTGCGCGTCCGGAGCCTGTGCTCCGCAACGGGAGAGGCCACAGCAGTGAGAGGCCCGCGTACCGCAAAAAAAAAAAAAAAAAAGAATACGTCTACAGATAACATCATCTCCTAAGATTGGGAAAGGATGCCCACCCCCACCATTTCTATCCAGTATTAGGGTGGAAATTCTATCCAGTGTAAGAAGGCAAGAAACAGGAATAAAAACATACAGATTGGGAAGGAAGAAACAAAACTGTCTTTATTTGTAAATGACTTGATTGTAAGCAGAGAAAATCCAGAAGAATCCTAGGCAGTGTCTTAAGCAAAATCACGGAATACAAGAGGCTACGACACAAATATCAATTTTACTTCTACCTCCTGAAAATGAATAAACTATTGTTGATTGTTATGAAAAATTGATTTTTTACAAGTTGCCAAGGTAATTCAGTGGAGGAAAGAATAGCCTTTTTAACAAATGGTGTTGGAACAATTGGATACACATTTGGGAAAAAAGATGAAACTTCACCCTCCCAACTTCAGGCCATTAAAATTTTACTTGAAATGGATCATAAACCTAAATGTAAAACCTAAAGCTACAAAACTTCTAGACAAAAATCATTGTATAAAATATTTACCATCTTGGGATAAGCAAAGATTTCTTAAGTAGGCTCTAGATAAACACAAACTATAAAAGAGAATACTGTTAAATTGGACTTCATCAAAACTAAAATCTTCTATTTGAAAGACATTGTTAAGAAAATAAAGAGCAAGGTATAGAGTAGGAGAAAATATTCACAGTACGCATATCTGACAAAGGTCTTGTAATCAGGATATATTATACAAAGTTTTTTAGGTTAAGAGGAAGAAGGTAAGAGACCCAGAACAAATGGGCAAAAGATTTGAACAGACACATTGCAAAGCAAGAGATACAAAGGGCCAATAAGCACATGAAAAGATGCTCAGCATTACTGGGCATCAGGAAAGTGCATATTAAACCACAGTGGAGACCCCTACATGCCCACCAGGATGGTTAAATTTAAAGAGACTGACAATGTGAAGTGTTGACGGGCATGCAGAGCGGGTCAGACTCTCACACATCACTGATGGGAGTGGACATTGCTACAACCACTTGGAAAACAGTCTGGCAACGTCTTAAAAGTTAAACATACACTTATCAAACAATCCAGAAATTTCACTCCCAGGTATTTACCAAAAATAAATGAATACAGGTATCCACATAAAAGTTCACATCTTAACGTCCATAGAAGCTTTATTCATAATAGCGAAAAACTGGAAACAGCCCAATTATCCATCAAGATGTGAATGGATAAGCACAGAAAAGCAATGACATTAATAACCAGCTGGGACTCATCAAAATTTAAAACTTTCGTGCTTCAAGGGACACTGTCAAGAAAATGAAAAAACCCACAGAACATGAGAAAATTTTTTCAAATCATGTATGATAGGGTCTAGCATCAGAATATAGAAAGAACTCTTATAATTCAGCAGTAAAAAGACAAACAACCCAATTTAAAAATTGGACAAAGGATCTGAACAAACATTTCTCCGAAAAATGATATACGAACATCCAATAAGCACATGAAAAGATGCTCTGTGTCATTAATCATCAGGGAAACACAGATTAAATCCACGATGAAATATCACTTCACACCCACTAGGATGGTTATGATCCGCAAAATGGACAATAGCAAATGTTGAGTGTGGAGAAGTTAGAACCCCAGACATTGCTGGGGGGAATGTAAAATGATGCAGCCACTTTGGAAAAGAGTTTGGCAGTTCCTCAGAAAGTTAAACATAGAGTTATCATTTGACTCAACAATTCTAATTCTGGGTATACCCTCAAGAGAATTGGAAAAATGTGTTCATGCAAGAACTTGTACACAGATGTTCATAACAGCATTATTCATAAAATCCAAAAGATGGAAAAATCCAAATGTCCAGCAACTGGTGAATGGATAAACAAAACATGGTCAATCCATACAAGGGAATGTTATTTTTTGCCATAAAGAGAAATGAAATACTGACACAGGCTACAACATGAATGGACCTTGAATACACGATGCTAAGTGAAATCATCCAGGCATGAAAGACTGCATACTGTATGATTTCATTTATATAAAATCTCCAGAATAGGCCAATCCATAGAGACAGGAAGTAGATTAGTGACTGACAGGGGTTCGGGGCAATGGAGGAACGGGGTGGGTGACTGCAAATGGTACAGGCTTTCTTCGGGAGTAATGAAAGTTTTCTAAAATTAGTAGTGGTGCTCGTTGTACAATTCTGTAAACATACTAAGAGCCACTGAGTTGTACATTTTAAAAGAGTGAATTTTATGGCATGTGAATTATATCCCAATACAGCTGTTATTAAAATGGAAAAAAGATGAACAAATAAGCAAATTATAGTATATTCATACTATGAAAATATAACAACAATAAAAATGGATAAATGACTGAAATATATAAATACATGGATGGATCATAAAAAAAGTGCTGAGCTTAAGAATCCTGACACAAAAGAGTGTGCACTTTACTATTCCATTTATGAGTCTCTAAAAAAACAAATCTAATCTATAGTGACAGAGAGCAGAGCAGTGGTTGCCCAGGGCTGGGGCTGGGAGGACTGACTGGACCAGAGCACCAGGGAACTTTCTGGGCTGATGGAAATGTTCTCTATCATTACTGTGGTGATGGTCACACAGGTGTATAAATCTGTCCAAATTCATCCAAAGATACATTTAAAATGGGTACATTTTGTTGTATGTAATCTATCCCTCAGTACAACTGACTTTTGAAAAAAAATAAAACTTCCTCAAACGTGAATAAATATGTACAGTTTATTAACAATTAGCCTAAGTAGCATGTACATTTAAATTATTTATGACAAATAATATTCTCTGTGGGTTTGGTTTAAAACCCAATTCCACTAGGCCAGGGAAATTGTAATGTTCAGTCAGTGCCTGGCTCTGTGCTGGGCACCAGGAATAAACAGGCAAACCAGTCAGAGTCCTGACGTCACTACGTTTACATGCACATCCTGGAGTCGGGTATATAAACAATATTTACATAAATAGCTTGCATCATGTATGATGTTGAGGGCCTGTGTGTACAGCGGGGACAGGCAGACTCAGGGAGGACATATCTGAGGACGTGACATTTACGCAGTGACCTGAGGATGGAGGGGGTCAGATGCTGAAGACGTGGTAAGAGAATCTGGCAGAGTAGTTACAGGGGACCCTCTGCCTGGGCAATTCCTTCATATCTTCATCCATGTCCTTGTGCGTTAGTCAGGAAAGGTTAGACAATGCTGCAGAAACAAATGCACCTTCCTTCCATCACGTAACTGCCATCTGGGGCTCTGGGCTTCCCCATCACTGGGGGCTGAATCATCATGACATATAGCTGTAGCCAGGCCCACCGGCCTGGCCTCTGTCCATGGTGCTGTACCTACCGCAAGGGAGGATGGGAAAGGTAGTCCACCCATGACCCACGCAGAGGAAATGGGGTGATGAACACATAGCACTGACTCTGCCCATCCACGGTCATGGGTCACTGGCTAAATCCTTACCCTTCTTCATCTCATCTGTGGTGGTTCCCTTGCTGACTCTCCCTAAGTTCATTTCAACAGTAAGCCCCATACAACATACCCTGTTACAGCCGCTCTCCCTGCCTTCCCACAAAGTTGGTCATGAGGGTTAATTTTAAAGGAGATAATTCGATGATGTTCGTGTTTCAGACAGCCCGGCTTTGCGATCTGTAGTGATCACACCATATTGCCCACCAGGTAGCCGCCAGCATGGCAGGGTGGGAATTGCAGAGGCTATGGGATTGGAAAGGGTGGCTTCCAGCCCTGCTTCTGCTTGTCTTTCACCCTAAGCCCTATGTCAAATCATTTCACCTTTCTGAGGCTCAAGTTCATATTCCTGTGGAACAGCCAGGACTCAAACCCAGATTTGGGGATCCCAGCCCAGCTCTCCCTCCATCCCCTCCCCCAACTCTCCTTTTCTCTGATTTGAGGGGCTACCCATCCTGCCATCTTTACGGGACCTTGATGAGAACTGGAGGAGGTAACAGTGGGAGGACATTCTAACACCTCAAGGTCACCACTCTTGTTATTATTATTGTTGTCGTTGTTATCGTGACTCCAGGCTTCCTCCTGCAGGAAGGCCGTGCCCTCCTCTGACCCCAGCACAGCTCTGGAACTTCCCTCCGGCTCACTCAGCTTGAACAGGTTTCCATCCCTTCCTTTTAATGAGGAAAATGTAAGTTAATGAGCTTACAGATTTGGGCAGTGGGGCCGTTTCTAGGGTAAGACCCAGCACACTGCATGGAGTGTGGTGAAGATGGGTCTTAAATAGGGAAGATGGAGAGGAAATCGTGCTGTTCTGAGCGAGCAGCCGTCACCAGTGCCGTAAAGCTATAAACCAGGATTGTCTTCAAGATTGAACTTTTCCCCTCTCTCCAGTAGCTATTAAATATCTCCAAGGAAATTACTCTGAAGGAAAGGTGTTCAGCTTGGCTTTCATTTAGAGTGATCTGACTCCTAGGCATCTGTCGTCATGTGAGGGCCTGTAGGAAGCATCGGAAAAGCTGGGCTCCAGCACCCCTCCTCCCATTTTCCCAATTGTCACTCTGGTAAAACACCTGACATTTCTAGGTGGCTCGCATCTCGTAGAATGAGGGTAACAGGAAGAAATGGGACACTTATTGTATCCCCTGTATATGCTGAGACTTCCTACAGACATTATTTAATTATCAAAAACAATTCACAAGGTAGCCATTATACCCATTTTGCAGGCATGAAAACCAAGAGTCAGGGAATGTGTGCCACTGGGATTGCAAAAGGCCAGGATGAGACTCCAAGGTCATGATCATTGTGATATTGGTGCTATGACATGGGCTGGAGTATTTGTCTGTCTCCATGGCTTCTGGCTCCATGCAGAAGAGATATGAGGTGTAATTAGAGTTCAATTTAATTTAACACATGTTAATGACACATTGTTAAGTGCTAAGGGAAACAAGGAGATGGAGTGAGAGATGCGAACTTGGCCTCCAAGGAGCTCTTGACTTAATTGGGGAAGTGTGGAATAGATATTTCTCAGTAAACAATGGCAACCTGTCAGGTATGGATGGGGCCATAAAACGTGTGACAGGGACTTTGATTAAACATGGTGGTTTGAGTCCAGAGGTCTACTTCAACCGGCTCAGAGAGCCCTGTTAAAATAACAGGAAAGGAAAAAAAAAAAAAAAACAGGAAAGGGAGTGAACAGGCATAAAACCACAAGCACAAAGAGAATGTCAGGTACAAAACAGCAAAATGTCAGCACAGCTGCCAAAGGTGGAAAAGAGACAGAGAGGAGGTGATGGAATTAACCCACTGGAGTCAGGTGAGCTCAAGAGTCTGCCTGTAGGGAAAGTGATCCATTCTTTAGAACCTCAGAAGGACGGCCTCAAGAATCAGAGACCCTAGGTATCCCTAAGGGAGCAGTGAGAGTGTAGGTGGGGTTGAGAAAAAGGAGGATTGTTTTACAGTCTTTATGGCAAGGAGATAGACTTCTCTATTTCTTCTCCTCACTCCTGAGCATCAGACAACAGCACCTCCCGTATCCAGCAGAAGACTGGAAATTTACTTTCTGGAGCTGTTGCACTAGATGGCTTCTTGACTGGACAATAGAAAAAAATGAGGGCAAAGTGTTTTAATGAAGTGGCTTAAATTAATCAGTGTGACCTCATCCTCCCTTCCACACTCAACTCTAAGATCTCTGGAAGCCAGTCTTATGCTCCCCAAGCAGGTGAAAGGCATCTTCTTCAGGTAAACTAATTGGTCAAAAAGGAAAAACCCACAGACACTGACAATTGAGGGTCCCAAATAAAAAATGCCATGTGCCTCCTTGTCACCCTACATTGGACCCCCTCCGGCCCCAACACAGAGAGTATCCAATTAACTTTTCATCATCTACTTGCAAAAATGATCAGATTTCCACGGCTACTTAACCCTGCAGAGAACTTCTAATGTGAAAGAGAGAAATAAAAACCAACAAAAAGAAATGAACCAAAACAAACTAAATGAACCAGAGATAGTAATAAATGGGGGTGAGGGGGAATGACAACAGAAACAACACTAAATCCATATCTTCAGCAAAATAATGGAAGATGGATTACCTTCATTTCAGTACTAAGATCCTGTGAAAAAGAAACATTCAGAACAAACAAGAAATCTCCTATTAATTAAAAGTTAGAGAACAAACAATTGTTTAATTCAATAAAATTGAATTAGATAAAGGAATTTTCCAGAAAGCAAAACAAAATAATAAAGAGACAGAAAGTTAATGATCAGCTCAGGAGGTCCAATGCCCAAATAAAGACACTTCCAGAAAGAGAGAACAGAAACTGTAGAAAAGAGAAAGTTGCCTGAGAAATAAGTCAAGAAAATTGACTTCCAGTTGAATGGGTCCCCAGCAGTGTGATATTTCAGACTATCTGGAATAAATACAAGACTCTAAAGAATTTGGGGGAAGAAAAAAGGTGTAAAACAAATGATCAGGCATAATAATGGCAGCAGTCTTCTCAAAAGCAGTGCTAGAAGCTAGAAGACAAAGAATCTCTGAATAATCTAAAGAAAAGTGAATTTTAAATGAGAATTATAGACCCAACCAAATTACAAATCATTCTGATGATGGAATGAAGACTTTCTTCAAGGTCTCAAGTTCCTTTTTTTTTTTTTTTTTTGGTACTGATTCTCAGGAAGCTCCTGAAAAACACATTCCCCATGAATGAGAACTTAAATGATGAAAGAGGAAGTCATGGAACTCAGGAAACCAGGGACCCCATGTAGAAAGCAGGTGAAGCATCCCCAGGGATATGGAGGAGGGGAGGGCCAGGACCGCTGTCTAGAGAGTGGTCCTTCCACATGGAAGCAGCGGGTGGAGAGCTAAGGAGGAAAGCCTCCAAGAAAGCAAAGAGGCTGATGGATTACCTAGCATGGCTCAAACGTGTCGAGAGGAACTCACTTCTGCCAGCACACCTAGCTAAATTACTGTATGCACATAGATAAATGAAATAATTTGGTAATTATTGACTCCAGGAAAAAAACAAAAACACATAGAATAGACATATGACTCAGCTGCACAATGATAACAATCTAAACCTTGAACGTTGATAGGCTCTACCGGAAGGACGGAGAATGGGAAGTGTGCAGGTGTCCTTACCTCCTATGGTTGGAAGTCAATAGAGTTTACGTAGAACTGAAAAATCAAGAAATAGCAGTATAATCATGGGATTTAGAAATATGGAGTTAAGTGCCAGAAGAAACAGGTATAAGTGAGGAGGGTGACTTCTTTGAGAAAATGGAAATGGTTAAGATTTTGAGGGAAGCCGATAAGCCGTGATCTTCCTCCTCTGTCAAGTTCTGAATCAACTGAAGAATATGACAATGGAGCCAGCAGATGGAGGATAAACCTTTATTACTAACAGAGTTTAAGTTGGAGCAGCCCATTTGGTGTGAAAGCAAAAATGGTCTGTTTACTTCCTTTTCACTGACATGCCTCACTAGATTAGACTCTGGAAACATCTGTCAGAGGGTGAGTTTGAGTCCACAAAGCAAGACCCTTCCCAGGTCACCCTCTCCCACTGGTCCAAGAGGAGAAGTGTTGCTACCAGTCAGGTACTTCATTCCATCTTCTTAGAGTGGGATAAGGTCCAGGAGTCTTTGAGGGAAGAATATTTCTCCTGCAAACCGGAGAGGTGGGGAGCCCGTGTGCCCACTACAAAGAACTGAGAGCAGTCAGGGCTAGAGCCAGTGGTTTACATTATAAGCCTTGTAAAACCATACACATGTATTATTCTGAAAAGAATAAAATTAAATGCTGAATGTTGGTTTGGAAAACAGCATTGAAAAATGGAGTAAAATTTCAGTTGGTTCAAAGGATAAGGAGGAATTCTTCAGACCGAGATGCAGGGAAAAGGTATTCCCTTGTCTTTCAGGAGGCTGTGTCAGGGTACAGAGTGTGGTCGTGCATTTCTACTAGCCATGGCTCCCCAGAAGGATGGTATGACTGCATTGTGTGGTCCCTGGGAGGCAGGGGAGAGACTCAAGATGGAGCTTGAGGAGCTGGAACCAGGTCAGGAAGGACCGTGTTTGCAGGACAAGCTGTGGAGCTTGGATTCTACGCTCTCCATAATGTATGTGTGTGTCGGTGTTGGTGGGGGGGAGTGGGTGGGTATGAGGCATGGTCAGCTCTGGTTTCTATAAGGTGTATTCTTTCAGCGTTACTGAGGGTCAGAGTTACACAGGTAGAAGACAGGAAGACAGGTGAGCAGGGTGTGTACTCCCCCAGGGGAGAGAGGGTGATTTGTTCACAGCAGCTTGTCAATGATCACAGCTGTATCCGCTAACTTCATGGTAGTTGAAGTTGACCATGGTAGATGGTAGTTGACCACCCTGAGCAGCATATGCTGAAAGCAACTTGGTGCCAAGGAGCGGCTTTCTCCTCATGGTGCTGATGGTGACAGGAAATGGCTTTATACCTGGTTGATACAGGCATGGTGGTTCCAGATGTAAGAAGACCCAGGTGCACCGGGCATGGCAGGTCACTGTGGGTGTGGCAGGCAACCAATGGACTGTTCTTACTGGAGGCTTTGTTCCTTGGATCAGACTTCTGGGGACCACATGGGAACATTTATTGCTGGGAAGAGTTCTCTGGAAAGAGTGTGAAGACTGGTCTTGGAATATGCAGAAAGGCTTTGAAGAGAAGGTAACACTACCACTCAATTTTGGAGGATGAGTTTGGAGCAACGCTGAGCAAATGGAGTGTGTTAAGGCAGGGGTGAAAAGCTGGTGTGAAAAAAGACAAGAAGCGAGGCCCTTGGAATACAGAATGCCAGGGATAGCACGGAAATAAGTTGGATAGAAAGAGGTGGGACAAATTGTGAAAGTTCTTGAATGTCAGAATAAAGGAGTCATTGAGTGATTTGAAGCAGTGGAGGGATATGGCCAGATTTGCATTTTATAAATTATTGGTCTGGAAGTAGTGTGCTGTATGAATTAGAGGTGAGAGATCTGGGACAGATGGAAGCCACCAGGGAGACACTGATCAGTCCAGGTGAGCGATGATCCAGGCCTAAATCCGGGCAGTAGCCATGCTGTGAGAGACGAAGTTTGGCGGGACTGATGGAGAGACGAGTACTAGACATAAATAGGACCTAATTAAGATAAAATGTGCAGCGTGAGTGGGGGATTATTGGGGTATTGAGAGTGGGGAGACAGAGGGTGGTGCAGGTAAAAGAAATGACTTGCTCAAGGTCAAACCTAGAACTATTGCAAGACATTATTTAGGAGTCTCTGCCTGTTGATGCCTGAATCAAGAGAGCTTTTCTTTTCCCTATTGCCAGGCAAAGAACCAGACTGTTTTGCTGTGTCCCAGCAGCACTGGGATAATTAGCGTTGGCTGGGTGTTGGAACCTTATTTCATTACTGTTTGACATCTTCAAAGGACAGAAACTCCAGCCCAGACAACAGCCCAGGCTTATAAATTAGTCAACTTAGTTCCATTCCATCTGAAGAAGGTAGCTTTTCTCAGTCTCACATCCTCTCTGAAGTTGAAGAAGGAAGAAGAAATACTCTCGCAGCTTGGAGAAAATCACTAGCCAGAAGAAAAGGAATTATTTTCAAGGTTCTATGTGTCCTGCCATGACTTTGTGCATAGGAAAAGCAACAAGCTCCTTACATTGTGTTATTTCTGGGATTTGAAAAAGGCGCCAATGACCCAGCATTCGCTTTAAAGAACTCAATTCCTTTAGGAAGAAACACAAAGACTGAACGAGGGTAACATGCAAAGATGAGTTAGTAAATTAATACATGATCAGGGATTGGGTTGTGTAATCATTGATTTGGAAGAAGAAGATAAAAGGCAGTATTTCTTGAGCGCCCACTGTACTTCAGGCATGAGAGACTATGGTTTGTACATAATATCTCATTTATATCCAAGGAGGAGGATATCAATGTCCTCATCTTACCGAAGAGGAAATTGAGATACAGAAAGTTTGCTCAGTTTCAGAACTACTGATCTTCAAATTTGGAATGCATCCCAGGCATGCTTTGGGGATAGAAATCTTGGGAAAACCTCAGGAATGTCCTCAAGATGCAAAACACAGGGAAGCAAAGTCCTAGTGAGAGAAGGATGGAACAGGAAAGATTGCCAGAATCACAAAAAAGCAGCGTACTGTAATCAGCCTTCAGGAGCACCTTGGCGGGTGACTGCAGTGCTGCAAGTGGTGGGGATTACAGAATCAGAGGATCTTAGTAATTGAAAGGAATTACGGTGGCCACCTAGTCCTTGCTCAAGGAAAATCTAAACCCTCATCGCAACATAGTCAAAGCCAGTGTCTCCTCCCTCTTCCCTGTGCACTGGCTCTTCTTGTAGATTCTGGGCAGCAGCTGCAGCCACTGAACCAGTGTTCATTTCCTCCCTTTGTGAGAGCTGCAACAGAAGTAGAGAATGAGCGAGAGAGGGAGCGGGCCTGGTAAATGACTCACTGGGAAAGACAAGCTCATAAGTGGGTTGGAATTAGGAAACAAGGTCCCTGAGTCCCTCCTACTGGTTCGTGGTTAATGTTGGAGTGCCAGGCCCTTGGCTTTATACACCTGGCTCTGATGACTGCGTTTATGAGCTGTAAATCTGTTGGGGAAGAGTGAGTTCAGAGCAACAGACGGTTGTAATGCTTTCTCTGGTTAAGGTGCTCCGAAATGGAGTATACCTGCCATTTGTGCTCAGAGTGAATTCTTGAATGTGTGGGAAGAATACGAGGGGGTCAGAACCATGGACAGAGTCCCCGGTCGACCAGGGAGTCAGCCCAGGGTAAGGGTCCTTGGTCAACACCTCGATAGGGGAGGGGGAAGTTGTTTGTCTGCTGTGTAGGTTGAGGGGGGTTGGAGTGGAAGATTGCCAAGCTCCATTTCTGCCCTGCTCAAATATCCTTTTACCTTTGCCTTCATAGAGAGCTCCAGTTTCATAAATAAAAATGATGACCCCTTATGTCTACAAAGCCAATTACAGTTGAAAATACTCTTCACATCCTTTTTGCCATCGGACCCTAACACTGGCCCTGTGAGATGTGCAGAATCAGTGTTGATTTTAGAGATGGGCAACAGAGGCCCACATTCTTATCCAGAGCCACTCAGGGAATCAGAGGCAGGACTAGGATCAGAATTTCAGTCTTTTTTTTATAATTTTTTTTTACTTTATTTTTGGCTGTGTTGGATCTTCGTTGCTGCATGCAGGCTTTCTCTAGTTGCAGCGAGTGGGGGCTACTCTTCATTGCGGTGCGCGGGCTTCTCACTGCGGTGGCTTCTCTTGTCGTGGAGCACGGGCTCTAGGCACGTGGGCTTCAGTGGTTGTGGCTCGTGGGCTCTAGAGCACAGGCTCAGTCGTTGTGGCGCACGGGCTTGGTTGCTGCACAGCATGTGCGATCTTCCCTGACCAGGGCTCGAATCTGGGTCCCCTGCATTGGCAGGCAGATTCTTAATCACTGTGCCACCAGGGAAGTCCCAGAATTCCAGTCTTATACATGATACTTCCTTTCATCAAAAGATGAGAGGACAGAGGTGGGGCTGGTAGGGAAGCTGGTTTAAGACAGGACTGCCTTCTAAGCTTTCACGATGGGGAGTTTTGTATTAATAATGGAAAGCTGCTGCCAGAGGTATCTTTCTAAAACACAAATTTCATCATGTCACTCCTCTTATTTAAAGCCCTCTAAGGGCTCCCCGTGGCCCACAGGATAAAGTCAAATAATCTTAGTAAGATGTTCAAAGCCCTTCAAAGTCTGACCTGCCTGGCTCTCCAGCTACAGTGCCTGACACCCTATCTCAAGCAGCTTAGACTCCAGTCCCAGGAAATTCATTATTGTTCCACAGAAATCTCTTCTGGGGCTCTGGGGTTCTGCCTACATTGTCCTTTCTGCCTAGAATGCTCTCTTATCCCTCCCTTGCCTTGAGGTGATGATGAGTGAACTCTGACTTACAACCAAAACCCACCACCAAAGTTAATCACCTTTGAAGTTCATGGCAGCTCGACAGGCATAGTTTAACTTTCTGCTCTGTGCTTCCACACAGCTTTGTTCTTACCCAATTATCACATTCATCACACTATACTCTAATTATTTGGGCACATTACTTTCTTCCAAAATGAATTGTGAGCACCTCCAGGGCAGGGACTCCAGCTGATTCAGCCCTGTTTACCCTGCCAATTCTGCAAGGCGGACGTTCACAGGGAATGTTTGTGAAATGAGAGCCCAGGACCAGGAAAACTAGTCTGCAAAGACTGATAGAGGACCCTGATCTTTAATGGAGTGCCTCTGGAATGCTTGGAGGGATCTGGAACTTGTGGGGCTGATTTGAGAGGCTCCCAGTGCCAGTAGGAACCATCAGCTACGAGAACCATCTGACCAGCCCAGTGTTCTGCCCCCTGGGCTTGGGGTCGCTGCCTCTAGTGGTGGACCCGGTTGCCCGGTCCTCTCCCGTGCCCCTATCAGTAAGGCTGGGGCTCCCTGAGCGACTCATCTTACTGTCTTGTCTTACTATGAGCACAGCCCATGTTTGCAGTAAGTTCAGGTCCTAGGTTATAACTAGGGTTCATCCAATAATTTAACAGCCCTTTACCGAACACTTGCTAAGAGCTGGACGCTGTGCCAGGTGCAGCCTGTCCCTTCACAGAGAACACCACAGGCAGGGACTAGGGAGCCTCGTGACCCATATGAAAGAGGAAGGATGCAGTAGACACTTGCCCCAGGGAGGCTAGGGTCCAGTTAAGGGGTTAAAGAAAGCCCCCGAGGGGAAGGAAGGTCATGCTGCAGCGTGGGGAGTGAGGCCACGCTCACACGCTTCTTGTCTGCTGTGGTGCTTCCCACTCCTCGAGGACCACCAGGCTCTCCTATGAGTCTCCGCCATCATCTGTGGCTCTACCCAGGAGGCTGCCAAAGCTGCCTTCTCTTATTTTGAGGAGATTCTAAGAGGAAACTTGGCTGGGGTTGGGGACACAAAAAGGGGGAAGGGGCTGAGTTTCCACCAGCTCATTAAACCAGCCCCCACCGCCTCTGGGGTCTGATTCAAATTTCCATTAGTTTAGGGATGTCATGCCTTAATGCCCCCATCATGACTAGACTCCTCTGCTAATGGGTCTGTAATCTGGGGGATAACGTAACATCGGTTACAATTAGGACTCCGGGTGTGCTACCAGCTGAAAGGGGGGCTGTGACCGGGTGCTACGCCGCCAGCAATTCTTCCCAAAAGACTAATAAGCACCAGGGTTTTTAGGGTTGGGTAGATTGTCCCATTGTGCATGTGTGGGGTTGAGCTCTTCCAAATGTCTTTCCTGAGGAATTTTTCTAGATCTGATCCCCACAAAGCCCTCTTATGTATATACACAGGCCAGACGTTATTATTACCATGTCGTGGATGATGCAACAGAGGCTCAGAACGGGAAGGGGGAGTCTGGACAAGACGGTCCAGGTGACTGTTCTCTGTATCCAGATGTTACACGAATGGGGACCTGCCCTTCTCCTAACCGCACACTGTGTACCTCCATGGACTTGCTTGTTTAATGACCCTTGGACGTTAGCCTATTTGTTGAGGGCGGGGACTCTGCCGGTGTTTACGTCTCCACACCCGGCACAGAGCCTGGAGCACCCAGAGGCATCTGCAGGTGATGAGCTCCAAGGAGTGGGAGACCCAGATTCCGGTCCCAGAACCCCGGGCCAGCATGTGGCCGTGAGTGCAGCCTCCTCTGTGTCTCATCCGTAAAATAGGATGTGCCCTCAGGAAGTGTTGCCATGTTAGAAAGTTCAGATTCCTGCTTCCCCAGTTCTTGCTGGGTCACCTTGGGCGGGTTACTTAACATCCCTAAGTTCCCGTTTCCCCCATCCGCAGCACAGAGGGAACGAAAGGGCTCCCGTTGGGCAGTCATGATCATCATACGAAACAACGCACGCAAATTGATTCACACGGGGCTTGACACGCTTGTTCGACGAATTTTCGCCTGCCACAGCCGCTCCCTATGATAGAGATGGCGGTGATTTCACGATCTCTCCTTTCAACTCTCCTTCACCTACTATGGGCTGGCGCTCTGGGTGCAAGGAGACGAATGAGTCTCCCGCTGGGCGCACACAGGCTACGGGAGATAAGCCGCATCCACAAACAACCTCATTGCTCTCCCACTTGGCTTCCCTAACGAGCACCTGAACTGCAGAGATTGGGAGGGAAAAAATAGGGATGAAGG
The DNA here is from genome assembly GCF_005190385.1 of Monodon monoceros. NCBI lineage: Eukaryota > Metazoa > Chordata > Mammalia > Artiodactyla > Monodontidae > Monodon > Monodon monoceros. The sequence continues at coordinate 552,774 of NW_021703770.1, forward strand.
AGAAAGAGGAGGGAGGGAGATGCGAAGCCATATCACTGGTGAAAAGAGGATGATTCAAGTCAAACGTGGTACTAATTTAAGTCCCGGAATGACTGGCGTATTTTCCGTGGTGTTTTATTAATCAGCCTCAGGTGGAGCACAATTTGCAAATTTCATGCGGCAGCTATTAAACATCTTCTCCTACGTAAGTAAATGAAAGGATTCACTAATTCCAGCAGACACTTCGTGAATTGGTAACGGGAGCGAGAGCCTCAACACAGGCAGGCATATTGAAGCTGCTCAAAATGCAACCCGCACTCAGACCCTGGTTAAACTGATTTAACCCCTCACGCAAGTTCGGAGCTTTGGCAGACGCAATCAGTATTGATACAATGGCGGAGGGCATTGATTGTCTGGAAGAGTCCAGTTTCAGTGTTGATGCGCCAAGTTTCCACCCAGGACGATGGTCCTGGAGTGAGGGACCAGGGCGGCGGCATCATCGGGTGGTTGATTTGTGAAGCCTCGGGATGAGGATCTTTATCTCCATCTGATGAGGGAGGAATTAGAGGCCTAAAGAGTTAAAGTGTTTTGTCCAGGTCTTGGGGCAGAAGCAGAAGAGAGGCCTCCTGGCTCTACAGACAGCAAGGGGCTGAGGACACTGAATCAGTGACCCCCCCACAGACACTCCTGGGAGGCCGAGACCCGGGGGTAATGCCGAGAGCATCCACCTGACGTCCAGGATGCCCTGCTTGAGGCCCAGCTCCACGGCTGAATGGCGAGAAATTTCTCCTCTCTGGGCCAGGCTTGCATATCGGTAAAGTGAGAGCCTTGGAATCAGGTCCACTCCAGTAGAAAGATGGTGAGCAGCATGCATTTTTCTCCCAAGAGGAATATCTTGGTGAAAGGACTGTAAGGGAAGGAGTGGGGAGGCAGGAATAAATAAAGCTGCGGACCTGTGTCATCCGGCAGGTGGTCCTGCAGGGACCCTCTGATGCTCTGGATGCCCCGTTGGTGTGAGGTGGGTTGGCCCAGGCTCTCTTCTGCTTCTTTAACTGTGATCAGCTTCATTTCAATTGAATTCAAATCCATTCTGTGACTTCACGGATATTTGTTTAGCCTCTGCTCTGTGCCAGGCCCCGAGGATGCCGGGGGTGTGAGGTGGGGTTGGGACTGGACAATGTTCTCCTGACTCAACGGTGGGGACAGATGTGCTGTGGGTGAAAAAGAAGGCCTCTCGTTAACCCAATTAAGCCTCATCTGGGCTGGTTTTCATGATTCATATCACACTTCCCTTTCACGTTTAAGTGCTTTAAATAGAATCCTTAAAAGTCCCCTCCCTCCCCTTTTCTCCCGGAACAACTCCTACGCAGCCTGCAATGCCTCATTTAAGGGTTGCCCACTGAAGAACTTGTGCCTGCCCCTTCATCCCATCCAAGAAGAGGATCACTTCCTCATCCAGCCCACCACACAGTTCACAGGTATTCAGTGGAGCACAATAAGTCATCTTTTCCATTTGCCTGTGAGCCCTTTGGATGGAGCAAGACGTGGCTTGCTCATCGCTACTGAATCCCAAGCCTGGAGTTCTTCCTGGTCTCAGTAAATGTTTGTTGAATGAATATTTTTTTTCTTATTGAGGTCTGACAGGAGAAGGGACTAAGAAAAGAAATCATTACCCATCAAGCCTCCAGCACCTTCAGTTATAGGCCTAGCACCTGGCTAGAGTAACATAAATCCTGACACTAAAGACCCCTTTACTTCAGTTCCCGTACCCAATACAACATGCCAAGCTTTCAACAAAAAATTACAAGATCTGCCAGAAAGCAAGAAACACACAGTCTGAAGAGAAAAAGCAGACATCAGGACCAGAATCAGATGTGACACAGATGTTAGAATTATCAGGTGGGGAATGTAAAATAACTACAATTAATATGTTAAGGGCTCTATGAAAAAGTAGACCACATGTAACACAGGTGGGTGAAGTAAGCAGCGAGGTGGAAACTCTAAGAGAGACTCAAAAGGCAAGTCTAGAAATCCGAACACTGGGACAGAAATGAAGAATGTCCTCCCTGGGCTCATCATAAGACCGGACACAGCAGAGGAGAGAACCAGTGAGGCCGAAGACAGGTCGAGAGAAAGTCTCCAGACCGCAATCCAAGAAAAGAGTAATGCAAAAATAACAAAACAAAACATCCAAGAACTGTGGGACAATAGCAAATAGGTGCAACATACGTGTAACTGGAGTACCAGAAAGAGAAGAACAGAGCCGAAGACATATTGGAAGTCACAACAAGTGGGAGTTTCCCCAAATTAATGGCAGAGACAGAACTGCCGATGCAGGAAGTGCAATGAAACCCAGGCAAGATAAATACCCACCTGCAACAGCTGGAGGGGGCTTGCGGAGACCAGGGCACTGGGACACCCGAAGTCAGTGCCAACCTCCTCCTTAACTGCACAGCACCTCATGGCCATGACTTGCAGACCATTTGGGTGGTGTCCCCTGAATCACGTACCCCACACTCCTTAGTAGTAATCCCAGTGGCTGGACACCCTGCTGATGACGCTGCCTGCTAGAGGAATACCCCAGAGCATGTGCCATCCTTGGGGATGTCTGGCGGCCTCAACAGAAACTCTGTTGGTTGAGAGTTTGGTCTGCATGGCACAGCTCACTCAGGCACCAAAGGAGTTTATTATACAGATTTGGGGGTGGCTCAAGAATCACCAGGAAGGTCAAGACATAGGCAGGAGTAAAGGGAGCTGTGCAGCCCGAACCACGGTCCAAATCTTTCCACGCACCTTAACCAGGAGGACATTGCTGCCGTGGCCATTCATACCAGACACCCACTCAGTTCTCCTTAGAACCCACGTGCTGTGGCCACGCTGGGGAAAGCCTCTCATGCTCCTGCCCCAGGGGACATCTGAGGCTACCTGCCCATGTCCCACCATCCAGGTGAGCAGGGAAAGGAGATGTTTGGGTTTGTCTCAGATCCAAAGTTCAGATCCAAGGGTTGCACCATTTTCTTGCCAAAATTGTTAGAGGAACACCATGCATCTTAAAGCAGCCCGCTGCTTACAGAAAACATCTGTCATAGGCTGAATGTTTGTGTCCCCCTCAAAATTCATACATTGAAATTCTAACCCCCAATGGATGGTGTTAGGAGATGGGGCCTTTAGGAGGTGCTTAGGTCATGACAGTGAGGCCCCTGTGAATGGGGTTAGTAACCTTATTAAAGAGACACCAGAGCCCTCTCATCCTTCCACCAGGTGAGGACACAGGGGCGAGATGGCCATTCATGAGCCCGAATCTGCCTGCACTTGATCCTGAACTTCCAACCTCCAAAACCGTGAGAAATGTTTCTGTCATTTATAAGCTTCCCAGGCTGGTGTTCTGTGAATGGACTGAGACAACATTTAACCTTCATCTGACCTCACTATCGCCCTGGGAAGAAGGTGCCCTATGTCTCCATCCCACCGAGGCGGATGTTGAGGTCCAGGGAGACTGAAGTGGCCTGGCCAACACTGCTCAGTTTTCTCAGAGCCGTGGCCAGGTCTCTGCTCTGTTTTTATTTTCCCTGGAGATGCCAGCTTTCTGGAGCAATTGGGCTGGGCACGGTGGGAATTACTGCAGAGCCCGGGTCTCTGTTCCTCTAAGATGTGCTTCCTTGTCTTACTAACTTTTTTGGCTGTCACATTTTGCACTGATACAGCTCTCGCTGCCAAATGCCATCCTGACACCTGCATTACTTACCAGCTAATATCACAAAAGTGATGTGTACAAGCCAGTCTTCTTCCCCCTCCTGCAGCCTCGGAGGTGCCAAGAGCACCGCCAGCCCCACTTGTACCCCTCTGATGGGGTCAACCTCTCCACGCCTGGCTCCACCATCCACACTTACTCATAACTTTTTTGGCCAAAGCCGAGTTTAACCGGCAGGAGAACAAAGACTGTGTTCATCACCGGCTTGTCTAATGAAGATGAAGAACGGACATTGTTATTTGCTATTAAATCCAAGCACAGCCTCCACCCTTCAAAGCCTTCTCTCTCCTGAGTCCAGCCCTCAATTTTATTTCATCTTCCCTATTAGCGACTCTCCACGTCTGGGAAAGGTCATCTGATTTGCTCACTGTTCTCTCATGTGTTTGGCCCATTTCTGCGTCCGCTTCTTTGTCCTCACTGCTTGTTCTCCATCTCTCTTCTCATCCCCTACTAGCTACAGCCCTCCTTAAATGCGGCTCATACCTCATGACGTTCCTGCTCTTTATTCAGTCAGCACTCCCGTTGCAGGAAGCCCAGGAAAGAGCTCGGGGGCTGCTCTGCTCTCAGTCAAGGGCACAACATGGAGGTGCTGAGGGCTCAGCTCCAGAGAGGAGGGCGCCTAGTGGCTGTGGCTGGAGAGAGCGGATACCCAGCGTGCTGGTCTGGGAGAAAGGCTCCACCACCTATGCAAATAGGGGGCCTGTTTTGCATGAAATACATCAAGTATTGACTGAGTTGGGAAATCTATGGGTCATCTGTTGAGGATACTCTGTGGCTGGTGGGTGCACCCTCGAGAGAAGTCTGAGTCAAAGATTAGTGAGAAGAAGCATGTTTACGTAGAACCCTTGAGACCAGAAGGGATGAGGTCTCCAAAATAGAACTTACAGAAGGGGAGGAGGAGACCAGCGAGATGACCACCTTCTCCTGACATGTAGACAACTTGGGGGTAAGCAGGACACAGTACAGGAGCCAGAAGAGCGGCAACTTCCCTGGATGACCAGCTCTTAAACTCACCAGAAGCCACATTTCTCATTTTCCAAATGGAAATAATAACGCCTGCCTTGCCTCCTGGCAGAGCTCTTCTGGACACACACCCTGATAAAGGGGCAGGAAGTCCATCTGCAAAGTTCTAGGGAGGTTGGGCAGCGTTATTCACAAAAGACATTTCCCTATGCTTCCCTTAAAGACTCAATTCTCCTTATAACATTTATGGGTTGAATCAATTACAGGAATTCATTTTGTACCTGATTTCGGGAGGGACGAGGCTGCCTCGTCTCTGCCCTCCTGGTTCCTTGTCCTCGGCACTTTCCTGAAGCTGCCACAGGGCCAGCTTGTCTCTCTGCCCCCCCAGACACCTCCCACCTGCGCTGCTTTAGCACCATCCATCACCTTCACCTCCAGGGACCTTCTCCCCTGCCCCACATCCCGCGGAGAGCTTCATTTCCGCTGCCTGCCTCTTACTCAGGTCAGATCCCCAGGCTCCGGCTCCAGCGCGCTACCTCCCTGGGGATCTCACCCACTCCGGGCGCCGTCACCCACCCCGTCTGTCCCAGGAGAGTCAGGCCTGTGAGTCCAGTCCTGAGCTTCCTCTGTGTCTCCCATCTTCCTCTCAACCACGTAATGCCATGCAGGTGTCGCTCAGAATAACTAAAACAGCGTTCATTGTATTTTCCTCCATAGCGACTCTGCTTCAGATCTCTGAGAATTGTGCCAAGCAGTTTCAGCAGCCGGTCTCCAGAGCTTGAAACACCTCTACCTTCCTCTCCCACCCCTGCAAACGCCACTGCATGTGTAAGACCCCCTCCTTCCCTCAGCCAGCACTGCCTGGGAACTGGCTCCGTGTCGGCTGCTGTGCCGGGCCCTGGGCAGAGAGTGGAGACACGGTCCTTGTCCTGAAGCAGGCATGTGGGGGACCCAGTGTGGGGACATCTCAATCCCCCACTGGGGTTAATCGACTCCAGCGAGTGCAGCCTCATCTCTTCACCTCCACGTGCTAGACAAACCACCACAGTTTCCCAACATGTCATGTCATGAGAAACGTTGGGAAGCCCTGCCCTCAAGGAGCCTGGTTTCATCTGAAAGAGAGAGGTGTGATCCCAGAGTCGGAACCCTGTCCTGCCATTTCTGTATCAGGTTCTGGCTCCCTGGCCCAGTTTACGCCCGAATCTCTGTGGAGTCTCCTGCCTGTCCTGCTATCTCCCGGAGCCTGTGTGTCCCAGATAACGTGTGGAAACAAGTCTGGGAAAGACGTCCAGAGCCGCCGTCCCAGCTCTGCCCTCGGCTTCACCAGGGCAGCCTGGCTACTTCACCTCTCAACTGGAGGCCGGCCAACGTGCCCCATCCCCCTGTCTTTCTGCACCCTCCTGTCTGCCCCTGCAGCACCCTGGCTACCTGGACGTGACCCTCACTGCCCTCTCACGAGCCCTGTCTTCCTGCTGTGGCCCCTGCTTGTGCTGCCCCACCAGGGGGAACCCTGCCTCCCTCGTTCCAGCCACCAAATCATTGCTGCTCTTTCAACAGCCTCTCTGGAAGGCTGAGGGGTGTTTACGCAGATGGCACCTCTAGCAGCTCCCTGTGATTTTCCAGAATTCCCAAGGTGGGGTACATTCTCTGCACCCCTATGTTGTGACAAAGTGTCTGAGATATTGTCGATGGGGACGGTGCTGGTGGGGATGGTGGTGGTGATGGTGGGGATGATGGTGGGGATGACGGTGGGGATGGTGGGGATGACGGTGGGGATGAAGGTGATGATGGTGATGATGGTGGTGGGGATGGTGGGGATGATGGTGGTGATGATGGTGGTGATGGTGGGGATGGTGGGGATGATGGTGGTGATGATGGTGGGGATGGTGGGGATGATGGTGGTGATGATGGTGGGGATGGCGGTGCCAGTGATGAGACAGACAGTGGCTGCTCTGTGTGTAGCTACAGGCCCTACTCGCCCTCTGGAAAGCCCATATGTTAGCATTCTGGAGCCTTCCTGAAGGAGGGAGAGCACATCAGGGGATTAATAGCCACAAATAAGCTAAACTGTCTGCCTCAAACGGTATCTAATTGTCTCATTAAGAAACTGAGTTGGAGAGTTGACTAATTTTAAACAGATTTCCCACCCGCTCCCCTCCTCTCCCTCTCTCCCCAGCACACGCATGAACACATCCCACCCTTCATCCCCTCTGATGGTAAAGGATAATTACTTGTTGGAAATCACCAAGCATTTAAGGAAATGCTCCAGGAATTAAGGGAACTAGACAAGGGCCCAGCTGGGGGCTGAGCAGGGGAGGAATCTCTGGGGGCCGCTCCCCACATCTGGACTCCGGCTGAATCTCTCTGCTTTCTGAGGCTGGAGAGGGGACTGTGGGGCCGGGATCTCCTTCTTGGGTGAATGAACACTCTCAGAGGCAATGCTGGAGAGACCTGGGACCACGGCTTTCCCCGCAGGAGGCCACCCATGGGTGCTGGGGTAGTGCTGCCTTTGCAGTTTCAAGCTGTGAAAAAGATTCACCCTTACAGCCAGTCCCTCCTGCCGGTGCTTCTCACGGCCCTAATCCAATGACTGCTGTCCTTATGAAAGGGGAAGCTTCAGGGCAGACACAAACACAGGGAGGACACCGTGTGAACATGAAGATGGCCATCGACAAGCGGAGGAACAGAGCCCTCATTCAGAGCCCTTGGAAGGAACCACACTTGGTGATGCCCTATTTCAAACTGGCAGCTTCCAGGACTGTGAGACACTAAATTCTGTTGTTTCAGCTGCCGGCCCTTTGGTGCCTGGGACTCTGACACACTGGGCCGGGGGTGCACGCAGAATCCTGCCAGGCACACAGGTGTGTGAACTGGAAGGATGAGGGCACTGCCACCCAACAGGACAACGGGTGCCCAAGGGGGCGTGAGAACCTGTAAACCTTCCCCCTTCCCCCCTTCACTGGACAGTTCAGAGGCATGCTCTGGGGGGCCTCTCATGTGGTCCCAGCTGGATGAGGCCCAGGGCCCACACGGGTGACCTGCTCAGTTATGCACCCTTGAGTGAGCGTCGCCCACTCCTGTTCCCCAGACGGCGCCTCACAGAGCCTCCTGCCTGTTCACCATTGTCCCAGGCTCTGCTCTCTGCGGGGCACAGGCAGAGATGGGCAGGCAGCCCCTCCTTGGGGATTTACTAGTTTGATGAGGGATGGGGGAAGGAGGCTTAGATTGCAGCTGTTATGGGATCACAACTACCTCGGGGACACGCCGTGTCTCTGTTTGTGGTGGCTGTGGGGCCGGCGTGACATGTTCTTTTGTGTCCTGATGGCTGCAGGGGACTCAGGAAACATGGGGCTGCATGGGGACCCGAGTCGCATGGTCCTGGAGCCTCACCACATCTCCCGATTGCTCTCCAGACCACAGATGCTAATGTCCAAGCTTCTATCTGATGCTGGGTAGACCCCCTGGGGTGCTGACCAGGAAATGGGAAGGTGGGGAGAGAGGGCTCTGGGTCAGTTTGGGGCAACGTTGGTTTGCAGGGAGAAGGTTTGCTGCATTATATGCTGTAGAATATGGTATATTCTCACATTGCAGACAGGATATTGCTTTGACTCATACTTGCCACGTTATAAGATATCGATACATCACTGATTTAATGACAGCTTGTTGAGGCAAAAGAGGAACCGATGCTGGAGGCGGCCGCTCTGGACTTGGGCACATTTAGACAATACGGTGTAATCTGATACATATGGAAGGTTACTAGCTTTTTCCCCCAAACTTTGCATTACGTTAAACTCAAGTGCTCTCTTTCCTCCATTGAAAAAGAAGTGCTCCTTGTGGATTCACAATGGCCAGGTGGCCGTCCCTGAGGACAGGGCACACAGGGGGTTTGGGACCCCCTGTATTGACGGCAGCTGAACAAATGATCACAAACAGCAGTTTATCACAACACTGATTGACGTGTCACAGCGCCTGTGGGTCAGGAATCAAGGAAGGCAGGCAGGTGCCCTGTGCAGGGTCTTACCAGGCTGCAGGCAGGGTGTCGGCCAGGCAGTGTCTTATCCTGAAATCAGGTCCTCTTTCAAGCTCTTTCACGTTGTTGGAAGAATCCAGTTCCTTGTGATTTTAGGACTGGGGTTCCCTGTGCCCCCCACCCCAGTGGTACGTCACACAAGGCCATCTACTTTCCTCTGGTGGGCAGGAGAGGCTCCCTCTTGTGCTGCACTGGGGTCACGTAACAGCTTAATCACGGAAGTGACCCCCACCACTTGCCACACGACACAACCTAATCCCTTCCTATTAAATCCCCACCCATGCTCAAGGGGGTGGATTGTACAGGGTGAGTACACGGGAGGGGGAGGGGGTCTTGAAATTCTGCCAGCCACACTCTCCTCCCCTCCCACCAGGCTCTCCTGAGTGGGACACGGCCAGAGAGGGTCTGCCCTGGGCTTTCTGTTGTTTGCACCCTCGAGGTCCTCATGGTGGCCCAGGCACAGGGTGGCCTGTTGAGGATAAATGACCCAGACCATTCTCTTCCTTTAGGACGTGAGCTCGATGTCTGCAGATCGGAAACAGTGTGACAGCCGTTGGCCAGCATATCCCCCGAAGGCAGGAAGAGGAGGACTGAGGGGGATGGTGTTCTCTCGATGCGTCCTCCTAGGCCCCCGCCCTGCAGCTCCCACCAGGGACAAGAGAGCTGTGGCCTGAGCCTCCCCTTCAGGCGACGCAGTGATGCCACGGGGACAAGCGAGCAGACGGTGCTGCTCTGTGTTTCTTATAAAGTTAAAGGCAGACTTACATCGAATCCGTTAACTGTGCCCAGAGGTATTTACCCAACTGATATAAAAAAACAGGTCCACACAAAGACCTGTGTGTGGGTGTTTAGTGTCTTTATAATGGCCCCCAACTGGAAGCAAATAGGTTGTCCTTTCGTAGGCGGAGGGATAAGAAAACTGTAGCACATCCAGACATGAAACACCGTCCAGGGATAAAAGGGAATGAGCCATCCAGCCACACAAAATATGAAGGAACCTTAAATGCATCTCACTAAGTGAGAGAAGTCAGTCTGAAAGGCTACGTATCCACAATTCCATTTATGTGGCATCCTGGTAAAGGCAAAACTAGGAGACAGTGGATGGGCTAGGGGTGGCCAGCAGCTTGGGGAGGGGGTTGAATCCGGGAAGCACAGGGCATTTCTTAGGGTGGGGCAAGGATTCTGTATGATCCTGAAATAGTGGTTACAGAACGCTGCACGTTGGTTAAAATCCATAGAACTTTATAGTGTTAAGAGTGAATCATAATAGACACAAATTTAAAAAATATTTAGAAGTTCAAGGATCTCCAGTTGGAATGAAAAATGAGCCCAGACAATGTAACTGTATTACAAATGAGTGCAGCACGTCACTGAGGGCGGTGGGAGAAAGGAGCTGCCCTAAGTAACGTTGGGATGAGGGGCGTCTGCGAGACTAAAGGCAAAGGGGCCTGAGCCCTGTGCTCTAGCGGGTAAAGCTGTTCCCCACGGGATGCAGGCCTGCAACTCTGATCCCGCTACACATGCAGACCCGGTTGAACAATTATGTGAGTGGGTGGCAGGTGGCGGGAGCGGGTTTCTGTCCGTTGGAGGGGAGATGATCCCTGCGGTGATGGGTACGAACTGGAGACGTCAGGATGAGCTCACGTCTAGTTTAATAGAGAAACAGATGGATACAAATAGAATATTTATAGATCTGTGTGCACACGGCTTGGCGAACACACATACGTGTCCTTGTTCTGTCAGCTGAGAGCCTGGAACAGTGACACCCCAGGGCAGCAGGCACCCCCGGCACCCCAGATCTTGGCTTCTAACACGGCTTCTCCAGTTAGGAGAATGGAACTCTGTGGAGGAAAGGCTGATCCTAGGACAGGAGCAGGACATACACACGATGAGCCTGGAGCACCTGCTGTGTCAGGAAGTAAGGAAATGTCCAACCAAGAGGGTCACGATGGGACGTGTCAAGGCCAACTGGAAGAGCTCCTGGTGGCCGAGTCTGGAACAATTTCAGCAACAAAATGAATAATGTACTATTGGTTTATAACCCAAAGCACAAAATTAATATCCATGAGGCCAAATAGATATAAATAAATTATGATGTAAACAAATAAACGAAGGAGAATAGACAAAGCTCCTATTCCAAAGAATCCCAGATAATTTATGTAAATACTTTGCCCTCAGGGAGGGGGAGCAGAGCCTCCAGTTCTGTAAGCGTGGGTTCTGCAAGGTGACTTCCTTACAAAGCGTACAAGATGGAGATGGGGGCAGTGGACAGAAGCTTTCCACCCTGTCCTGCTCTCCAATGGTCACCTGAGCACAGAGCATTCAGGCTTCTCACTGCTGGTCCAGGCTTCCTGGTTTCCATCCCTGCACCCATGGTGTCCCCTCCCCAACCAGAGCAGAGCCCGGGGAGCCCATATCGTATGAGAGAGCCCAGCCTCGCCTGTGCTGGCTTCTCCTGGACCATCACTTTGTACCCCACTTTCTTCCTGGCCTCTCAGAGGACGAGGTGGCTAGAGGAGGTATCAGTTCTATCACGTGGTCTCACGTGAACTACAAAGGTGACTGAATCCAAGGACGCTGATACCAAAAGAAGGAGCCTCAGGGAAGAAAAATCCACAGGCTTGCCCCATGTCCCCTGATGGTCCAGTGGCTCTGGGCGCTGGACGGTGGCTGCTCAGATTAGTGGGGTCACCAACCGCTGGGAGAGCCAGATGAGGTTGATGGACGCTCTGTAGAAAAGTGTGCAGACACACACAGACTTCTGCTTATGAGTCTCATGACTTTTAGGGTTTAAGTTCCCCCCACCAAGACCAGAGCCCATGGGACCAGGTTGAAAACCATTGTCCCAGTCTGTGCCCCTTACAGTAAAGAACAAGAGGATAAAATTAGGCGCCTACCTCATCGCACACACAAAAATAAATTCCAGATGGATTAGAGATGTCAATGTGAAAATCAAAACTGTGCAACATTTTTTAAAAGCACAAACGAATGTTTTAATTGCATTTTAATGGGGACAACGCACACATCAGAAGACGCTAAATGACCCAATAGAAAGATGGACAAAGCACAGGAATAGGCAATTCGTAGGCGAGGGAGCCCGACAGTTGGTCAATAAAGGCCATCAGGGAAAAGCAAATAAAGACATGAGGACACACCAGCTCACATCCACCAATCCACAAACACCACTGAGTCTGCCGACACCAAACGTTGCCAAGAATGTGGAGAAACGGGAACTCTCGTAAATTGCCAGTGGGCGGGCAAATTGCTAGAACCACCCTGGAAAGCAGTTCGGCAATTCCTACAGAGGCTGAAAGTGCTCTGCTCCTAAATGACCCAATGATTCCACTCCCGGGCGGCTCCCTGGGAGTGTCCCTGCACTTGTTCACAAGGCTTGTCCTCGGAGGATTATCTATAACAGCAAACTGTCAACCAAAAACTGGTCTCCAATTGGGGAAATGGGGCACATTGGGTATTCATGTGATGACAACTAAACAAGAGTTAAAATGAGTGAATTAGATCTACAGACATCAGCATGGATAAATCTCCAAGATATAATATTGAGTGAAAAAGAAGAAAAAAAAATAAAACGAGTAACAAAAGGATACATGCAGGATGACACCTGTGTGTAAATTTTAAATGCATAAAGTAACGTCGTATTTTGTTGATGAGCACTCTGACTTGGGGACAGCAATCTTCTGTGGCAGTCGGGGGGGTGTCGTTGAGGGCGTCTCCTCTCTCCGTAAGGTGGCCTTTCCCTTGTCTCATTTGGGAGAAGATAACAGCAAACATGATGAGCTGCAAACACCTGTCTCCTTTGGGTGGAGGTCATGTAAGTGTCGATTATGTTATAGTTTGTACTTTTCTACATATTGGAAATATTTCACACTTGTTTTATTTTTAAAAACAATGCTTCACACGTTTTTGTTGTTTTTTCCATGGTTTTTAAAAGCAGTCAAGGATTGCTGAAGTAGCCTGGCTGCAATGGGCTCTGCGTCCCCCAGCACAGGTGGGGTGAGCCCTGGGTAGGGGAGGTCAGCCCAGGGAAGGGGTGTGGCCACAGGGGGAGGAGATGGTCCCGCTGGGAGGCCCAATGAGAGCAGACAGGCTTCTCACTGCTGCTCCGGGCTCTGTAGGAATCCTAGTGCCCATTTCTGTGCCCATGGCCTGCCCCCACACCAGAACAGGGCCGGCCCAGGAAGCTGGTTTCCTATGAGCGAGATGGCCCTGCCCGTGCTGCTTCTCCTGGCCCATCGTTATGTACCCGACTTCCTTCCTGGCCTACCAGAGGAGGAAGGGGAGAGAGGGGAGCTAGTAAAGCAGACCACGGCCGCTTTGTCCAGCCCATGCCTGCCAACCCCAAGCCCCAGGGTCTGGACGCCACTCCTCTGCTATTTGCCCATGTGTTTTGAAGGACTTTCTGTGATCAGATTGTAATGAGTGTCCTGAGGGAAATAAAGAGGGTGCGTCTCTCGGAGGACCTGATGTTTGAGCTGAGAACTAAAAAAGAGAAAGATCCAGTAATTTGGGAAAATAAATTTTTTTCAGGCAGAGAGAACAAAAAATGCGAAGGCCCCTCCATCAGGAGAGTTTGGTGAGCTCAAGACCATAAAGGAAGCCAGTGAGGCTGGGGCATAGTGAGTGTGGAAGTTAGAGATAAAGCTGAGAGGGTACCCGCTGAGCCCTGGTTGGTGTCGTTGGTGTCACGCGGAGCCCTGCCCCGGGCCACAGACTGAGTCTGGATCCTCATAACCAACCAAGCTCTGATTCCTGGTCATAGTGAGCCCCCATCTCTGGTCTCAGATTTATTCCTGATACTGGTCAGGGGCTGCGCCCTGAGTCTGGCTCACATTCTGAGCCCTCCTTGTTCTTGGCCACAGAATGCTGCTCTGGGGGGAAGATCGGCATGCTGACTGTGGCTGGCCCCGCGGTGGGCGGCCCCTCTCTGGGCGCTCGGCAGTGGCAGCCCCACGGCACCTGCACCACGGAGGACGCGGCAGGTGTGCGGCACGAGGTTTCTGCCTCTGCAAAGCCCCCACTTGGTCCGCGATGCACTACTAATTGCTCTCAGGGGTGCCTGGTGCTTTGTTGAAAATTTTTAATGTTGATTTGATTGAAAAAGAGAAACAGCACAACATACGCTCTGCCCATCCTCAGTGCTAACTGGCGCTGCGGCTGCCCCCTTTACAGGCCCCCTTGGAGGCCTGCAGGAGTGCGGACGAGACAAGGAAGAGATTCGGGGGGTCTCCTCTGTCCTAACAAGCTCCTGAGGGGCAGCTGCCGTGGGGGGGGGAGGGGCTCCTGCAGGTCACCTGGGCAGGTGAGGCCTTCCAGGCACGTCCACATCCTGACGGCTCAGGGCAGACGTGATCCCTGGGAGCACAGGTGCCGGGTGCCCAGGTGATGGGGTGACAGTGGCCACTTCGCCATGCTGTTGACGATGGGACGGGACAGGGAATTGGGCGTGGCCATGCTTATGGCTGTGATATATGTCAAATAATGACGTCTGTCCTTAGCGTCAGGGCCAATGCCTGCTGTGGGCAGACCAGGGCAAGACTGTCAAAGAACCGCCCAGAAAACCATGAGCACAGGGTGTTCGAGCTGCCCTTTCTCTCCCTGGCTCTGGCCCTCACATCCCAGACCTACCCGGACCCTTTCCACGCCACTGGGTAAAGGGTCCATTCGATGGTCAGAGAACCATCTCCACCCACTGCCGACCTCACCTCCCCCAGGGCCCCTGCCCGCCTTGCCCTCCAATCTTCAGACCTTTGAGTGCCGTGTGCTCTATACTCCTCAGGCCCGGGCCTTTGCACATGCTGTTCCTCTGTCAGCAATGCCCTTCCCTTCCTTGTAATGCTCTTGGATTCCCACACATTCCCCAAGAGCCCATTAAAACACTGCCTCCTCTGAGAAGCCTGCCCTCACTCTGTCATCCAGGCGCAAACCAGGCCCACTGGAGGACGTTCCCTACCAGAGGTCACAGCCAGCACTCCCTCCCTCTTCCGCTTGAGGGCGTGGAGACAGGAAAGTCCACCCCCCGGCCCCCGCTCCCACCGGCTGCCAGCCACAGTGCCTGACGCATAGTCCGGATCAGAAAACCTTTGGTAAGTAAATTAGTGGTCGGCTGGCTGAATGAATGCATTGGCGTGAGTGATGCTGCAGCCATGCTGCTGTCTGCAGCGGGGCTGTGCGGTGGGAGCCCCCATCCCGCAGGGGTCGCCCAAGCTGTTCCTGGCTCGGGACTGACCTCATCTGGGGCCTGACTTTACAGCATCTCAGATACGGGACCTCGAGGAGGCCGGAATTTCCCAAAGGTCGGTATTCTCTCCTGTAAAATGGGAGCCCTGTCGACCAGCTGTGAGCATCACGACACTAATACTGACACCAAGACACAGGCCAGCAGTAACCACCCATGGTCCCGGAGCTTGTGCTCCAGGTGAGTCCTCTGCCCCTCTCTTCCTGAAGCAGGCATCGCCTTATTTCAGTACCTGGGACAGTGCTGCTAAATAAATTCTAAAAACGAAAGAAATCTCCTGATAAACTTTGTCATGGGCTCCCGTGTCTGCAGCCACGGTCTGTGGCGATGTAGGGGAGGTGCACCTGCTGGAAGCCCTCTGCTCTGCCCCCATCCTCCCGCCTCCACTCTGGAAGGTGCTCACTCTTCCAGACAGGCCCTGACAGCTAAGCAAGGCAGTCTGGGCTGCAGGGGATGTAAATCAGCCAGGTTGCTGTACGAGGCTCACACTCCCTGTACCTCCCCTCTGTCAGAGCCCACCTTCCTGGGCCAGATGCACAGGTGCAGCCAGAAAGCACCAGCCCCGCGGACCGAGTGGCCAGATGACTCCCCATCACCATAGCAGTCCTTGGCATCTCAGCCCTTTCAGGGAGACCCCGTGACCAGGTGTGGGCGCTCTCCCGGCTCACCGTGGGTCCACTGTGAACTTTGGGCTGCAAGGGGGCCAGGGGACGGCCTTTGAAACAGGATTCTGAAGCCTTAGCACAGGCAGCCAGGGAGCCTCCGCATGCGCGTGGAGCCACACCAAGTCACAGCCCAGGGAGCGCTTGAAAGGCCCGCATTTAATTGGAAACACCTGCTCTTCCATCTCAGAAGGTGCAGGGGGAGCGAGAGCCTGGATGCCGCGGGGGCATCTCAAGCAGCCACTTCTCAGTCGCGGCCGTCAGTGTGCCCTGCTCCAGAGGGTAGAGTCGGCCGTGAGGGGGTCTGCTGGCCCCTCAGTCTCCTTGGAAGGCCTCCTTTGTTCCAGAAGGGGCAGTGGCACCGAGTTTTCCTGGCCTGCGCTGGAAGTGAGATGGACCTGGGGACGAAGGCTCGGCCCTCCTCCGCCTCGGCAAACCCCAGCCATCTCCCCTGCCCCAGCCCCCCCGCAAGGATCAGGTACGCGGACCCCTCCCCTCTGCGCCACGGCCCTCAGAACGTGCTCCACTTTGCCCTTTCACAGCATGGTGCTCGGAGGACTGGCCGTGACCAGAACTGCCTCTGGTTAAAGCTGTCCACCGTGGGAAGGACAGTCCTGCAGTCTGAGCTCCTGGTGCCCAGCTGAGGTCAGAATGAGGTGGCTGGCGGCCTTCTGACAGGGCAGATGGCCTCCCCACACCAGGGTTAAGAACCAGGTGGCTACATGCCCGGGGGCATCTGGAAGCCGCCTTGGCCCAGCAAACTTCCCGCCATGCACCTTGGACTTTCTCCCTTAACTTCAAGACAGACGGGACTACAGAGAAGGAGAGAGAAGGAAGCACCTTGCTTTCTCTGGCTGGAAATGGGGGCTGTAAATAAGGTGGAGGTGATGCGCCAGTGGCCTCTCACCTTTTCAGACATGAGGGTCCTGGGCCATCCAGTCTGCCCATCCGTCCAACCCTGGAAAATGGTCCCACTGAGCCTAGGATACTGGGGGATGTTCGTTACAGAAGAGGGAACAGTGTATCCGAGGGACGTGGTGCCCACAGTGGGCTGGGTCCAGGCCAGCAGGGTTGGGCAAGGTGCCCGGCTCTGGAAGACTAGTCACTAGGACCAAGGACTCAGAGCCTGCAGTAGGTGGACATTCTCACATCCTGGGTGCCACCAGGCAATGGGAACCCCTCAGGCTCACAAGGCCAGGGCCACATTGAAAGAAAGGAGGCTGCACATCAGAGGAGCAAGGCCAATGCCCAGCCACCAGCAGTGAGGCTCAGGCCACTTGGCAGGAAGGGGCCACCATGCACCATTCAACATGCGCTGTAGCCTGGGATGACGCTAGATGCGTACAGCCCAAGACCAATGGTACGCAATCCTTGCCCTTGGGGGAGTTCACAGGACACTCCTGAAGTCCTTAAAGCCCTCCTGCCTCAGGCCAGGTCCAGGCTCAGGCCCAGGTCAAGAGGCTCCACCTGGGAAGAGGAGGGACCAAAGAGGCGGGGGGCCTGGCCAGGAGGACGAGCTCAGGGCATCCAGTGACTGCTTTCCTCTCTGTGAGATCCTGGGTGAAAAGGCTCCTCCCCTCAGCCCCTCCCCTCCCCTCCCAGCTCTCTTCAACACAGGACTGCATGGTGCACGGGTCCTGCCGGCAGAACCGAAACACCCCTCCCCTCCACCTGCAGCCCCACCTGGTGCGCGCTGACGTGCTCTGAGCACAGTGAGTCCAGCACTGGAGCCTCTTCGCCCCAGTTTTATTGATGTAATTGACGTAGAGCTTATGAGTTTAAGACGCACAGCATGATGGTTTGACTTACATGTATTGTGAACAGGTCTAGTTAACATCTATCATCTAATATGGGTACGAAGAAAAAAGAAAAAGAAAAATGTACTTCTTGTGTGTCATGAGAACCCTTACGGTCTCCTCTCTTAACTTGCCTTTGCCTCCTGCAGCAGTGTTCACCATAGTCATGACGTGGTCCATCCCCAGCACTTATTTATCTTACAACTGGAAGTTTGTAGCTTTTGACACCTTCATCCAGTTCCCCCTCCACCCACCCTGCCACCTCTGGTAACCACGGATCTCATCTCTTTTTCTATGAGTTTGGTTTGTATTTTATTTAGGTTCCACATATAAGTGGGATCGTAGAGGATCTGTCTTTCTTTGTCTGACTTATTTCCCTTAGCATAATGCCACCTAGGTCCACCCATGTTGTCACAAATAGCAGGGTTTCCTCCTTTTTTAATGGCTGAATATATTCCATTGTATATATGCACCACAGCTTCCTTATCCATTCATCCAGACAACTTAGGTTGTTTCCAAGTCTTGGTTATTGTGAATAATGCTAGCACTGGCGTCTTTATCCCATTATCCTGGCACAGTCCCTGGCCCAGAGTTGGTGCTAAATGAGTACACGATTGAATGAAGGCGTGAATGAATGAACGAAGAGCACAGAGGTTCAGGGGCCCAGCTCCGACACTTCCCATTCAAGTCCCAGCCTGGAGAAGCATTTCGGCCACGCCTGGGGCAGCTGCCTGACGTGTCCTCCCCTCCCCGCCGCCACTCCGGCAGCAGCCTCCCGGTACTAGGATAACGCAGAGGACTGTCCCCAGAAAGCCCTGTCTGAGGGGCAGGCTGGATGGGGAGGGCTGCTGTGGGGTGAGGCTGCCCCCCCAGCTGTCCCTCTACCAAGCGCATGCCCAAGGGGCCACTTTGCCAGTCCGAAGGCTGGCTCGTTGGGGTTTCAGGGGAGATGTCCTGGGGGCTGTTCCAGGGCCTCGTACGGGGGTGGCCCAGGCACATGTCCCGAGGGGAGGGCAGAGCTGAGCTCTTTCACTCGCCCCTTTCTCTGGGGTTGGGACTGCTCACCGGCTTTCACACCTCACTTTATTAAAGCCCCTCTCTCCTCCTCCAGATTCTAATCGCCTTCCAGAAAGCAGCTGCTCTTAGCTTCTCCCCTGAGGCTCCAAATCCCCGGTGCTCAGCAAAATTCCCCTCTGATTGAAGCAGCTGCGCCGGGAGCTGCGCCGGCCTCGAGCTCATCAAAGCCCCTCAAAGGGAAGATTAGCAGGCGCATCCCATCAGCCATGGCATTGTCACCATTCACGGGAGCCGTGCTTGGCCATGCAGAGCCCGCGGAAGACACAGAATCAGGGAATGTGGGACTCTCAGAAGCACAGGCTTTCAGAAACATGGAATCATCACATCTTCCCCCCCTCCCAAATCAGCTTAGGGTGTTAGAATTTGATGGATGCATCCTTTCAGAAGCTTAAACTCTTAGAAGTCACCTCAAATTTTATTCTGATTAAGTTTGGGGTAAAATAAGTAAATCTAATCTCTGACACTGTCTCAGGAGCCTAGCATCTGAGCTTGTTAAAAACCCAGACTTGCAACATCTGTGAGCTGCAGAAATCACGTAATCTGGGGGTCAGAGGGAGAGCAGACCCCGCGGCTCTCACTCAAGCAGCCCGGCCCTTAGTGAGCCGGGTGGGTCCCTGTGCGTCTGGGCACAGACCTGGGCATGCCCCGCCCTCCCTGCCTCTCATGCTTGGTGGCATTGGTCTTGGGGTCCCAAATCTGCCCCTCATCCAGGCCCAGGTCCAGATGGTCCCAGTGTGGGGAGGATGCTCTCCATCCCTGTGACTGAAGACCCACCAGTGTCCCATGTGTGCCCATCCCCGCCGGCCTCCTGGGCCTCCACATGAGGCCCCAGGAGACCCCCCACCTGCAGCACCGGAACGGGCTTTGGCCCGAAACCATTGGTTCCAAGGACCCAGGACCACAAACAGGGCAGAAGTAGGCGTGGGGGGACAGGAGTCTGGCAGCCCCAACACAGCAGAACGCACACCCACCATCCTGGGGGCTCCGCGGAGCTCGGGGTAATAACACAGCTCATGTGCCGTGTGGTCTCAGCCCCCTGCCGACATACAACCCTAGAGTGGATCACAGGCTCAGGGAGGGACAGCGCCCTGGAGTCCAAGTGGGGGGCCCCTCACAAGCTGAGTGAGTCTCAGCTTCCTCCACGAAATGGGCCATCAGACCCCTTCTCGGGATCCTTGTGAATCTAGCAGAGCACCCACGCCGCCCAGGAGGAGGTGACGGGGCGCAGTGGGGCCGGCAGGAGGAATACACAGATCTGGGACCCTCCCGCCCCTGGGCCCCCAGCCAGAGAGGAGAGCGCCGGCGGTCCCTGGGCCATCCGCAGCTGCAGCTACAGACACGCAGGTCTCCACGGCACCCGCCTTCTTCACTCCCGTGGGATTGGGACCCGGGTAATAGGGCCTAAGGTGAGCGGGGCAGAGTGAGGAGACACCAGCCTGTCCCACAGCTGCCCATGAAGCCAGCTGACCTGCCCTTGGAGCTCCTGAGGGCATAGCTGAGCAGGGGAGGGGGGGTCCCTGCCCAGGCGATGCCCCCACACACACACACTCGGGGGCCACTGACCCTGAAGAGCAGGGGCCGTGTGACCCTGAGGGCTGCCCTGGGGGAGGAGGGATTCTGCAGTTTTCCCAGTGCAGGCTCCTCCAGCACCCCCTTTCCCTCCAGCTGACCCCTCGGGATGCCCCACGCCCACCCCATGATCCAAATCCTCCCACAGTCAGACACTCCTGACTCAAGAGCTCCCTTGGCACCCTTCACAGCACTGACAAAACCAGAGTGGGCCGCAGCCAGAGCGGGGAGAGTGGAGAGCCCTTTCCCATCAGGACACCCTGTGTGTCCCTTCCCTACCCCCGTGGCCTGTGCCCCGGCGCTGGCCATCCTGTCCCACTTGGACTGCTGCAGCAGCCTCTCTGTCGCCCTGCCCGAGACACCCCGTTTGTTGTCCCTGCCTCGGCACCTACACCCTCCCGCACACACTCGCTGGACCCCCGCAGGCCCTCGGGTGCTCACGTGCTAGATCTCCGCTACTGGTCTTGGCATTCAGGGCTCCCCACCGCGTGACCAGACCCACCCATCTCCTACACCCTCCCGGGGCCTCACGCCCAGCCAGGCCAAGGCAGCTCTCGCCCCACCGCCAGCAGGTGTCCTGGCCTCTGGACCTTTGCACGTGTGGATACTACTCGCAGGAATGCCCTTCTCCACCTGGGGAGAGAGGTCCTCCGTCTCGAGCCACATGAAGCGTGGCCACTATGGCCTGCACCTACCTCGGTGCTCTCTCCACCCCCGCCCCCCCCCCGACAGAATATCAGGGTCCCGTCTTTCCCTCCCAGTCCATGATGAGTCTGTGCACCGGGGACCCTCGCTGGCACTATTCCAAGCAGTAATCACGAGGGTCCTGAGAAGGCAGCTCACCCTGTACTGATGAGAAATATACTTAATGCTCAGAGATGCCAGGTAACTTAGGCAAGGTCACACAGCTTACGGGTAAAAGATGCAGGTCTGCCTATTCTATGAGCCTCTTAAGTCGGTGCCTAAAGAAGGCTGTGTAGCTAGAGGGCCTGAAGAAGTCACTCTCTGGATGAGGCTGGCGCAGAAAAGCACACAAGGTGGACCTCAGTCTCCCCCTCTGTGAAATGGGCTGATATTCCTATCTACTTGATATGGTTGACATGAGGGTTAAATGACATACGTTATACAAAATGCTCAAGACAGAGCCTTGCGCACCACAGGTGCTCAGCCCGGAGCGCTCGTGAGGCACTGGTGTAGAAGCAGTGCGTCGGAAGACTCGGACCCACCTCTTAGGGCTTCTCTGAACCTTTGTCTCTTCTTCTACATCAGGGCAAGGGAGGCTACTCCCGCCCCCTCTACCCTCCCGATCACTGTGTGCCACGTATATGGGACAGTAGTGTTCCGTCTCCTGCTCTTTGCCAAGTTAACATAATTTCGAATTTCAGGCTCACTGCAGGGACACCAATCATATACTTGTCGTGATTCTATTGCATGTGCGTGCTAGAGCTTGCCAAGCGTGTGGTGCAAACACCTGCATTTGGGTTCTTCGCAACAGCGGCATGAGGGAACCTGTCAGGAGTACCATTTTCAAAGGAGAGCAGGGCACTCAAGGCGGCCGTGACTTCAGGAGGGCAGCTCAGAGCGGGAGCCCTGCGCAGAGGTCTCGGGCACTCGCTGCCCAGCGTCCGTTCCCCTCCTAGCAGAGAACTACCTCTTCCCACCTCTCGGTCCACGTGGTTGTGTGGGACATGACCACACACCCACCCCCAGCTCCGGGAGCGAGCGCAGGCCCCAGCCCAGCCAATCGGCATCATCTATCCTTCTGGACTGGGGTGACCGCGAGACTCCCTCCTGGGGCATCTCCTGGCAGGATTGGGAGAGAGCCAGCCTCTTCTCCCTAGGCTGGACAAACTGCCTGAGCTCAGCCTGGAGTTGCCCAGCCTGCCAGAGAATGGGGCTGTCTCAGAGGGACGGTGGAACGAGCTGAAGAGCGGAGATGCCCTGGGGCGCCCGGACTTCCCTCTGGGCCTGAGTCCAGGGAAATGGGTTTCCGTTCCCTGAAGCCAGCAGAGTCCTGAAAAGCACACCTCCCTTGTCGACTGGTCCTGAAGGAGGTCAGGCGCCCCAGGGGAGGCTGGCTCCTGAGCAGGGAACAGACTGAGAAGCGGGAAGACACCGTTACAGAGGTGGGTCTCTGAGCACACAGCCCTGGCTGCCCTGCGTCTCCTGGCATGTGGGGCTGGGCCTCTGATCCCTGAGGCAGCAGCCCGGCACCTGGCCACCTGCACGCAAGCACGGCCGCTGGACCACAGCTGCAGCCAGGTATGCAAGGCAGGGGAGCGCTGGCGCTAAGGACAAACAGCTGTGTCTCCGGCAGGAGGGTTTGCACTTGGCGCTCAGGAGGGCCCAGCATGCCTGCTTTCCTGCCAGGGCTGTGGACGGTTATAAACCCCTTTTGGGTGAGCTAAGCCGTGAGCCAGGCTCCCAGGGGCTGCCCTAGAATGGGTACTCGATGTTATTGAAGCCATTTTCAGGGCCGGGGGCTGAGTCGGCCACAGTGAGACTGGGACTGTGTGTCAGGCCGAGCCACCACCCTCAGGCCAAAGCCATCCTCCCACAAGCCACCTGCAGCCGCTGCTGTGGGGGTGGGGGTGAGAGCCTTGTTCCTGGCGGTACTGGGTGACCTCACACCTTCCAGCTCTGCTCGTGAGGGTTCTTCTGCCTGGCGGGCTCTGGCTCAGCCTGCAGGGCCCAGCTCCAGCATCACCTCCTCCAGGAAGCCCGCCCCACCTGCCTGCCAGGACTGACTTCCCCTTCTGCACCCCCTTCTGCTATGTCTGGACAGTCGCAGCTACAATTGTGCCTCCTGCTACAGACCTTTGTCCCCTTTGAGGGGTCCACTTTAAACTGTAACTTCCAAGATGGCAGAAGCATGTAAGCCTGGGGTGGGAGCTAGCACTGTCACCCCTTTTTCACAGCTGAGGAGATGGAAGCTGATAGAGAAGTGACCTTCCGAGGCCCAAGGTAACTGGGGGGTGGGATGCAGACTCAGGCTACTGTCTCCAAGTCCCCCACTTAACATCCCCCTGCCTGGTAGTTACTACTAATTCTTCAGCCACCCCCTTCCCCATTCCTAGCTGGGTTCTGCCTTGGTTTCCCCACCTGGAGCCCTGTTTCCAACCTCAGCACTCGTGGTCAGACCTGAGGCCCTGCTCAGACCCTGTCCACAACATTTCCCCAATAGGGTCTGCATATCTGGTAACTAAAAAATACAGGGCACCCAGTTAAATTTGAATTCTAGATAAACAATAATTTTTTTTTGGTTAGATATATCCCATGCACTACATGAAACATACTTTTACTAGAAAATTATTATTCATTATTTAGTTGCAATTCAATCTTAGCTGGGCATCCTGATTTTATGCAGTAACTCTACCTCCAATGTCAGTGACCAGCCGTTTTTGTCCTCACCACCAGTGGGAGTTGTTCTGCGAAAGATGGATCGGTGACTCAGAATCTAAACCCAGCAGCCTGGGGCCCTGATGCCTCTCATCCCATCCACAGTCCCCCGGGATGCGGAAACAGAGCCACATCCTCAGGCCCCTGTGGACACTGCATGGTGGTCTCCCGGCTCCTTTCCCCAGCACTCTGTCCCTCTAGGACCGGTGGCCGGGCCTGAGTGCCTCGGGCTGAGTTGGCCTGGGAGTGGCAGTATGGACGATGGTCTGGCCACCAGGACACCTGCATTCCCAGCAAGGCTGTCAGCACCAGGACAACATCCTCTCCTCTCTGTGCTCGCTGTGCACTAGGCGCTCTGCCCACATGACTTAACTCAGCCCCGAGGGTGCTGTGAAGGAGCTTCTGCGACCCCGCATTACAGGTGAGAAAACTGAGGCCTAAGCCGGTTGAATAGCTTGTACGTGGCTGTGCCATCTGTAAGCGGCAGAGGCAGGATGCAGGCTTGACCCAAACGTCTCCAAAACCCACGCTCCCCAGCAATTGCATTTACCCTCAAGTCGTTCTCACTGTGAGCTGATGCTGTGGGTCTTCCCCCCCGGCCCTCCCAGCCTGGACGACGGCCTTCACTCTCTACTGCGCCCACCCCCGTGGTCCCCACGGCTTAGCCTTGACTTCTAGACCCCTCACCCACCCCTTCTGCACAAACGCCCTCAGACTAGCTGCCGTCTCTCCCAGCTCTGGGTGAGCTTCACGCAGGAAGACCTGCCAAGGTCCTAGACCCCTTCCCCAGGACTCTAGGAGTCCAGGCCACGAGGACCCCTCATGGCTTCACGAAAGCTTTTTGATGATGTCGGTGGTAGCGAAGACGGTGCCGAGAATTTCTGCTTTAACCTGTAAGAAGTATCATCCTTCTTGACTAGACTTTAGAAGCATTTCCATTAGAGTGAAGAATGAGAAGAGAATGCCTAGGATTGCCTATCTTAAAGTTCAATTTCACATTGAACTATAAATAGTACTTGACAGTTGCCTAGACATATTGAAGACAATAAAAATCCAGGTTTAAAGATCTAAACGTGATCAGCGAAACTTTAAAACAATTAGATTAAAGGATAGAAAAATATTCTATGACCTCAGGGTAAAGAATTTCTAAAAGAAGACAAAATGGAGACATAAAGGGGAGGGTGATTAATCTGGGTACATCAAAATTTAAAATTTCTGGGGCTGCCCTGGTGGCACAGTGGCTGAGAGTCCGCCTGCCGATGCAGGGGACACGGGTTCGTGCCCCGGTCCGGGAGGATCCCACATGCCGTGGAGCGGCTGGGCCCGTGAGCCATGGCCGCTGAGCCTGCGCGTCCGGAGCCTGTGCTCCGCAACGGGAGAGGCCACAGCGGTGAGAGGCCCGCGTACCGCAAAAAACAACAAAAAAAAAATTTAAAACTTCTGTATGAAAAAGGACCATAACATAAAGAGAAGTGACTTTCCGAGAAGAAGACTTCACAACACACAGCAAATAACAGATCACTACCCAGAATACATAAAGAAATCTACAAATCACTAAAAAGGCAGAGACACCCAAGCGAAAACTAGGCAAAGCCTACAACAGGCACTTCACAAAAGGGAAAATCTAAACCGTGAATATATTTTAAAACATACTCACTAGGGGTTTCCCTGGTGGCGCAGTGGTTGAGAGTCCGCCTGCCGATGCAGGGGACACGGGTTCGTGCCCTGGTCCGGGAGGATCCCACATGCCGCGGAGCGGCTGGGCCCGTGAGCCATGGCCGCTGAGCCTGAGCGTCTAGAGCCTGTGCTCCGTAACGGGAGAGGCCGCAACAGTGAGAGGCCCACGTACCACAAAAAAACAAAACAAACAAAAAAAAACATACTCACTAATACATGATGGTTAATCCCATATTCATCAAAACAGCATTTCACATCTATCTATTCGAAATACAACCACTGGTGGCATCTAGTGGAATTGAGAACGGGTGAGACCAAGGTCATTCCCGTCCATGCACGAGCCCTGCAGAAATGGAGGATGGGAAGCCGTGTGGCATCGTGGTGGAGGGTCCAACCCGGGTTGGGCTTGCTGGGACATCTCCTGGCCGTTTAGCCCCAGACAAGCTGGACACCCTCTCTGCGCCTCAGTTTTCTTACCTGCAAAATGGGCCCATCCCCTCCAGACATCACTGTGCAGATTCCATGATAGATGTAACTAAAATTACTAGGCCAGCACATGACACGTAAAAGCCTGACAAATGACACCATTTTTATCGTGACACCATTTGTGATAGAAAACACTGGAAACAAGCCAAATGCCCATCAGTTCGGGAATGGATATACACTGAAATACCTTCACGTGATGGAGTATACCGTAGTGCTTCAAAATTTATGAAATAGACCTATGTTGTCGACACCGGTGGACCTTAAAAATAAAATGTTGAGTAAAAAGAGAAATTCCAGAACATTACCTACACCATAATCCCATTTATGTAAATGTTTAAACACAAAAAACAATAGGACATATTGTCTATGGTACACACGTGCAGAAAAGGTATAAAACATGGACTAGTTACTCTCCAGTTTATGTCACTTGGTTGCCTCCAGGAAGGGTTTTTTTTTTTCACTTGGGGTGGCAGGGACGTGAGGGTTTGTGAAAAAATCCTTTCTGGTTATCTGGATTTATTATTGTCAATATTCAAAGCGAAGCCCCTGGGAGGTGTCCCCTCCTGTTCAGAAGCACCCATGGCCCGAGAGGCCCACCTGCACTGGCCACAGCCCAGCACCAGCCACGCTAGCCCATCTCCACCCTGCTCTGCCCCTCTGGGGTCCCCTCCACTCTGCTCTGCCCCTCTGGGGTTCCCTCTCCCTGGAAGGCTCAGCCCCACACTCTTGTCACTATTCAGACCTCAGCTCCAAGATCAGCTCCTCAAAGGGGCCTGTGGTATTTGTCAGCTCGGTCTGCCAAAACAGAGGACCACAAGCCACTTTTATTGTCTCCCTGTCCTGGAGGCTGGAAGTCTGAGGTCAAGGAGTCAGCAGGGCCGGCTCCTCCCAAGGCCTCTGTCTTTGGCGTGTGGACGGCCCTCTCCTCCCGTGTCCTCGCGCCGTCATCCCTCTGTGCGCGTCTGTGTCCTGATCTCTTCTTATAAGGACCCCATTTGTACTGGGTTAGGGCTACCTCAACAGCCTCCTTTAACCTTCACCACCTCTTTAAAGACCGCACCTCCCATCACATACTGAGGTCCTGGGGTTTGGAATTCAACGTACAATTTTAAGGGAAAGAGACACAACTCAGCCCATCACAAATGCCTAAACCAGCCCCCACGTCACTCCCGTCACTTCATGTTCTGTGTTTTGCACAGTTTAGTGGAGACTTCAGTGCCATTCAAGCCATCGTGTTCATGCACTTTCTTGTATCTTCTCTGTCGAACCCACCCCAGGGGAGCGGTTCACAGAGTACCCATCACCTAGAGCAGTACCGGCCACAGTCAGAGCTCAGAGGGGACACTGGGGGTTAATTAACGAGCGGATATGAGTGAGTGAAGAGAGGGGTGAGTGGGTGAAAGCCACGGCCAAGGGGAGGATGTAAGGACGGCAGCATGGGTGGCCGTGAGGGGCAGGGCTCGCCTTCCTCACAGGTCTGCCGCCCTAGCTTGCGGCACCAGCTCAGGCCCGCAGCGGGACTCAACATTGCCCACTGCCCCTGACAGCCCATTTCTGCAGTAAAGCTGCCCCGGCACCTCCCGAACGAATGCAGGGTCCATGAATGGACTTGGCCTCTTCAGACATCATCTAGGGAATTGGGGGGGATCCTGAACCCCAAAAGCCTGGCCAACTGCTGAGAGCAAGCAGCGTAGCTGGCAGGCAGGGAGGGGGCAAATGTTTCTGATTTTACTGCTTTTCTGTGAACTGGGTCAATTATTATGCTCTCCTCTCCCTAAAAACCTCCGCACGATGCTGAAGGAGCACCCTGGGAAGAGGGAACCCGGATCCCATCAAAATCCATCTCTCACCATCTGTGCAACTTCAGAGAGTAATTTCTTCTTCCTGGGCCTCTTTGTTCCTTTGGTCCCTCATCCATCAAACGCACACTTTGTGTGGCTGTGTGCTTCCAGGCCCAGGGCTGCACGGGAACCAGGCCGACACAGCTCCCACTTGGTGGAGCTTGTCTGCCTGCAGGGTCGGTTAGTCAGCATTTCCTGCAAACAAAGGCCTCCCTGGCTCTCAGTGGCAGGCGTGTGCTCCAAGCACGCGGTCAGCGAGCCCCACCTGAAGGGGCTGGTGCGCTTCCAGTGGAGCACAGGTACCAAATGGGCGGAGGAGACACCTGGCGCCTCCAGAGACCCCGCTCGGCGGAAGCCCAGCATCACTTCCAGCCATGACCCGCAGGCAAGCCCGGCACCGGTGGGGGCCATGCACTCCCTCCTCTGTGGGGCACCCCAAGTCCTCATTAGAGGGCACAGACACAAGAGCTCAGCACAGGCAGGGCGGAGCGACAGTGATCCCCTCGGCTCCAGGGGAAGCCCTACAAAAGCCTGAAACTCGCAGGTTGTAGAGATGCTGAGACAGGGAGGCGAGGCTGGGGGGTGCATGGGGGGGTGGCAACCTGAAATATGAGCGCATGTATCCTCGCCCACCACCACCTGCCTGGCACCTGCTGGGCCCCCAGACCCGTGTGTCCTGCGGCACCAGCATCTTCTCCAGGGCGCTGTAGACGCTCAGTCAATCTGACAGAGGGGAAGGGGGCGGAGCGCACCCGTGATGGAGCGCCCTGCTGTGCTGGGGCTGCGCTAAGGCACCAGCCCAACAACTGGCATCTCATCCCCTTTCTCTGGCAGGTTGGGAAACGGAGGCCCCAGGAGGTGACATTAGCCAGTCACAGACCTGGTACCTAGAGAAGCAAAGTGGCGCTGGGCCTGAGCTGCAACCGGGCCAAGGGCGCCTGGTGCTCTTACGCTGGGGGATGCGTCCCCGGGGCGAGACAGCCCTATATGGAGGGAAGCCTGAAGCTCAGTGGGGGAGGGACTGGGTCTCCTGCAGCAGGTTGTCAGGTCTTAACCCCAGTCTCTAAGGGGCAGACAGCACCGCATCTGCAGAATTCAGACGCCTCCGTTCCTGTGAATTCAGGCTCCTCGCGGTGGGGCCCCCCAGGGCCACTTCCAGGCAGCCTGTGGCCCCGATGAATTCCGTCAGCTGAGCTGGAGGACGGCCAGAGCGGGAGGTGCTTTCCAGTGCCTTGGAAGGGGTCTGAACAAACACAGTCGCTTGACTTTCTTCTGAATGCAACTGAATTTTATATGTCAGCATTTGGCCAGGAGGAAAAATAAATGCCATTGAAGGCCAAGTTATCATGCCCACATCACAATCATTTACTGGAGCTAAAAGGCAGCCATTCACAGAGTGAAATGAGAGAAATCCTGGGAGCAGGCAGGGCAGCCTCTAAGGGAAGCATTGAGGAAAGTGGTTGATCACACTCGCCAGGAGCAGGGAGGTCCGACAAGAGAGTTACAGACCTCCACGCGCATACACGCCACCAGCCCCTGCTCACACCCTGTGGATTCTTTGCAGCAAATCTCCTTGACAGGCCGACTCCCTCCCTCTGTGAGGATTCCCTCCACCGCGGGCCTCGGGGCTCCTGTCCTTCCCCGGGGACGTGTGGCCAGGACGGTGCACCCACCTGCACTCAGGGCTAGCAGCCGCCACCTCAGCCCCTCCCCACCCCTCATCCCTCAATTGCCCCCGCATGGATCCTACTCTTGGTCATGTAGAGACCTTGGCCTGGGTCCTCACCCACAGTCCTCCTCCGGCCCCCTCTGTAGATGGCCATCCTCACCGTCCCTAAGGATGACACAGAAGGAATCTTGTGAGCGAAAAGACAGTTTTGTGTCTAGAAGCTTCTGACTTTGAAGCCCTACGCAGACATTGTAACCTGGTGGCTGCACCGTGCAAAAGTCCGAGTGATCTTTCCATCTGGACAAAGCTAAAGCAGGTGGTCGAGATGCACATACGATGCCCCAGGACACCGCGGTCCCCTCTGCAGCCCAGCCTAATCTCAGGGCTCCATGTCCCCAGCTCCCTGGCATGCCACCAGCTAAGCCCCGCCATCCTTCCTCCTCCTCCACTGGTCACACGGCCGTGACTTTCACCTGGACGCTGCAATCGCCTCCAGCCAGCCCCCCAGCATGGCCGTGACTCTCACCTGGACGCTGCAGTCACCTCCAGCCAGCCCCCCAGCATGGCCGTGACTCTCACCTGGACACTGCAGTCGCCTCCAGCCAGCCCCCCAGCATGTGTTCTGGCTTCGTCTCCCATCTGTTCACAAACAGCCCAAATCAGCTTTAACTTATGTAATTCCAAGTCTGTCCCTTTCCTTCCTGGGCCAGATCCTTAGTGGCCTGCGAGGCCCTGCACAGTCATGCCCCTTGGCACTGGGGGTCTCACCTTCCAACAGCCGCGATGGTGTCCCTCCAGCTCCCAGAAGGATCCACGCCCAACACATCCTGGGAGTGCCGTCCAGAAGGCCTCTCCCTGACCAAGTCTGTGCCCACTCACCCTCCCTCAGGGCTGGCTGGAGGGGAGAACAGATCGCTCACCCCAGAGTCTAGAGTGTCCCTCCCCAGGCCTCCAGCCAGACCTCCTCGTTCTCACACTCTCACGGCCAGTTGCAGCCTGAGCCCGGCCTGCCTCAGCCTCCCTTGCTGATTGAATCCCACTATCGACACCTGGAGTGCAGTGGCAGACCCCACGGGGCCCGACAATCCCAGTTTCCACGTAATCCCTGCCCGTGAGTTGGGTGGGATGTGCTTTACCCAGAGGAGAGGACAGAGACGGCAGGGTGCCATCCTGGGGCTGCGTCACACTTGACTGTCACATTGGTCTTGCCAGCAGCCCCTCCCCCGCTGCCTCTGATAAAGCAAGTGGCCACGCTGGGGCCCACATGGCCTGGGATGGGAGGTGCCCTCTGGCCAACAGCCAGCACGAAACTGAGGTCCCCGGTTCCCACGAGGAACTGAATCCTGCCGGCAACCAGGTGAGCCCGGAAGCAGGTCCCTCCGCAGACAAGCCTCAGGTGAGACCCCCGCCCCAGCCAACACTGGACCACAGCTTCTGGAGGGTGAAAACAAAACAGGGAACAAGCACACTTCATACAAAGGAATAAAAGGCAAAACGTCAGTGGCCCCAACAGCAAGACTGGGGCCGGAAGACCAGGGCAGGATGCCTAAATGCTCAGCAAACGTGTTCCCGTCCAAACCCCCCTCCAGCGGAGCGACTGACTTAGTGTGGGGTGAGAATAAACATGCTCATCCCATGAAGGTCAGAGGCGCCTCCCACACACCCTTTGCAGGAGAATTTGCTCCACCAAAATGACTCCCCCTAAGTCAAAAGAAGAAGCGGAGCCATGCAGAACCCCAGGGCCAGGCTGACGGGAGACGCTAAGAGCCAGAGAGCCCTGGGGTCCCGCCGGGCCAGGGGAGAGCCGTTCCTGCAGACAGAATAACTAGGATGCCTGCTGTGTTTACACAACCGGGGGAGAATTTGAGATGGAATTAGTGTTAAGTGTGTAGAAAACTAAGCAAATGGAAAAATAAGACCATTATTAGCTTCAGGGAAACAAAATGTTGATGCAGGGGAAGGAAAGAAATAATGTATTCTGGGTTCAGCTTTGAGGTGTTTACAATATCGATCTGGCAGAAAGGGTGTTATTATTTTACTGGGGGAGGGGGTGGCAGGCAGGGGGCAGGCGTGTGGAGGGGCCAGGCAGGAAAACGCTGGATCCTCCCCCCTCTGAGATGGAAGCCCATTGATAAAGCCCCAAACTGGAAAAGCAAGAAGCAGTGTGTACCCAGAGATACAGAAGGAAAATATCACGCTTATCAGGGGAAGGAGATGAAGACATTTGCCTCTGCGGAGCTGGTAGTTCAGGGAGGGGCAGATGGGATGAGGGGGGAGTCATGGCCAGCCTGGCAAAACCTACAAGCTGCAAACCTCCGATGCTCATTCATGTATGTGCGTAACGGCCCCAGGGCGGCCGTCACAAATGACCACAAACTGGGGGCTCAGAACAACACAAATCCATTCTCTCCCAGTTCTGGAGGCCAGAAGTCCAAAATTAAGGAGCTGGCTGGGCCGCGCCCCCTTTGAAGGCTCCAGGGGAGGATCCTTCCCGCCTCTTCCAGCTTCTGGTGGCCCCAGGCGTCCCTTGGGTCTTGGCCCCATCGCTCCAGTCTCTGCTCGGTCTTTGCACAGCCCCTCCCTTCTCTGTCTCTCCTCTGTGTGTTTCTTCTAAGAGTGCTTGCTGTTGGATTTCGGGCCTCTCCAGTGTGTTCTCACCACAAGATCCGTAACTCAACTACATCTGCAACGGCCCTTTCTCCAAATAAGGCCACCTCCACTGGTTCTGGGGGTTAGGGTATGGACATATCTGGAGGGACACCATTCAACCCACTGTAATAACCTTGATAAAAATAAAGATCTGTTACTCATATCCCCTGCACAGCATCCCTACCAGGTGGCCCTTCCTCCTGCTTGAATACCTCCAGAGACAGAAGACCCACTGTGTTGCATTATTAAACGACTTGATTGGAAGCCTGTCTTCGTGGTGAGCTAAACCTGCCCTGGGAGACCTCAGCCTATCAGTTCCGGGGCTGGCCCCTGAATCCAGCTGCCCACTCCCTCTCCACTGCAGCCTCTCCCACATCTCCCACTTGACACGTCTGATCCTGAGCGCCTGAGTCCCTGCCCTCCACACTGCCCTATAGCCTTCCCATTCCCACTACCGACTCTGCTCCTCCCCCTGTTGCTTAGACGCCGGGGGGGCCAGCGTTTAGCCCTCTCTCTCCCACATCCAAACCATGATCAAGTTCTATACTCTCTTTCTCTTTCCACCCCACAGGCACCTAGACCTCATCATCAAGCCTAACTCGGACCCCACCCTTCCCTGCTTTAGCCCCCCATGGCCTCCCAGCACCCCACCATTGTCCAGAGCGCCATGTCCAACAGAATCTCCGGTGGTGTGGGAACATTCTGTGTCTGACCTGCCCAAGGCAGTGACCACAAGCCACATGGCTATTTACCACTTGAAATGCAATCAATGCGACAGAAGAACCAGATTTTTAAACTGTATTTCACTTTAATTCATTTAAACCTGCGTTGAAGGAACCACGGGCGGCCCAAGACTACGCTAGGGGATGGTGCAGGTCTGGGAGGGCTCTGCAACCTCACCCAGGAGCATCCCACCCCACCTGCCCCCGCGTCCACCACACTCGCTGTTTCCCCTCCATCCCACCACGGGACCTGTCCCCACCCCCTCTGGGAGGAACTCCCCCTTCAGGGCACCCGGCTAGGCTGTTCCCCTCTGTTCATTCAGCTTTCAGCTCGAGCACCACCTCTCAGAGACACCGTCCGTGGGCACTGCCCCTCATTCCCGGGCTGGCTCTATTCTCACACGCTTATAACACATGCGGAATTTCTAGCTGAAATAGCCTGTCCATTGGCTGTTTCCTCCTGTGGAACATGCATGTCATAAGGCTGTGGACTTGGTGGTTGCTGCTCAAAGCTGCATCTCCGACACTCAGCAAGTATCCAACACGGAGTTGTTGGATGAATGAATGAATGATCCAGAGAATGAACAAGTGTTGAAAAGGCCACGGGACATACCTATGGATGGGTGAAGTTTGCACATACGAAGAGCAAGTCGTAACTGACACCGTGAGGCTCTGAAGGAGGGGAGGGTGGGACATCCAGGTAGAGGACCACCTTGGGAGGGAGATGGGGCAGCCCCTGCCCCGGCGCCAGCACCAAGAGGAGGTGAGAGATGCAGACGGAGGGTGAGGAAGGCGGGCTTGTGTCCCTGGCAGAGAGGTCACCCTCCAGGAGCACCGGGCAAGGCCGGGGAGAGGGGCTTGGAGTTTGGGGGACAGGGGAAAAGGGGGCATCAGTCCTTTGAAGATGGGAAGAACAAAGGATGGAGAAACGCAGGAGGTGTGCAGGCGGGGCAGGGCTTTGGGCAGGGTTTGGGTGGGGTTTGCCTCAGTGGTGGAACCAGCTCTCAGCTCATCCAGACACACCCACACACCCCTGATCCCAACACCCACACACCCAAGGGTGTCAACCAGCCTCATCCAGAAAAGTTACACACCCAGAGAAATTAGAAGAAAATCAACGATGGAAATTGACTATGTACCCACTTCTAGAGAGGAAGGGAGCTCTTAAAGTTAGAAGTAATCGAAGACATAGCAAAGGACAAACTTAGTATTCTGGATTCATAAAAGTGAACAATTATATTATGTCAAAAATAAACTCCAACTGGGCTTCCCTGGTGGCACAGTGGTTGAGAATCTGCCTGCTAATGCAGGGGACGCAGGTTGGAGCCCTGGTCTAGGAGGATCCCACATGCCGCGGCTGGGCCCATGAGCCACAACTACTGACCCTGCGCGTCTGGAGCCTGTGCTCCACAACAGGAGAGGCCGCGATAGTGAGAAGCCCGCACACCGCGATGAAGAGTGGCCCCTGCTTGCCGCAACTAGAGAAAGCCCTCACACAGAAACGAAGACCCAATACAGCAAAAATAAAAAAATAAATTTATTAATAAACTCCTACCCCCAACATCTTAAAAAAAATAAACTCCAACTGAAATGAAAACCAATATTCCATTCCAAGCAATGAAGAAATATATGACCAAAACTTTAGATAAATTTAGGTGCAGACCAATATTTCCCTTTTATTTATCCATCTGAGACAATGGTCTCTCAAATGGAGAGGAAAAATTTTGACACAAGGATGTTAATTGTGGCATTTTATATCATATGAAAATATTGGAAATAATATGAATGTTTGACCATAGAGGGAAAATTATATAAGGAGGATGAATTCTCACAATAAAAAAGGACTCAATGAAAATTCTACCTAGGAAGACTCTTTAATGACACAGAGGGAAGTACAGGGTGTGGACGTGCCACAAACTGAGCCTCCGTGCAGAACGGGAAGACTGGAAGGACCTCGCTACAATTACGGCAGAATCTGCAGGCAGCTGGGAGACCTTCTCCCTACGTTTCTGATTGTCAAACACATTTTCATGACTATATACGCCATGCGTACTAAAGATAATTGTCTGCACTTATAAGGGAAGCAGAACCTGGGTCGAACTGTCTCTGCTCACTCACTTTGACGGCACAACTTGGGGTCATAAAAAATCGAGCAGGACCGAGCAGAGCAAGCTTTACGGTGCTGAGACCTCCACGTGGTTGGCTTTTCTGTCTCGTCAGGGCCTGGGATATGTCCTCAGTCCTCATAGCGCCCAGAGAGATGCACACCCCACCCTACCCCACCTGCACTGCTGCCGAAAAAGAAAGGGGGAACCTGGAGAAAACGGAGATGAGAATCCTCAGAAGGAAATAAATGAAATCTAGTTTTGAACATATGTTTCATCTATTCTTCTTGTTTGTTGCTTCTCCCCTTTAGAGGGTCAGCTGTGGGTGGGCAGGGATGTTCGCTTGTCCCCAGCGGTGTCCCCCAGTGCCCAGAGCAGGCCTGGCACAGAGCAGCCACTCAACAAATACTAGCAAAGGAGACAGCCTCGCGCACACACACACACACACACACACTCACATACACTTTCACATACACAACTCTTACACACATACATACACTCACATACACAATTCACACTCACACACATACACAACTCACAGACACACATACACTCACACACAACTCATGTACACACATACACTCACATATACACATACACAACTCACACACATACTCTCACATACACATACATACACACGTCACATGCACACATTCACATACACACATATTCACATACACACACGTACACTCACATGCACACACATACATAGATCACATACACATACACATATACGCATCACACATACTCACAGGACCACTGCCCTATGCTTCCCCACTGACCCCCATCTGTGTGAACTGAACTTGCCCTTCCCGTGGGGCTCACCTCCAGCCCCAGGCAGCAGCCTCTGCGGAGGTCCTGGGTCTGTGTCTGAGAACATTCCCTGGTGATTCCGCTGCTGCAGCCCAGCAGCAAGTCTGGATTCCCGCTGAGACCCTCTCTCTAGACCACCCCCCCGCCTAGCTGGGTGCCATAAATGGGGTGCCCCAGGCATTCATCCCTATGCCTGCTGAATGAATAACCCCTTCCCCACATGGGCCTGACCTCTGCTCTCCTCCCCTCCCCTCCCCTCCCCCCAGGGTCTATGAGAGTCTCCACAGGGAAGGGAGGAGGGCTTCTCTCCCCCTGCGGGGGCTGCCTCTGTCCCGCTCTTCTCTGAGCTGCTGCCACCCTCTGCTTGGTGGCGCCCCTACCCTCCAGCCTCGGGGGCACGGATGCCATGGCTGAGCCCCTGCTCTGGCTGCCGGGTGCTGTCTCTGACATGTGGGGCGTCCTCTCTCTCTGGGTCTGGTTCCCCTCTGGTCCTGGGGTGGCCCCGCCCTGCTGACACAGTTCCCACATATGGTCACTCAGCCTCACGGCAGAGGGTATCGTGCTTCCAGCAAGACTGTCGTTTGGGTCTGTCCTCCCCCCACCCGGGGCCGCACTCATGAGGAGCTTCCGCAACCCGGAACCTTGCTTCCCTTGACCCCCAGGCCACACCCCATCTGGTGTGTTGCCAGCACCCTCCCTCCCGACAGATACTTTCAGCTCGGCAACTCCATCTTCCAGCTCAGCCCTTCCACTGCCCATCAGAT
Source organism: Monodon monoceros (assembly GCF_005190385.1). Lineage (NCBI taxonomy): Eukaryota > Metazoa > Chordata > Mammalia > Artiodactyla > Monodontidae > Monodon > Monodon monoceros. The sequence goes on from NW_021703770.1 coordinate 588,979, forward strand.
ATGTTTCAGAATACACTTGAACATGGTTACACGCAAAGTCCAAGTTCCTGGATGTGAGGAGCACAGTCACTCCTCTAATGCCCCAGACGTCCCTGTGGTGATGGGCTGTCCTCCCAGGACACACAGAGACATCCAGACCATCTCTGCCCAGTCGTGCACAGGGACCTCAGCTCACAGCAAGGCTGCAGCTGCCCACCGTCCCATGGCTGTGCCATGGGCCTGCCTGATCTGTGTCTTGTCTTGGGTTGGGTTCTCCAGAAGCAGACCCTGAGATCCTGGTGATGTGTAAGGAAGTGTTTCCAGAAAAACTGTCAGGGAGTGCTAACTGGGGGAGTCTAGGAAGAGGGACAAAGTAGGGTGTGAAACAAGCCAGTTCTCCTGGAGGGGACTCTGCTCAATCCCACGGGAGGAGCCCTGGAATCAGGGTCCCCACCAGGGCAGGAGCAGCCCAGTGTTTGCACCCCTCCAAAGGGCATCGGTCTCCCCTAACCGCCAGCCAGTGCAGGTCCAGGAGCCTGAGGGCAGGGACACAGGTGAAAGCACAGGGGGCTGGCATCCGAGAGTGTGGTCACAGTGCCGAAGGACCACATCCGCTGGGACCTTGTGTTTTCACTTCTCTCTAGGGGATGTGGATTCAGCAAATGAAAGCCCAAGACGCCCAGTGAAGTCTGAGTTTCAGACTCAGAATTATTATAAATATGTCCCATGTAATATTTGGGACATACTTTTAAAAGTAGCCGTTGTGTATCTAAAACTCAAATTAACAGGGCATCTTGCATCTTATCTGGAGACCTTGTCCTCTCCCTGCAGGCCAGGACTCTGTTGTCCGGGTCCCAAGAGACCCAAAGCCTTGGGGTGCCAGGGATTGTGGGGGATTATAATGGCCCTGCTGCCCTGGGTCTCAGCAGAGGAGGCATTTAGATGGAGACCAGGAGGGGAGGGCGTCTCGGGGAAGCCTGACCACAGCTCTTGGGGCTCCTTGGGAGGGCAGGGTGGGCAGGGGCATCTCTGCTCCTGTTTCAGACCTGAGGGTCCCCAGGTCTTCTCGGAGATGGGGACCTGGCTGTACCCGGGACGACCTCTGAGGTCACTCAGCTGGGCAGGGGAAGGAGTCCAGGCCCAGGACAAGGTGAGGGCGGGTGGGACCATGGTCAGCTGTTCCATCTTGGGGCACCGAGGACCAGCACGCCACCCCACAGGCGAGTCCCCACCATCCCCTGCCTTGGGGGGTGTGGGTTCCCAGGGGGGGGGCACTGAACAGGAAGCACAGCCAGGGAGAGTGCCCCCTCCAGGAAGCGGCCGAGGGAGAAGAGGCCCCTGCCTGGGGCGGGGAGGATGCAGGCTCCCTTCTGAGCTGGTGAGCAGCTCTGAAGCTCTCAGGTCTTCACTGCAAATGGCAGCGGGCCCCGATGGGCACTCTTCATCTCGCCGTGCAAGCTGATTTTCCTTTTCCCTTCTTATTTTTTTCCTTTCAACAATTAGCGGTTGAAGAGGCTGGTTTTCAATCAGGAAAATGAGACGTCAGGACTCAAAAGCTGACAAAGAGGCCAGTGCCACCTCTGGAGCCAGAGCCCGACCGTCCCCCCGCAGGGCACTCCTGCTAGTGGTGGGCACACAGCGGGGTCTGGGAAATAGCGGGGTGTCCCTCCCTCCGCACCCCGAGTGAGGCTGGGGTCCCAGGCCAGGGGAAGGAGAGGGGGGCCGAGAAGAGGGGGCAAAGATCAAACGGAAGTTTCCCCAGGAAATAGGGAAATAGAGCTGTATAGGCCTGTCTCTGCAGGGACTAAGGGAAAGGTGACCAGTGAGGAATACACTCGGAGTGGAAGACAGACAGACAGACAGACAGACCCAACAGAGGCTGAGCCCTGAGACAGAGGAGGAGACATGATGACAGACAAGGGAGGACACAAAGGAGAGGGGAGGGGGAGCAGCCAGGAGGAGGGGGAGGGGAAGGTAGTTCAGGGCCACCCAGATAGGCTGGGCGATGTGACTGCTTGAAAACACGTCCAGACATTTTTGATGTCCCTCCCTTCAAGAGACAGAGCTGAATCCCCCCCACACCCTTGAGTGTAGGTTGGATTTGGAGACGCTTCTAACAGAGGCACCGCGGCTTCCTTCTCTCTGTCTCTGTCTGGGTCTCTCGCTCCAGGGAAAGCCAGCCGCCATCTTGTGTGGACACTCAAGCAGCTCTGTGCCCATGCAGCTGCGGGCCGCATCTTGGAAGCCGAGCCTGGCCCTAGTCAAGGCTTCGGACGGCAGTGGCCCCAGCCAATCCCTGCATCGTGACCTCACCAAAGGCAGAGCCAGAGCCACCTCAGAGGATGAATGTCTTCTTAAGCTGCTACCCTTGGGGCAGTACGGGTGGGTGTGTAGGAGGACCTAAGAGGACCTGGAGGGACAGCAGGACCAGCACTTGCACGGTTTACTGATCACCTGAACGCCTCGGAGTCAGGATTAACACAGGACACGCCTCTGTACACCAGAACAGGGACCCCGAGGCAGAGAGAGGTGGAGGCAGGGTGGAGTCAGGATGGTCAGCCCGTGAGGCCAGGGGCATCCCAGGGACACAGAAGGTTCCAGCAGGAATGGACCCTCCTGCCTGACACTCCTTTACAGGCAAGCAACCTGGGGGCCAGGGGCCCACCTTGCCCGGCCACAGCACCGGCCGAGCGGAGTAGGGTCAGATTGAAGGGCTGAAGGCCGCACCTGTTCCATCCTCAGCCCCGCCTCAGCCTTGGGGCGGGAAGGACAAGTGAGCTTGCCGGCCCCTCACTGCAAGTCTACTACGCGAGCTGGGAAGGGCAAATCCTGGCGGGCCCTCGCCACCCTTGCCGCCGGGAGCCAGGCCCTGCTCCTGCCTTCCACGTAGGGACGGCCCACGGTGGCTCCCGGATGTACAGGCTCCATCCCTTCTCGCACCCGCGCAGGTGCTCACGTGCCTTCCCCACTCCCCACGCTCCTTTCCCCGGCGCTTGCGCTCCGAGACCAGCTGAAAGACCAATCTCTTCTGGACGTCTTCTCCCCAGCCACACCGCCCTGTGTTCCCTGCCCCTCGCGCAGCCCTGCGTCTGAGGGTGACCTCCTAAAGGCTGGTCTCTAAGCCCCCGAGGTGAGGACCTATGAGCGGTCAGGGGCCGCAGGTTAGGAAGCTGACAGCCTGACAATTGGAGAGATGGTTTCAGGAGTGAATAAATCCAGGCGCAGGAAGGCAGGGAAGATGGGAAGGAGGGAGACTTCCCAAGGAGAGGCTCCAATGCGTGCAGGACAGCGCCCCAGAGCACCGAAGCCAGGCCCGCCTCCGGGGTACCGGGAGAAAAGGGGACTTTCCCTGTGCTGAGGACATACGTGTAAAGGGCCAGGCCCTCTGCGTGTCCCCTCTGTGGGTACCGTCCACCCACCTGCGGGGGAGGTTCATTCCCAGGGCCCACCCTTCAACACCCACTGGGTGGAATGAATGGACAGGGAGAAGGAGTGGGGTCACAGTGGCTCCAGTGGCTTCCGGAGAGAATTCCAGGGACCCTGGAAGAGGGCAGGGAGAGGATGGCTCCCTCACATCCCTTGTGATAATGACAGCGGCTGCACCGTCCATGCCTCAGAGCTTTCCCTAACGGTTTACTCCCCACCCCCACCCCTGCTAGGTGCTACCAGGGTCCCCACAGCAGCCAGGAGAAAAGGCAAGTGCCAGGATGTTAGGTCACTGGCCCAAAGCACAAAGCGGTCTGAGCAGGGCTGACAGGGCTCGGGGAGAGCAGCCCACCCCACACGCAGGGCTGTCTCTGGGAGCCTGGCATGGCCGTCGGCAGGGACGAGCCCTGTGCCCAGAACAGGGACTGAGGCCTGCCTTGCCTTGGGTAAGCATGTGTCAGATGGATGGATGGATGGATGGACGGATGGACAAGAGAGTGGACAGATTTCCCAGCCCACCTCCTCGATGCCCATTTGCCCCTGCCCCTCTGCCTGTGTCCGGCTCATAGTTTCCCAGAGCCATGAACGCAAACCTGTTCCTTCCTCCCAGTCCTGCCCAGACCCAGAGCAGTGTAGCCTTGGGGGAGGGAGGGGGAGGGGAGAGGGTGGGGGCGGTGCCATGGGACTTTCTGCTTGTCCTTCCCCAGCCTCCCGTGCAGGTGTGACCATCCCCTGCTCCCTGGTCCTCCAGTCTTGCTCTGGAAGGCGGCGCCTTCTTTTATCTGCGGCTGTGCAAATCTGCAAGTAGTTGTGCCTTGGGCGACGTGCTGACTGGGCCTGGGATTAACTCCCTGCTTTCACGTGTCGAAGGTGATGCCCTTGAGTTGATGTCACAATTTTCTCTTTCCCCTAATTAAACAGGAAGCGTGGCCAGCGTGGGCTCGGGGCAGGGAGAAAATGAAGAGTTAAAGGCATTGCCTGCGGAGGTCCAGCCGCGCCAGGCTTTTCATTTAGTGCCTAAAAGCTTCCCTGCACGTCTGCTGCCCAGAGGTAGGGGCGGCGAAGCTAATGGCGATTTTGCCCCCAACGGCCAGCCTGCCGCCCCAGCGTGCGTGGGAGGGAGGGGGGAGGGAGGCAGCTCCAGGAAACAAGCGAGGATGCTCCTCAAAGGCCTGGGAGGCCCAGAGACAGGAGACCTCGGAAGAAAAGCTCTTGGCAAACGTGACTGCTCTTCACTTCCTCTGTGCCTGGCCTTTCCCCTCCCACAGGTGCAAACTGGGGGACAGCGGTGAGGCTGGAGGTCTGGGGAAGGGCCCCCGGGCCTTGGGGAGAGCTTGGGCCCTTCTGGCTCAGCAGCCCAGGCCTGGATGCCACTGCAGGACCAGGGTGTGTTTGGAGAGCCCCTTGAAGAGGGTTCTTCAGAACACTGCAACCTGCTCTTTGTTTGGGGTGTCCTGCAGCTCTGTGAGGTTGTTACCGTTTCACAGCTGGAGAAACTGAGATCCAACCACAGGACTTGTCCTTGTTCCCCTTGCAGGCCTGGGGCTGAGCAGGGTCTTCAGATCCCAAGGCCAGACCTAGAAACGGCAGGCACCGCTGGGACCCTACAGCTCCTGCCTAGGAAACTGAGACGTGCCCGCGGGAAGGGGCTGCGCGGGGAAGAGGCCAGAGCACCCTGTGCCTTTGAATCCCCGTCCTACGGGAGCCCAGGGAAAGGAAGCCAGCAGGTGGAACTCAGACCAGGCTTTCTCTCTCCATAAAGCCAAGCTGCCTTTATGGGGGTCGTGGGAATGACCTTGGGGGTTGAGCAGGTCCAATGAGGCTAGTCTCCCACCTGCGAGGTCTTAGCATTTCCCACGCCGTCTGGGCACTCCCGAGAGGGCGGCCCCACCCATCCTGTGCTTTCCTCTCATTTGTATTGATTGGGGTTTTATTGCAGCTCTGGACTCGGGCCTGGGCCGAGCACTAATGTGTAATTCCACAGACAGGTGCACGTTCCGAGCCGGTTGTAGGAGTCTGCTGAAACCCCCTTCGTCCGTGTCCCACGTGCTCTGGAGCAGCTAAGGGTCCACAGGCGTCCTGGGAGGACGGGACAGCAGGCCCCCTCTGACCACCGGGCCTGACCACTGCTGCACGGGGACCATTCCTGACGGGGCCTGAGGCTGGAACACTCTGTGGACCGTTTGCCTGGCAGTTTGACCCCCCACGGGGTGTCCCTCTGCCTCCAACCCTGCTTCTCACACAGCAGAGACTACGCCACTCAGAGGCGTCCGTGGCACCGAGAGGTAAATGGGAATTCACGTGGCCTGCGAGGTCGGGACTGCCCAGGCACCGCCCAGCTCTGGCCTCACCTCCTTCCCATCCCTCCCCCCACACAGCCTCACACCCACCAGGCTGCTTGCCCACGTCCTTGCCTCGTACCCTCCCTCCGCCGGACACGGCTCTGTGCAGGGACCTCCCCTGCCCTCTCCCGGCTGTCACGGCCCCCAACCCTGCTGGGTTTTGTCAACCTCCAAGTTGTTTGCCCACCTCCAGTGTACGTTCCACGAAGGCGGGGTATATGCTCGAAGGCGGGACATCGGGGCAGCTCAGGGCGCACACGCCTGGCTCCGGGACACGCGGCTATTTGAGGGATGGGTGGATGAGTGAGTGAGTGCGTGAATAAGTGAACTTAACTGACCTGACTCTTTCCTCCTGAGCCCGGGCTGCCTTCTCCTTAGGAATTCCCTTAACCTTGAAGGACGTTTGACATGACGAGGATGGCAAGAACCTCCCAGAAGAGAAGCAGGAGAGGAGGGGGTGCAGTGGTGCCCTGTGATGCGGCCGCACAGGGTCAGCCAATGTGGGAGGGGCCGGGGATCTGCTGGCAGGGCCGAAAGGGGCTCCACTGACCTCGGGGTGGGCGGTGAAGTGGTGGGTGCACGGCTGCTTGGGTGGCTGCGGACGCAAGGAAGAGGAGGGACACGGTGCAGGGGACTTTGCCCCCACCAGACGCCCTGCCGTGGGCCTGTCCCGCACCCCTCATTTGACCCCGCCTGGCCGCCTGCCCTGCGTCATTATACTTACCTGGTGAAGGAGACGAGAGGCTTGTCTGTCCCAGGTCACCCCAGTAAGTGGCAACGCTGAGACTCCAGCCCCTGCCCAGTGGCTTTCCTCTTCTCCACAAGATGGGATGGATGGGGGCCGGGGTCTGGCCTGGATCTCTGCAAGCCCGGCCCCCCAGCCCAGCCTGCCACCCACCCCTCTTGGAGAGGCCAGTCAGCTGGGAGGAGGGGCAGTGCCCTGGGCCCGGCCATCCTGCTGCAGTCAGTGCGCTGGTCATGGCTGGGTGACACGGTAACACCGACCTGGGCCCCGGGATTCCCCAGGGGGCAGCACGGAGCAGGGTGACAGCAGAGCCACGGAGTGCCATCCAAATGCCACACGCTTATTAATCTTGCAGCCGAGGACCTCTGAAGTCATTACGCGCCCACCTCCGTCTCCTTTGTCCAGGACATACTTGTCTGGGCCCACCTCTCCACTTCTGTAATTAATTGCTTTGGGGAAGGCAGCTGGGCTGCTTAGTGCCTTCCCTTCTGAGTCTCATCTCAAAGTCAGGAGGCCGGTGGGGCCCACCCTGGCCGGCTCTGCAGAGCCCACACAGGGGTCAGGACCGAGGGCTCAAGGCCCCGCCCCCGCCTCTAGCTGCGAGCCTCAGTTTCCCCGTTTCTCAGATGCACATAGAGCCCCTGCCCTGCCTGCTGGTTAATTCACCTGCTCTGTTTAATTCAACTCCAAACTCTTGACAAGGATTAGACACACTCAAGCACATCGACCACGCTAGTCAGCTTGTAGTAAGGCCTGTTATGGAGATGAATGTATCGGGAAGGAAGTGCAAAGGGGGGGAGGGGGTGGGAGGAGGGGTGATAGAAAAACAACTTCTGTTTCCCTGAGTTGCTGCCTAGGCGTTTTACATCGCACCAGAGTCACCTCTGAGATGAGGACCTGAGTTTACGAGGCACCCCAAGATCTCCCTCTGCTTTTCCCTTGCAAAATAACCACTTAGAGTTAAGCCTGTGAGAAGTTAGTGAACTCCGCCCCAACTCCACCCTTATTAAAAGTGACAGGGGCTTGCTACCCTGCTCTCTCCTGCGGGCTCCTAACCTGGGGTGGAGGTCTGCCCTCCCCTTCCCGCCTCACTGCTCCCCACCCCCTTCTGGGATCCTGTGTCTCTACTTCCTTCGTGTGGGTGTATTGAGACCATGCCTTCCATCAAAACGGCCCTGGGGTTTCACTTCCCCAAAGTGGGAGCTGGGATGCAGAGGGTGACCCCTCATTCAACAGGTCACAATCCACAAGTTCTTAATTCAAAGCAGCAGGTCTGGCTTCTCAGCACAGGGGAGGGAGGGGGGCTCCCAGGGTGCAGGCCTGGCCAGGGCATCCTGGGGCCAGTGGCAGGGGCCCCACGTGAGTGTGTTGCAGAAGGGCGGGCACTCCGGGACCCGCGGGGAAGGAGTACAACAACAACTGATAATGGTGACGACACCCAGCACGTGTTCAGGGCTTCCTCTCTGCGCCAGGCTCCTCTCTGACACGCAGGTCCTTCAGGTGCCCACAGCGCTGGAGGCCGTAACCAGGGATGCTGTGGGCAAACCATGCCGGGTACAGAGAAGGCAGCTGCAGTTTTACAAACCTCGGGGTTACCTGTTACGATGGCCCGTGGAATGGCCAAAGGTGGGACAAATGATGTCTTTCTCACCTTTTTGTTCCCAAAAATGCACATCCCTTTGAATGCATGTTTTTGTACAATGGCTCATTGAAGAGTGTTTTTGCCCCAAATCTCATGGAACTTGCCTTGAGCAGAAAGCCCTTGATGGTTTCTAAAGTAGCTTTTACTTCCTTTGACCATCCCCAGGAACTAGTGGGCTTAGCAAGGAAGCTGAGTACTGCCCTTGTACAGATGAGAAAACGGAGGCCAGAGAACAGCCCACTCCACCAGGGTGGGGTGGACCTGAGGGGCAGCAGGTCGGAGCGCAGGGCACACAGCCAGCAGGCTGGAGGGTGACGCCGGGTCCTGGGTCTGCTCGGTCCAGCCAGCTCAGCGGCTGAGAGCTGAGGTGATCTGTCCTCTCAGGGCTGGGCCGGGGTTGGGGGAGGTGGTTAGTGAGGCAGGAAACTCAGTCACCAAGATAAAAATACTATGTTAATGCAATTAAAAATATTAATGCAAAAAATCCAAGGTGAAGAAAATACCAAAAGTTTAAATAAAGATCAGGTCCCACGGAGCTGGGATTAGGGTGAGGGAAGTGTGAAACACTCAGAATTCCACATAAATGACCTTTTAATACAACATTTTAAAAATAAAACTATCCACAAGGAACTAAATATGAACATTTTACGTGGAATGGGCCCTACCCTGCATTAACATCACCCCCCGGCTGCCTCACTCCCACCTTGTCGGATGTTGTCTGGATTTAAAACTTTTAATTTGCCCCGTGTGGGTATCTTTGCCTTGATTTTGATGTTTTTAAACTTAGCATGAAAAGATCATGTCTGTCAGTGGTGTGTCGTACTCACCGTAGCCCCAGCCCTGCACCCACTCCGCCCCAGTCTCTCCCTCTCCACAGCACTGCCAGGAGACCGCAGACCCCGGAGGGGACTCAGACTGTCTTGGAGGGACCGCGGGGGCCTTGGGCAGACAGAGGTTCTCTCAACACTCCCGCAGGCATCTTACCCGCCAAGACCCCGCCATGCACGCAGGTGCAGCGGGTCCCGTCCTTTGCAGCCCGATGGCCAGGATGGAGACAACCTCTGGCCTGTCTGACTTTTCAGGCCTTCGAGCGGGCTGTTGCCGGTCCAGTGGGGCGGGATGGGATGCGAGGCTGGCTCAGGAGCCAGGCAGAAGGCCTACGTGCGCCTGAAGGGGTGTGGGGCTTGGGGTGAGGGCGGGAGAGAGAAGGAGCAGAGAGATGTGTTCTCGGTGCCTCCTCACGTGCCCGTCTCTGACCCTCAGCCTCCTGACCTGGGAAATGGGTAGAAGGGTGACGAGGAAAAGGTCACCCTTCCGCGGGCACTGAGGTTGTACAGTCGGAGCCCGCGGCCCTGGGTTTGGGTCATGGGACAGCCTCCATCTCCGTCACCTGTAAAGTGGGATAATGACAGCACTCGCTTCCAAGGGCTGCTGAAAGTTTAAATAACATGTGTGCTAAGTGGTGAGCTGCACGCCCAGCACGTGGCGGGTGCCCGATGACAGCAGAACGCTGGCAGGGTGGTGGGCTTATCATTACCATCTCACGGCTTCGCCGTGGATGCGAGATGCTGTCACGGGCATTCGTGTGCAGGGCCGACCAGAGGAGACACGGGATGCTGTCTCTCAGGTCATCATTTCCAGGTCGGCCTTGAGCAGCCAGGGAGGGAGAGGGGGCCTTGAAGAGTGGCTGCTGCCGCCACACTTCTCCCTGAGCCCAGAGCCTAAAAGGCAATCAGCCTTACATGTATCCTAAGTTAATAATAAATGAATTTCCTTGATCGTTTTGCTGACACTGAGATGTAACATGCGGTGTCGGTGGCAATAATATATTGTAGCACCAGATAACACCCTGAGTGACAGCTCAGCAGAAAAGACGCCCCAGGGGAGTCAGCGTGCCCTGTGGGCTCCGTGGCTGCCCAGGAGGGTCCATCTCAGCACTACTGGCCTGGGCGGTGGCACCAGTTCCAGGAGGACACATGGAACTTGGAGTGGGCGAGGGGGGTGCCAGGCATCCCGATCCCAGGGCTCTGGTCCAGCTCTGCGTTTGACGGCCGGGATCCCGGGCGTACCTGTCACTCAGGGAGCCCGAGCTGCCCTTTCTGTAAAACACAGGGTTAAGGCGACTGAAGTGAACAAAGGCTGAAGCCAGCATGTACAGCAGTGAAGACAGGACCAAGGTCGTCAGTACCTGAGGAGCACAGGTTAGATGGGCCACGTGCACCCAGCAGAACGGCAGCATTGGGAGGAATGGCGGCCACGGTGTGAGGGACAGGACTCCTGCGCTGGTACAGCACCTCCGTGGGAGCTGGGCTCCCAATCCAGCTCCTGGGACACGAATCTCACAGGAGTCTGAGAGGCCTGGAGGAGGCCCTGCAGTGGCCTGGAGTTTGTACTGCTCGGCTTCCCCAGGGCAATGCTGCAGGGCCAGTACTCACTGGCCCTCAAAGCTCCTAACAGCAAGCAGAATGCAGGGCCGTGGGAGGCCAGCTGAAGTGGCGGGACGGGCGGACCCAGCCCGACTCGCTCTCGTGTCTGGGCTCCACGGCGTCTTGGCCTGGGCTGGGTCACTGGGACCAGTTGCCCAAGTGCCCCTCATTCTCCTGCTGGCATCGGCCACTGCCTGGGCCTGTCCTCTTCATCCAGGTGTACAGGGTGAGGGAGCCCCAGCACACAAGGTCACGGCCAGCCACAGCCAGAGTCAAGGAGGGAGGGACTCTGAGGTCACGTGGCGAAGCAGGCAGGCGCTTTCCAACCTACCCCCAAGAGGGGCCCCCAACGCCCCTTGCCAGAGCCATGCAGGCTGGGCACCAGGGAAAACCATGGCAGTGCTGAGCTGCAGCAGGGGGTCCAGCCACAGCATGGGCTGCTCCCTTTTTCTGGAAAAAGCCAGAAAATAAGGTAGGTTTAAAATGGAAGTCACCCTAACCATAGGCCACATTCGATGAAGCTCCATGTTAACTCAGGATCCAAGGAGCGCTTAGCGGGGAGCTGCTGGGAAGGGGAGGCCGGGCAGGGTCCTGGCGGGGCCCTCGGTGACACGGCTGAGAGGTGAGCAGTGGGCTGCTCTGACGCCACACAAAGGGAAGGCGTGTCGTCTGTGGCCTCCAGGACACAGGACAGTCTAGGACGCAGGCTGGACAGTCTAGGACGCAGGCTGGACAGTCTAGGATGCAGGCTGGGACGATTCCCGTCACAAGCACGGCGGCCTGGTCTTCCGATGCACACCCACCGTGAGGGTCTCCAAGACCAGGACCTTGAGAGGTTGGGGTGCAGCAGGGCTGGGGGCCATCCCGGGTCTCCCGGCCCCGCCTGCATAGGGCAGGGTGGTCCCGGGTGTGCGAAGAGGGGGAGGGCACCTGCTCCTGGGGGAGGGGAGCTTGGAGCATCCGGGTCGGCGACCTTCACCCTGGGCAGTGTCTGAGGACTCAGAGCGCTCCAATCCCGGTCTCTCTCTGGTGGCCCCTCAGGACGGGCGCCCTGGCCCACCCTACGGGTGAGCGGATTGCCTGGGCCAAGGCGGGATGCAAACCCAGGACCCTGTCTCACACGGTGAAGAAGGAAGGGAGAGGAGGGGGTGCTCCGGAGAGCAAAGCATCACACAGGCACTGCCTTCGTGTCATACCCAGGGCGGGCCCGGAAGCTGGGTAAGTTAGGAGAAGCCACTCGTCAGGCCCCCAGGGAACTGAGAACAGGGTTCGTGTTTATAAGGGAGCCGAGGAGGCCAGGCCTGTGTGCTGACAACTGCAGTTGCCAGGGGGACACCCCAGCAGCCGGGCCGGGCGCTCTCCGCCGTGCCCCAGCCTGGGCGCCCACACCCTCCTCCTCCATAGCCCTTACGTGGCTCCTTCAGCCTTCGGACAAAATCCAAGGCCCAGGCGATGCCTCAGTGCCCACCGTGTGCCCCCTCAGTGCCCACCGCGTGTGCCCCCGGAGGCTACCTGCTGCCAGGCAGAAGGGCTGGAATCTCCCCAGGCGTCCAGCCTCTGCCGCCCGCGTCCCCACGGCACCTGGAGCCCTCTCTCTCCAGGAAATTCTCTCCACCCCCTGCTCCCATCCATCTTCCACCCCAGACCCCAGGCCATTGTCACCTCCTCCGGGAGGTACCCAGGCCCCTGTCTAGAGATCTGGCCTCCTAGGGATGCCTGGCGCTGACCTGTCACAGCAGAGGTGGCCTTCGAGGGGCCTCTGTCACCCTCCCCGTTCCATCTCCCTCCATCCCCTTCCAGAGATAACTACCGGCAGGAAGTGGATGCGTATCATTCGCTAGCATTGTCTATTTTTACTGCATTTTTATGTTCCCATAACCAGTATATAACGTTCTTTTGTAGGTTTCAAGCTTTAAATAAACAGTGTGTTACACCGCGCACCACACTGCAGCGGGGTGTTCTCACCCCGCGCGCTTTCTGAGTTATCAGCATTGAGGAGGGAGCTCTAGTTCAAACTGTTGACGGCCCTACAGCAGGCCCTTTACTGACTACATACAATCTATGTACCATCTTCCCGTGGACAGGCAGGTAGGTTGTTTGTAGCCTCACTGCAGGGTGCTGCAGTGAGCGTTCCTGTACCCTTCTCTCTGTGCATGCCATGAGGAAGTCTCTAGAAGCAGTGTTGCTGGGTGCAGACCGTGAGCGCCTTCACCTTCACTGATCTTGTTCTCCAGAGCGGTGGTGCCAAGGTCCTTTCATGGGCAGCGGGTGGGAGACCGCTTGTCCCACATCCTCAAATCACTTGCCGCTGACTGGCTTTGGTCGATCTGTTGGTTATGAAATGATGTCTTTGAATTAATTGTCATTTCAGCTGAATAATAGTGAGATTGAGCTCTTTTTATATATCTATTCGCCATTTTGTTTCCTTTTTCATGAACTGTTTAAAACTCTCTACCCACTTTTCTACAAAGTTTTTCTGTCTTTTTCTTATCGACTTGCAAACATGTCCTTTATGTTCTAGGTACTAATATTCTGTCAATTATACGCATTGAAACCATCTCTTACCACCAGCAAGCAGTGTAGGGAAATTTCAGCATTCCCTTTACATCTGGCTTTTCCCCCAAGGTATAATTACTTTGAGATTTATCCATATTGTTGCTTGTGTCAACAGTTCATTCCTTCTTTTTGCTGAGTCGTATTCCATCGGATGGATGGGATGTACCACAATGTGTGTATCCATTCTTATGTCGATGGACAACTGGGCTGTTTTCAGTTTTTGGCTTTTAGAAATGAAGCTGCTGTGAACTCTCACACGATGTCATTCTTGGACACATACTGTCTTTTTTTTCTCTTGGGGACACTGGCTGGATCACATAGTAGGTGTGTGTTTAACTTTTAGGAAATATTAAACTATTGTTATTAAGTGGTCGTAGCAGTTTGCATCCCCGCCAGCAGCACGAGAGTTCCAGTTGCTCCTTTTGTCCTCACCAACCCTTGATACGGTCGGTCTTTTTCACTGTAACCATCCCAGAGGGTGTGTACATAGATCTCACTGGAGTTGTAATTTGCATCTTCTTAATGACTAATGGTATTGAGCATCTTTCCATGTGCTTATTTTCCATCCATTTACCTTTGCTGAACTGTCTATTCAAACATTTTGCCCATTTTTTACTGTGTTGTTTGTGTTCTTATTATTGAGTTTTGAGAGTTCTTCCTATTTTCTGGTAAAAGCCCTTTGTCAGGTATATGACGTAGGAATGATGTCTTCCATCCTATGGATTTTGTTTTCATTCCTTTTACAATGTCTTTCAAAGAGCAAAGGTTTAAAATCTTGATGCAGTTCAATTTGGTATTTTTAGTATCTTTTTGCTGTTATGACAGATATCTTTGCCTAATGTAAGATTACAAAGGTTTTTATCCCCAAGTTTTCTTTTAGAAGTCATATGGTTTTCTTCATATTTAGGGCTAGGGTTAATTTTTAGTTAATTTTTATAAACGATACAAGGCATAGACTGAGTTTATTTTTCTTTTTGGCATATGGTGTTCCAGCACCATTTGTTAAAAAGACCATCCTTTCTTCACTAAGTTGCTTTTGTACCTTTGTTTGAAAATCATTAGCCCATATGTGTAAGGGTCTGTTTTTTGGACAGTCTATTCCATTACAGTGATATATTTGTCTAATTTTGTGTCAATACCACACTGTCTTAGTTACTGTAGTGTTTTAATAAGTCTTGAAATCATATATGTTATTAATCCAATGTTCTTTTTTGTAAGTAGTTTTGGTTACCCTTGGATTTTTACATTCCCATAAGAATTTTAGAATAGGTTGATCAGTTTCTTTTTTTAAAAACCTGCTTAGATTTTGATTGAGATTTCATTGAATCTACAGATCGATTCTGGGAGAATTAATACCTTAACAATATTAAGTTTTCTGCCACATGAACAGAGCACATCTCTCTATTTATTTAGATATTTTATTTCATTCAGCATTGTTTTATAGTTTTTCAATATATAGTTGACCCTTGAACAACACAGGTTTGAGCTATGAGGGTCCACTGGTATGCAGATTTTTTTCAATAGATACAATCAGCTGTTGGTTGAATCTCTGGATAGGAAACCATGGATACAGAGGGCTGACTGTAAAGTTATTATGCGATTTTCAACTGGAGGGGGATCGTCACCCTTAACTCCCACGTTGTCCAAGGGTCAAACTGTGCAGGTCTTTCATGTCTTTTACCAGATTTGTTCCTAAGTATTTCATAATTTTGATGCCATTATAAACTGTATCTTTAAATTCAATTTCCAATTGTTTCTTGCTATTTAATAGAAATAAAATTTTGTATATTGATCTTATACTCAGCAACATTGCTAAACTCAGTTATTAGTGCTAGTAGGGTTTGTTTGTCTTTCTGTAGATACCATTAGATCTGCTACCAAAAATTTATGTTGCCTGTGAGTAAAGACAATTTTCTTTCTTTCTTTCCAGTCTCCATGACTCATCTCTTTATCATGCTTTATTGAACTGATTGCAACTTCCACCACAATGTTAAATAGAAGTCATGAGAGTAAATGTCATTGTATTGTTCCTAATCTTGGGAGAAAACATTCAGTCTTTTATCACTAAGAAAGATGTTCGTTGTGAGTTGTTCATAGATGCTTTTTATCTGTTCCTTACTTGCTGAAAGTTTTATCATAAATGGGTGTTGGATTTTGTCAAATACTTTTTTTGTCAAATACTATTGGGACAATCATATAATTTTTCCTTTTTAGCTTGTTAATATGGCAAATGAAATTAACTGACTTTCAAATGTTAAATCCGTCTTGCATTCCTGGTGGAGAATCTCCACATGCCCATGATTTATTACTCTTTTATATATTGTTGGATTGATTTGATACAATTACATTTAAAACTTACATATCCATGTACATAAGAGATATTAGTCTGTAGTTTTGTGGGGGTTTTTTTTTTTTTTTTTTTTGCAATATCTTTGTCCAGTTTCGGTATCAGGCTAATGCTGGCCTCATAGAATGAGTTGGGAATTGTCTTGGTCCATTTGGACCAAGAGACTAGAGACTGAGTGGCCTATAAAATTTATTCCTCACCGTTCTGGAGGCTGGAAGTCCAAGATCAAGGTACCAATTGATTCAGTGTATAATGATGGCCTGCTTTTTTGTTCATAGATGGTGCCTTCTCACTGTGTCCTCACAGGTCAGAAGGGGGTCTCTGTAAGGACTCTCTGTGGGGTCTCTGTTATAAGAGCACTAACCCCATTCATGAGGGCTTCACCCTCATGTCATAATCATTTCCTAAAGACCTCACCTCCAAATTCTGTCACCTTGGGCATTCGGTTTTAATATATGAATTTGGACAAATATTCAGTCCATAGTAGAAAGTATTCTCTCCTCTTCAATTTCCTGAAGAGTTTGTATAGATTTGATATTATTTCTTTCCTAAGTGCTCGGTAGAATTCACCAGTGAAGCCACCTAGGACTCTAGTTTCTTTGTAGAGAAGTTCTTAACTATAAATTCAATTTCTTTAATAAATATAGGGCTCTTCCGGTAATATGTTTCTTCTTAAATGAATTTGTGTTTTTTAAGGGATTTGCCCATTTCATCTGAGTTATCAAACTTATTGGTAAAAATCCGATCATGGTATTCCCTTATTATTGTCTTAGTATCTGTGGGATCTGTAGTGAAATCACCTTTTAAGATCCTGAGATTGTAATTTGTGCCTTCTCTCGTTTTTTTCTAATTAGTCTGATTAGAAGTTTAGAAATATTATTCATCTCTAAGAACTAGCTTTTGATTTTGCTGATTTTCTCTTTTGTTTTTATATTTCATTGATTTTCAGTCTGATGCTTATCATTTCATTTCTTCTGCTTACTTTGGGTTTAATCTACTTTCCTCTTTCTAGCCTCTTAAGGTGAAAGCTAAAGACATTAAGCTCAGGCCTCTCTTATTGTCTAATGTAGTCAATTATTGCTATAAATTTCCTCCTAAGTACTGCTGTAATGGCATCCCCCAAATTCACATGTGGTGTGTTTTCATGTTTATCTGCTTCAAAATACTTTCTAATTTCCCTTTTAGTTTTTCCTTTGACCCATGCATACTTTATAAATGTCTTATTTAATTTTTTAATATTTGGAGATATTTCACATATCTTTCCACTATTGATTTTCAGTTTAATTCCATTGTGGTCAGGTATACATTTTATACGACTTGAGTCATTTTAAATGTATTGTGAATTGTTTTATGGCCCAGAGCATGGTCTATCTTGATAAATGTTTCATATGCCCTTGAAAATAATGTGGATTTTGCTGTTGGGTGTGGACGGCTCTAGAAATGTCAATCAAATCAAGTTGGTTAATAGTGCTACTGAAATCTTCTATATACTTAGTATTTTGCTGTCTACTTGTTCTACCACTCACTGAGAGAGGCATATTAAAATTTCCAGCTATAATTGTGACTTTTTCTACTCCTCCTTTCAGGTCTTATCAGTTTTTTCTTCATGTATTTTAAAGCTCAATTATTGGGTGCATAAATATTTAGGATCATGTCCTCTTGATGACCTAGTCCTTTCATCGCTATGAAATGACTTTATTTGTTCCTGGTAATATTGTTTTCTCTGAAATCTAGTTTACCTTATATTAATAAAGCCACTTCAATTTTTTTTAAATTAATAGAGCAATTTTACAAAAAAATTGATCAGAGGGGACAGAGAGCACCCAGGTATCTCTGTCTCTGCACACATTTTCCCCTATTATTACCAACTTGCATCAGTGTGGTGCATCTGTTACAATTCATACATAAAATTAATATGTTAAATATCAAATACTGTAGCTGATTCACTTTGTTATACAGCAGAAACTAACACGACATTGTAAAGCAATTATACTCCAATAAAGATGTTAAAAAAATCAAATATTGATACATTATTATTAACCAAAGGCCATCATTTACATTAGGATTCACTCTTGGTATTGTACACTCTATGGGTTTTGACAAATGTATATGTCCTGTAACCATCACTACAGTATGATCCAGAATAGTTTCACTGCCCTAAAAGTCCTCTGTGTTCTGCCTATTTATCCCTCCTTCTGCTTTTTTTTTTTTTTTTTTGTGGTACGCGGGCCTCTCACTGTTGTGGCCTCTCCCGTCACGGAGCACAGGCTCCGGACGCACAGGCTCAGAGGCCATGGCTCACACGCCCAGCCGCTCCGTGGCATGTGGGATCCTCCTGGACTGGGGCACGAACCCGCGTCCCCTACATCAGCAGGCGGACTCTCAACCACTGCATCACCAGGGAAGCCCCCACCTTCTGCCTTTTAATGTAATTATTTATACTGTTAAGTTTAAACCTAACGTCTTTCTATTTGTTTTCTTGTTGCCCTTTTTGTTCATCATTCCTTTTTTCTCTGCCTTGTTTTGTATTAATTGAATTTTTCTGATTCTACTTCACATCCTTTGTTGGTTTACTAGCTCTAAATATTTGTTTTGGTATTTCAGTGGTAGCTCTAGGATTTCTCATTTACACCTTTAACTTACCGCGCCCTACTTTCAAGTGATACTATACCACTTCACATAAAATGTAAAACCCTTATAACAGCCTGACGCCTTTCCAATCCCTAAAGCCTTTGTGCTAGTCTTGTCATACATTTCACTTTTATTTGTTATAGATGCCATGCATCTGTGTACATAGATGTTATTATTATTGTCTAAATGGTCAATTTTTTCAAAGATGTTTAAACGATTAGAAAAAGACTTTTGCATATTTATTCGTGTAGTTGCCTATTCCAAGTTATTCACTCGTGTGGCTTCACAGGTCCACCATGCGTCACCTACTTGCTGCCTGAAGGAGAAAGTTTAATGTTTCTTATAGTGCAGATCTGCTGGTGATAAATACTGCCAGATTTTTTAATGTCCAAGAAAGTCTTCATTTCACCCTTATTTTTGAAAGCTATTTTGGCTGGGTATGGAATTCTAGGATGACAGCGTTTTCTCGAAAGCTGTAAAGAGATTGTTCCATTGTCTTCCCATCTCCATTATTTGCAGTGAGAAGTCAGTCGTCACCCTGATTGTTGTTCTTCATTTGTAGCCTGTCTTTCCCCCGTTTGGTTGCTTTTGAGATTTTCTCTTTTTCAGGGGTTTTAAGCAATTTGATTATGATGTACCTCAGTGTAGTTTTCTACATGTTTTTGTGTTTGACGTTGGTTGAGCTTCTTGGAGTTCTGAGTTTGTAGATTTCATCACTTTAGATTTTTTTTTTTACCATTATTTCTTCAGACATTTTTACTGCTCCCTTCTTTTGAGGACTTCAATTACATATATATTAGGCCACTTGTTGTTCCACAGCTCACTGATTTTTTCCCCATATTCTAAAAAATTCTCCTTTCTCTCTTACTTTCATTTTGGATGGTTTTTATTGCTGGCTCTTCAAGTTCACAAATCTTTTCTTCTGCAATTCAAATTTGCCATTAATCCCGTCCAGTACATTTTGTCTCACATATTGAAGTTTTTATATTTAGAAGTTTGATTTGAGTCCTATTTTTCTCTTTTCAATGTCTCTACTTAAATTTTTGTTCCTTTTATTAATATTTATATTTATTCATTCCATTTCTACTTAACTTTTTGAACATATATATTCATGTCCTGTCTGCTAATTCTAACATCTGGGTTCTAGAATGATTTCAACAGATTTTTTTTTTTTCTCCCCATTATGGGTTGTATTTTCTTGCTTTGTGTCATGCTTGGTAATTTTTTATGGGATGTCAGACATTGTGAATTTTATTTTGTTGGGTGCTAGAGGTTTTGTTCTATAAATTGTTTTGATCTTTGCTCTGGGCTGCAGTTAAGTTACTTGGAAACAATTTGATATTTTCAGGTCTTGCTTTTTAAATTTTATTGGACAGGATCAAATAAGTCCTCAGTCTATGACTAATTATCCTCCACACTTGAGGTAAGACCCTCTGTGTATTCTACCCAACATCCCACAAATAGTGAGGTTTGCCCAACCTAGCCCACGTGAATGTCAGGCACTGTTTCTTCTAACCCTTTCAGTTAGCTTTCCCCACAGCCTCAGTTAGTTTCCTCACATATGTGCTGATCCGTACTTAGCTGAATGCCCAAGGGGACCCTCCACAGCTCTCCAGACTTCCCTGTCTGTGTAGCTTCTCCTCCCTGGCACACTGCCCTGGGACCTCTCCCCAGGTTCTCTGTCCCTTTACTCAACTCAGGGAGACCACCAAGGTCTAGCAGAACTCCCTTCCTCTCGTGTGGCTTGGAGACTCTCTCAAGGCTGTCAGTGGAGGCGTTGTAGAGCTCTCCTCATTTGTTTCCCATATCTCAGGGGTCACTAATCTTCACTGCCTGATGGTCAAGGTAATGAAAACCATTGTTTCATATTCATTGTAACTTGGGGTTTGTTTCCTGTGGGAGAGTAAATCTGGTCCCCATTATTCCATCTTGGTTGGAAGCAGAAGTCTTCTGGAATCTTTGAAGATTGCCTGCCAATCCCTTATATTTTAAATTATCATGATGATGTGCCAAAAATAGGGCATCTTATTTATTTGCCTCAGGTTCTCCGAGGGCAATTCTAATCTGAAGGCTAATGTGGTTCTTCATTTTTGGAAAATTCTCAGCTGTCATCTCTTTAAATATTGCTCCTTTACTATTTCATCCAGTGGAGCATTTCCATCTCTCCCTCAGCTCTCCTGACTGATCTTTCATGTTTATCTTTTTGTCTCTTTTTGATATGTTATGGGTGAACTGTTCAGTGTAGTCACCCAGTTAATTACTTCTGTCTTTTATTATGTCCCTTCTGAGGTTTATGTCATCTATTGCATGTCATTTTTTATGACTCTTTTTTTTATATCCCCCCAATTTCTTATTCTTTCTTAACAAGAACTTTACCTTCATTCACCTCTTTAAGTAACCTAAACACGCTTATTTTAAGGTCTTCCTCAGACTGCTCTATAAAATCAACTTCATCTGGTGTGAATTCATGTTCCCATTGCTGATATTTTTAGTTCCTTTTTTTTACAGAGGCCAAACTATTGCCTTTATTGCCGACAGAGGTGGAGTTGGAGAGTGAAGCTTGCTGAGAGCACGTGGGGCCACTGCCTCAGCAGTTAGCAGACTCAAGTCTCCCACTGCAGGTAGTGCTGTGCTGGGACCGAGCTCCCAACTGCAAGGTCACCCAGCTAAGACTTACTGTGGGGAAGGGCAAAGGAGGACAGTCCCAAGAGAGAGGTAAAGGGCATGCTCAGTTATTTTCCAACTTTCTCAATATTATTCAGGTACCTATACCTAAAGGAAATATCAGGAGTGAGGCAGAAAGGCAGCCCTCAAGAGTGTAAACCAAACCCACCTCATCCCACTCAATCTTGGCCCTCAGTCACTGCCTTGTCACAAGCCAGACACCCAGAGGCACCCACAGTCTCCTTCCTATTTCTCCTCAGTTCCAAGCCTCCCAAATCCTCTCCAACCCCCCACTTTGCTCCCCAGTCCCATTCACCCCTGTCTCCTTCCTGGCAGGCAGTGCTGCCGTCTGTACCTGTCCAGAGCCACTGTGGTTCCTGAGCGGCCTTTCTGAGCATCGCATTCTTTGTATGATTCAGAATTTGCTTTGCAGGCTCATGGAGAGGAGCAGGGGTCTTGTTTTCCTTTCCTCTTTTTCTCTTTCTTCTTCTCTCTCTACCTGGATCCCTGGGCACCTCTTCCCAGCCCTCCATACTCCCATCCAGAACCATGACAGCAGAGGGGCTTCTGCCCCTCAGGGCCCCTCACAGACCCCGGGACTGGGCTCCGTTGCAAACCCCTCTGTGCATGCTTCCACGTACTTGCCTCCCTGGGCCATTCGTGGCCCAGGTGGCCACGCTGAACTTGTTTTGTTTGTTTGCTGCTGCCTTTTCCAGGTGGGGAGGAGCGGGGAGGGGCAGCCCTGGCTCCAAGCCCAGAAGCAAGTCCGGGCCTGCTGTCCCTTGAAAACTTTTAGTGCCATTTACCTGTGGGAACTGAGCGTCCAGCCACTGCTGCCTGATTTTAAACCGAGCCCACTACGCCTACGGTTTCACCTCTGTTCACTGTTTTGCCTCTCTTTTCCTAAAAGAGATTTAACTTATTTCTTTAGCCGCCACCTGGAAACCAGCATGTGAGGCCCACGGGGACTGGTCCCTGCCCACCTTCAACCCCACCTCCCCTGCTTCCCATGACCTTTCACCAGCTGAACGTATCCCCGTACCTTGCCTGTGCTTTTGCTCCTGTCAGAACCCCACCCCCACCCCATCTTTTAAGGCTCGAGTGGGTATCACCTCTTCCAGGAAGCCCGGACCAATGTCTGTCATCCGCAGGTCCTCAGTTCACTGTGAACACTGGGGCCATTGCTGCTCTCCTTCTGTCTCCCTTGGGGTGGGGAAGGGGGTTGCCTTATTCATGGCCAGGTCTCCGGCCCCAGCATGGCCTCAGCACAGAGCAGACACTTCGTAAGTGATGTTAATGAAACACTGCACGGCAGTCCTCAGCAGGGGCTGTCGGGACAAGACCCTTCCTGACTCTCGGCGGCCCGCACGAGCCCGGTCCTCAGCATGGCAGGTCACACACGCCCCTCAATGTGCCGCCCTCGCACACCTCCCCTCTGTGTTTGGCCATCCCCCTGGGAGGGGTCATTCAAACAGTACCCTCCACCCACTTGCCTGGACACCCAGTGGGCATCCTGGGTAGAATCCTGGGCAGTCAGGCCTCAGCTCACCCCAGAGCGCGTGGGTCCCAAATAAGGGGCAGTTTCCCTCACGGGGACGATCCTCCAGATGCCAGGGTGGCCAGGTGAGCGCAGCACACCCGTGGCCCCTGCTCACTTGACGCGGTCAGACACACACCTGGATGAGCACTTCATGCGCTGGGGCCTCTCTCCAGCGAGGAACGAGGTAAGGGTCTCCATCCTCCAAACCCTCGCGGTATGAGGTAAGTAAAAAGGAGACATTCAGGGAAAGATGGGAGATGTCATTGGCATAGGCCAGTGGTGGGGCACGAGGGCATCAGTAAGGCCCCCGAGAAGGTGTTCTTTGTGCTAAGACCCTGTAGGATGAAAAGCACTGTGCTGAGATCCAGGGGAAGAGTATCCCAAAGCCCCGGATGGGCGAGAGCCCTGTGGGCTAAGGGAAGAGGCTGAGGCAATTGGAGCACAGAGGAAGGTCAAGGGCACAGGACGGGGTATGGTGTGAGCAGAGCCTGCAAGAGTCTGGGATCCATGCTGGGCATAATGGGCACTGCAGAGTGAGGGGTCGTGGTGCATTTGGCCCCCTGGAGGGTTCAGAGACCTGCAATGAGGCCATTAAGTCCCAGGTGGTGCGTGGGTCTCCAAGGGGTGGCCGGTACTGCGGCCGATCCGGAACAGAGTGAGAGGAGGCATGGTGCCAAGGGCGACATCCAGGTCTGATCCTGAGCCTGAGTGCCTGGCTGCGCATCCAGATGGGCAGATGGGCCAGGTGGGAAGGAGCCTGGGCTGGGAGGGGTGACGAGTCAGGAACTCTGCACGGACAGTGTCCAAACTGGGAGTGGACTGTGGAGGCAGAAGCAGGTGCGGAGGGCTGCGGGTGTGAATTTGAGGCCACACGTGGGGGCGTTCAAAGCCCCTGGAGGTCTGGGGAGGGAGAGAGGGTGGAGCGGAGCCCCGGCCTGGAGGCCCCCTCCCCCCTCCCTCCCCCTCCCCCCTCCCTCCCCTTCCCCCCTCCCTCCACCCCCCACCCCGAGGCCAGGTCTGCTCCGCGGAGAGGCTTGCCCTCTCTCCTGCCCTCCCGAGATGCAGACGCCGCCTGTGGCGAGGACCAGGCCCGAGGCTTTCCTCTAGCTACTGAGCAGCCCGACGGCCCCAAGCTCTTTAGTACCTGCGACTGATCCCCAGGCTGGGGTCTAATTGCTGCCCGTTGGTATGATCTCAGAAAAGCCTGCTGCCCATGGGGGAGCCCAGCGTGGCTGCTGCCTTTCCAAGATAAAATGAAGCTTTTCCTCTTCTCCTTTGACTGTTCGGCAGGCAGGAAACCGGCAATTATGCATCAAAGCGCCAACTTTCTGGGACTGGGACTATGGTGGAGGACTCACTCAGGAACGCGGTCTCCACATCACTGCTCCTGGGCCGGGGGTCGGCAGGTTCTGCCCCCTCCCCTGCATCTGAGGCAGCTGAGCAGCTTGCCCAGGAAGCTGGCTGTGGCTGCAGCTGCCAATGGTCCCCCCAGGGATTCCACCTGCACCTGAGACAAAGGATGCAGTGGCTGTGCAAATGATTCCTGGGTTGCAGCTGTGATGGGCAGCCCTTTGGAGACAGGAGGGAGCTCGTGAGGACCCTGGGAGGAGTAAAGACAGTGCCCAGGGGCAATGAGGGAGAACCACTTTGGTGAGCTTCTCCCAAACCCAGGTGGCAGAGCCCAGGGCTCCTGGAACCCGGAGGAGGAGGCTGAAGTGCATTTCTGCATCCCCAGCACAGCAACCTGGGAAGCGGGAGCTCCAGCGGAGGAGTCTGCCCCCTCGCTCCTCCCTCCATCACAGGACCAGCTTGCGGCTGCCTCTGCGCACCACCAGGGCCACTGGGTCGGGGCTGAGCTGGGGCCGAGGACCCCGGCAGCAGCGGGCGGCACTCTCCTCGGGCCCACAGCTCTCTCCACCCTTCAGGGCAGGAGCTCGGCTCTTGCAGAAGCTATTTGCAGAAGCCTCTGCCTCCCCATCAGACCCTAACCCAAACCCTAACACTAACTCCAGGGTAGGGTCAGGTCCTGGGTATCTCTGCCCCAGGCCTTGCAAGTCCTCCATGCATGGAGATCCTTGCCCCCATGGCCTCCGGGTCCTCTGGGCTCACCTTCCTCTCTGGGAGATGTTGGGGAGACAACGTGCAGGCGAAATGAGCCGGTCCACGGAAGCACGGGGCTCACACGGGCCACCAGTAACCAGGAGCGGGAGAAGAGGCAGCAGGACTTGCCACACACCAGTTACAGGACCTGATGGAGCCATTCGGCCTCTCTGTGCCTCAGTTTACCCATCTGTCGGAGACAGCTGTGAAAGCACCTGTCTCGTGGCGGGTTGGGGAGGAAGGAAGCAGCTCACAGGGTCGGGGCCCAGCATAGCGCCTGCATGGGATAAACATCCCCTAAATCACAGACAGCAGGGAGTGGGGCTTAGGGGGAGCTCCTCAGAAAAGCCCCAGCAGATGGAAAAGCGACCCCTCCTGACCCAGCAGACCCCAGACCCTTTAGGCCCACAGGATGACCCTTTCAGCTCTGGAGCACCTGTCCCACACCGCCCAGGGGAGGGTGTGAGGTCACTCACTCATGAACGCTGGCCCTCAGGGCACCGTGGGCGTGACGCATTGTCCTGGTGAAGGCTGATGCCAAGCCTGCAAGCTCCCGGGCGTGGGATCCGGGCCGTCGGATTGGAGGCTGGCCATCTTCCCATCCCTGGTCTGCACATGGGGCTCGTCTCTGCCACCTGCCCTGGAAGGGAGCTGTCCATCAATTCCCAGACCCCCGGCACCTCTGCTGCCTTCTAGCTGTGTGGCCTGGGGGTGGGGGGAACCTGGCTTCTCTGAGTCAGACACCCAGGTGCCCTCCAGCTTTGGGGGAGTCATCCCACCGTTTCCACACGTGTGGTCACATTATATGGATTATCTTCGAGATCATCGCTGCCCTTGCCGAGCACATGACAGGCCCCTCCTGCCGTCTTCTGCTGGAAGGCTCAGGAGAGCGCAAGAAGGTCTCGTACAGGGCAGCGGTGGATTCAGGGTCCGCTCAGCCTGGAACTCCAAGGCCAGGCTCCAGCCATCAGCCCTGTGCTCTCCAGACCTGCGGGTAGGTCCCCCAGGATCAGGCCTCCCTAGAACCCAAGGCTGAATGGCCAAGCACTGGGCTTGGAGTCCATGCCGGCCTTTCATGCGTTCGCCCTGATATGTGCCCAGTGCCTCCTTCACGAGCCAGGTGGCCCTGAGCAATGCACTCCACCCGCTGGGAGCCTGCTTTGTCCGTGTAAAGTGGGAATTATTAGAGCTCTCCATGGGGTTATTTTGAAAATTAAAGGAAGTGCTATGTGTGTAAAGCCCCTAATAATAATACTAACCACTGTCACTACCTCCATTGCTGCTTTGCTACGGATTGCCAAGCATTTACTGAGTCCCAGGCCCTGGGTTAAATGCTGCACACAGGTGTCTCATCCAGCCCCTGAGAATCCTGGCAGGCGCACCTATAACTGTCTTCCATCCACACAGGTGGAGACGGAGCCTCAGGGAGGTGAAGCAACTTGCCCAGGATCACACAGCGAGAAGGGCCAGAGTTGGGGGTCCAGACCAGTTCTGTGTGAGTCCAGAACCTGAGATTTCACATTCACTCATTCAGTCATTTGTCTGCTGGTTCTTGCATTCACCAGCAGGTACCACTGAGTGCATGTGACCATCAGCCTTGCCCGTTGCCTGCTGTGTGCCACCCAGCACCCAGCAGTGCTCCACCCACAGCTGGACCTCTGGACTGGCCCCAGGCTGGACCGGGAGAGCCCAGGGACCGGAATCACAGGGCACCAATGTTCATTACTCTTCACCCAAAAATATTGTCCCAGGGGTCCTGAAGGTGCCGGGGGGTGGGGGGGGTCTCCACGCCCTGACTTCCATCTTGGGACACTATTGACGACCACACATCTGAGCACAGAGGCCGCCCACAGCCCTGCAGACACAGCCCACAGGCCATCAAGACCCCACCCAACACGCCCCACCCCGGCCCTAGCAGGGGCAACACCTGGATTAAAATTCCATTAACAATGGGATTCTTCTGGAACATTGCCTGCCCTGGGAGAGACTGGGGTGGGGCTGGCAGAGCTGCTGGCGGCTGGGGCTGCCGCGGGGGGCAGGGGCAGTGGAGGGTCATGGCGGATGGCTCTCCCTTCACAGAGCAAGAAAGAGCGGGGCTAGGGGCTTGGCTTATTCCACGGTTCTTCGTAGGCGTTGCCCTGGCCTCCAATGGCTAAGACGATTTGGAATCCCGCAGGGTTTCTGGGCCCCTACTGAGTCCAGACATGGGAGTGGGCTCGTGGCAGGGGAGCAGGTAAAGGCGGACAGTGACCAGTGGTTGTCTCACCACCTTCCATCCTCCCCTGCCTCCCATCTACTAACCCACCGAGAGGCACCTTCCTCCTGGGTGCTGGGCTGACCCACGAGAACTGGAAGCCGAGGGACGTGCTCCGATTCCAGAGGGTTCCCAAGGCGGGTGTTCAGATTCCTCCCAGGAGCTCCCCTAGGCCTCTCTGTGTGCCCCCCGTGCCTGACCAAGGTGGTCGAGCCGACTGCAGTAACTTGAGAGCTGATGGTGGCACCATACTAATAAGGGTGAGGACACGGGCGGCTGCGGCACCAGTGGTGTGAATGGCGTGGAGGGGTATTTTTGTTTGGGATGTGGTGGCCTACAGCCGTGGGCCATGGTGACAGGGCAGCTGCTGGCAATGGTGAAACTGATGACGTGGTGACAGGGACAAGTGTTTCAGGGACCAGGCCCTGCGATGTCTGCTGAATGCACGGAGGTGATGGTCCAACCCCCCCCCACCCCCCGATCTTCTTTGCATCCAGAAGGGTCCTCTGCGGCAGATCTGGGGCCGCATCAGATCGCCAGAAACAGAACCATGGGGCAGAGGGGCATGCTCATCGCTGATTTATCCCTTGCCGTCTCCCAGATCTGAAGATAAACATCGTTAAAAATAGGGATGAGTCAAGAATTTTCTTCCCCCTCAGGCGAAGTCCCCTGGACAGATGGCAAAATCTCTGTGATGGATTAGACGCTCTGGCAGCTCCTCCCCGAGTCCTCACAGCCCAGTGAGATTTATCTTCTCTCGGCATTATTTCTTTTTTTTAAAGATTATTTTTAGTGTTCTTGGAAAGATCCGACTGCAGACCTGAACACTGAGTGGCCCCCACTTTGCTGGCTGCTCTGTGTCTAGACCTGCTCTGTGTCTAGATGGCCGACATGGGAGCACCAGCCACACACGGCTCCTTATGTCAAGTTTAAAGTAAGTAACAATGAATGAAACTGAAATTCCATTCTCCCATAACACCCTCCACGTTCTAAGTGTGTAACAGCCTCAGATGGCCGGTGCCTGCCGAGTCAGGCAGCGCAGAGAGAGGGCGTTCCCCATCTCAGAAAGTTCCGTCGGACAGCTGTCATGGAAGCGGGACCCCAGACCTCCTCCAGGCTGAGGGCGAGCCCCAGCCGCTTGTCCACAGTCTGGGGACTTCTAGGGCAGGCAGGAGGAGAGCAGAGTCTGGCCTGCCCCCCGTGGGCATTTCCCGGTCTCTGCAAACCTCCCCAAGCCCATGCCTCAGCAGCCAATGGCCTTCCCTTCCAGCAGGTCACCCTCCAAGAAGCCAGCTTTCACCATGGTACTCAGGGCAGGAGGGGTGGGATATGTCAGCCAAACACAGGTAACATATTTGCCCTTTTAGCAGGGATTCTGGTGTCTTAAACCCAGAAGAGACTGTAGGGAAAGTCATTTCAGGAACCAAAAGGATAAAGGGAATATTGGGGGGAAACCCTTTCCCCACCTTCAGATCAAAGTGCCTGGGTTTTGACTCTGATTCTAGACCAACTGCTCATGTAGTCTTACCCCAAACATCTTCTGCACAGACTGTGTTCCAGGCTCCGTACCAGATGCCAGGACACAACAAAGGGACACCGGGCATGGCCTCCAGAAGCTTTTTAAAAGTGCAGTCAGGAGCTGGCTTGGTGGGGGGAGGGGGGCGGTTGGCTCTCCTCCCCTGTTTGTTTTACAAGTGAAAAGGGAAGGCCCTTAAGAAGAGGGGAGGACAAAGGGAAGCAGAGCCCCTGACACTGAAGCAGCCACAGGGCTAGGGCTTAGGCTGGGGCCCAGGACTCCATCAGGGAGCCGCGGTCTCGCGAGACCCCTGGGTACTGAGCGTCCGGCGTGCTTCCAGGCCTTTGCTGACACAGTCTGTGGACAGCCTGCCACCCGTTACGCCTGGGACTGAGCAGGTGCCTGCTGTGTGCTGCCCCCCACCCCCCGGAGAGGTCTGGAGGTAAAGGATGACCCGGTTGCATGCTCACGTAGATCACAGACCCACCCAGAACCTCTTCTGAGCGCCTACTGAGCGTGAGTGCTGTGCTCTGCCTTGACTGAAAAAAAGTGCACAACCAAAAAGTTGAGAATTATGTTTTATTTGGGCTTTCTGAGGACTCAATCCTGGGAGGCAGCCTATCAAGTTTTATTTGGGCTTTCTGAGGACTCAATCCTGGGAGGCAGCCTATCAGATTGCTCTGAGGGACTGTTCCAAAGAGGTAATGGAAGAGCCAGGTTATATAGGAGTTTTGGAAGAAAAACCAGGTAGTTGGAACATCAAAAGATTACTGTTAATTAAAAAAAAACAGACATCTCAAGTTAATGAATTTAGCGCTTTTCTATCTATGGGAAGATGCAGGAGTTTGGACTCATTGAAATCATTTCTTTGATATGCACCTTAGCTTCTAGGGTTGATATCCTATGTTTTTTTCCATCCTGGATCCCCTCAGGGTACCCAGTGGAGGGCAGCTGCAGTGGCTGCTGGCTTGATGGCTGCAACATCCTTTGTTTGCTGATACAGCAGGTGACATTCTTTGTTCACAGCTGCAGGATCACACACCCTTTGAAGAGGACACTGTACCAGTCGCTTAGCGCCGCGTAACAACTTAGCCCCAGACACAGTGATTCAGCACCACGGTATCTGATTACCCCACAGATCCAGTGATCAGGGTCTGGCTGTGCCTTTGCTGGGTCATCCTTTCCAGGTCTCCCCCAGGCTGCAGTCAAGACGTCTGCTAAGGCTGTGCTCAGTCTGCCTCCAGTCTCCCACCTGGTTGTTGGCTCAATGCCGCTCCTCATGGACTTGGACCTGAGACCCCCCCACACGTGGCAGCTGGCTTCATCCCAGTGGGTGATGGCAAGAGAGGGCAAGAGACGGTATGAACAGATGGCATCACAATCTCTGTACCTAATCCTGGACGTGCCCACCCATCACTTCTGCTGTTTCCTATTGGTTCGAAGCAAGTCCTCGGGCCCAGTCCACACTCAAGAAGAGAGGACAGGAATACACGAAAACCAGGGTGGGGGCGATCACCAGGGCCATGTCAGAAGCAGCCTCCCAAAGCCATTGTCTAGCCTCATTTTACACATGGGGAAACTGAGACCCAGAGAGGTCAAGTGCCCTGCCACAGTTGCACAGCTGGTCACCGCAGATCTGGGATAGGAACCCCATCCAGGGCTGCTCGTTACCTCCAGATATCTGCGAGGCCTCGGTGGCGGCTTGAGCTGTCACTCCTGGAGCACAGATTCCCAACTTAAAATGAGATGTGACATTTCCTAGTGCACGTGGGGCCTGGGCAAAATGGAAAAGATTTCATAAATATGTAAATCTCCGTGTCCCGCTTCCCCAAGGAGGGCAGCTCAGCACCGTCCTCTCCTCCCTCACCTCACAACCCCACTCCCTCCACAGATGCTGTAAGAGGATCAGCTGTGGGCTTTGTAATGAAGTTTGAGTTGAGCAAAAGGAATATAATCCAAC
The DNA here is from genome assembly GCF_005190385.1 of Monodon monoceros. Taxonomy (NCBI): domain Eukaryota; kingdom Metazoa; phylum Chordata; class Mammalia; order Artiodactyla; family Monodontidae; genus Monodon; species Monodon monoceros. Next base: position 619,107 of record NW_021703770.1, read on the forward strand.
CGGAATGGGGTGGCTGCCCTCCCTCCCCCACCAGCCTTCCCCGGAGGGTTGGGCAGTGGTACGGGAGCTCTGGGCCACCCAGCGTCTGCCACAGTCCCCAGGGGGACATGCTCAGCTCTGTGCCCCCAGCAGGGTGCAGAAGGGTGGCAGAGGGCTTTGAAAGCACCAGCCCACCCTCCTGAGCTGACAGATGAGAAAACCAAGGCCAGGGCAACTTTTCCACGGACAGACAGCCACTTGGTGGTAGAGAGAGACCTGGAACCATGTCTTTGGGCCCCTGTCCTCCTTGTCACGTGTTGAAAGAAAGTACCTTAACTCAGCAGAAAGGCGCTGTCTCCAAAGGCCTATGGCAAACCCTGTGGCCCTTGAACCACACCTCCACACTCGCGACCTTGGCCACCTTACACCATCTGTGCTGGACAGTGAAACAGAAAGTGTCACCCCTGTGTGACCACTGAGGCATCGTGCTTGAGCCAGTGCTGCCTTAGTACACAGAGCTGCACTCTGAGGGGCCCTCAGAATCCTGGATTGCCTAGACAACAGAGGCAGTGTGCTCTGGATGGGAGCCGGGCCCCCTCTCTGGCCCTGAATCATCTTTGCTGCCCCACATTCCACTTGAAGCCCTCCCCAAACTTCCACCCAGTCCCTTGGGTCTGCTCCCACCCGCATCATCTCCTCTTTCTATCCCCTGTCACCGCTGCAGTAAGCAGGGGGAGGCAACGCACCGGGACTGCACGAGGCTTGAGGTCACACGGTCTAAGCCCCACACCCTTTCATTCATACTCTTATTTGTTCAACAGTGCTTATTGAGCACCTACTCTAAGTGGGCTGCTTGGAAGCTGGAGGTGAGCAAGACAGATGTGATCTCTGTCCCTGAGAAGCTTCCTTCCAGTCAGTGGCAGAGGCACTGATCAGGTGAAGAAAGGCACAAACCCACCTCGGCTGCACAGCAGGAGGGGCAGGGGCAACCCAGGTAGGCTTCCTGGAGGAAGGGGCATTGCAGGGACACCTGGGAGGAGGAGTCAGCCTGGGAAGTAGTAAGGAAGAGCATCCCAGAAGGAGCAAAGGAGAGAAAAGCCAAAGGTGGGGAAAACGGGGTGATTTCAGGGCCCTGAAAGAGATGGGAGACGGGCGTGTCACCAAGGGCAAGAGCAACCAGTGTAGCTCCCTGGGCACCGGAGCGCATCCAACAGTGTTCTTAGGAGGGATTTGACCTGAGGAAAGAAACTCCACCTCTCTGAGCCTCACTTTTCTCCTCCAGGAAATGGGGAGCGCTAGGCTGAGGATGGGAAGATGGCCTCTGCTGCAGGAGACTTACTCACACCTGGAGGACAATTTTTGCTCCCCTCTGTGCCAGGCCCAGGCGGGGAAGTTCTCTAGAACCCAAAGACTAGCCTCCTGGCCCTGCTGGCAGCCTCTGGGGCCACCAAGAGCCACCTGGAGAGAGCTCATCTCAGAGCAGAGAGTGTTTTCCTTCAAACTGGCTGGCATCCAGGAGCTGCCATGGAATTTAATCCCAGTCCAGAAGTATGTCCTGAATCTGGCCCAAGGCACTTCCCCAGCCATGCAGTGACAAGTGGCGTTTCTAAGTGCCTGCATTTGTCCCCAGGCCTGTGAGACTGCGCGTCCAAGTGGGTAGAGGGCAGAGGGGAGGGGGGTCGGGGTCCCACGGCCAGCCTCGTGTCCCTCACATGACATGCGAGTTCTGGCTCTGTGTGGGCGGGCAATACAACTGGGGTCGGGCTGAGACCACAAGGCTTGGGCCAGGCTGAACTGCCTTCAACCCTGGCATGTGATTGGGCAAACAGCATCCCCTCCTGAACGTTTTCTCATCCTGTAGAACAAGGTAATAATACCTTTCCTGCAATGTCGTTATGAGATTTAAATGAGATAATATACGCAAAGGCTTTGCAGCTGTGCAACACTAGATGCTGATCTAACAGCAGCTAAAAACAAAGCCCTGTCTCCCGGCTTTCCTGGTTGGTCAGACGAGACCGTCCCTGCTCCAAGGAAGTGCTGTGGACAGAGCTCCCGCCCCAAATTCTAGAGGGGAAGGACCCAGCATCCCTGCCCTGCAGCCTCAACCAAAGCTCATTGCCTCTCATTGGCTCTCACTGGGTCACGTGCCCTTCCCTCAACCAATCCCCGCAGCCATGGGAACGCACTACTGTGATTGGCTGAGGCCTGGGTCACATGCTCCAGGAAGGGCTGTTTATTTCCCCTGAATGACGCAGGTCGAGAGTGGGGGAGGGAAAACAGGAGCCGGTGGGCACCTCAAACGTGAGGTCCTGCACCGACCAGAGCCCCTGAGGAGCACTGCACCTCTGTTGTTCACTTGACTCTCCAGCATCCCCCCAGTCGTCTAACTCAGCTTCACTGCGACACCCTCCCCAGGCTGTCTTCCCCGGCCCAGCCCGTTCCCTGGGAGGCTAAGGAATAAGGCTAAGAGGAGGCATCCAGTTCAGAAGAGACTGGTGGGAAAGCAGGATACTCTGGGTACAACAGAAAATGACCAGGGATGTCCCTGCTCAGCCTTGTGCATCTTGTGTGTGGGGAGAGGGAGCCCAGAAAGGCGAAGGAACCAGCCCCAGGTCAGAAGGCAGGATTGGATTCTGTCCATTGGCCCTGGAGAGGCAGAAATCTCCAAGCCAAGCCAGGCTCCCTCCCCCGAAGGCTGCAGGAGAGCACCGCTGCCCGCAGGGAGCACGCGTGGCTGCCCGTCATCCCGGGTGCCTCTGAATGCGGAAAGCTGCTTCACTGCGACCCTTTTGAATGAAGACTTGGGAAGCTGGCAGTGCAGGTGGGAGGCTAATGTGAGTCATTCCCCGAGGAAAGGCGGAGAGCTGAGGCTGCCAGCTGGAGGAGGAAGCAGAGGGAGAGGAGAGGAAGGAAGAGGAGGTGGAGTGGGGAGGGAATTTCAACTCAGAGTCGCAGCCTCCCAGCCTAGAGGCCGGAGAGGACAGCCGACTGCTTCAAGGTCACTCTGGGGCCCCAAACTCCTGCGCTGGCTGATTTGGGTGGGGAAAGGAGAGCTAGGCTTGCCTTTGCTCACACGTGGGAACCAGCGGGGGGGGACCTGCACAGAGGGATGGATAATGGGGAGTGGGCCAGGCGAGAGCCGGGAAGGACGCTGCAGGAAGCAAGGCCCTTAATCCCTGCACTGCGGCCGGTGTCAGACCATGAGGCTGGAAGATACACCCAGAGCCTTGCTTTTCCTCTGATGGAGAAGCTGAGGTTTCCTGAGTCTTGGTTGCTTATGGGTTGTGAAGATACTCCCAGATGAGATTCATCTCTCTCATCTCCCTTGAAAGCCTCTAGAAATTCACTTGGTTCTTCCATACAATGAGTTACTTTTAAAACTCCTCCCTCTTCCTGGTAGGTTTAATAGGTGGCTCTGTGCTGGGAGGCAAAGCTGGCCACCTGAACCGGGGTGCAGGCTGGGGTGATGGGCCAGGGGTGGGAGTTGGGTAGGGGGAGATTGCAGCTGGGAGAATCCTGACCCTTGGGGGCAGAGCTGGGGGCCTGAGATGGGACAGGTGGAGGGCTCTGGCCTGCTGTTGGCCTCACCCTCCCCACGTGGCCTGCTGGGACCAGGTGCCACCCAATGTAGGTGGGCGAGCGGAGGCTGAGGCCACGTGGCTCACCATCTTGGAGAGTGGGACGGGCATCCAAGGAACCGCCGACACCCCCTCGTCCCAGGAGAGCCAAGCACCTCTGGGATTCACCCCCTTCCTTCTGTCCCCTCAGTCACTGCCTGGCGGAGCCTTTGCTCGGATGATGGACTCAGCCTCACCCTGGCCTCCCTGCCTCCAGCCGCTCTCCTCCCTGGGGCTCCCGAGGCGGCTTTCTGAGACGCAGACCAGGGGAGCTCACCGTGTGCCAGGCCGTGCTCCAGCATGGCCAGCCACCATTCCCTCACATCCGCTGCAGGCAGGGGTATTACGACCATTTATGGGTGAGGTTCAGGATTCCAAAGGCTGGGTGACTTGCCCGCGGCCGCACCGCCTAGGGAGCCAGAGCAGGGATTCGGCCCCAGGAGACTCATCCCGTGTCCAGTCTGATCTAGGAAGAGGGCCCTCTGGAATTAAACCCCTCAGACCATCATCCCCAGGCCCTGCTACTGGGCCATGCTCCCAACCTGTGTGCAAGACCCTCAGGGGCCGGGTGTCACCCTCCCACTCCCCTGCCCTTTGGTCCTCCACGCACATGGAGCCTTTCCTCCTCCATCTCAGCGACCTCTCCTGCATTCAGCAATTCCTGGCTGAAGACCCCACCCCCAGCCCCAAGCACCAGCTCGTTCATCAGTCAGCAAGTATTAACGAGCACCTAGTCCACGCCAGGGCCTGGCACACCTCAGGGCACAGGAACAAACACACAGAGAAGCAGGGAGCGCCGCCCGCCGCTGCTCTCGATGTGACTGGGGCCACCTGCAGCAGTGATGGGTTGGGAGGCGGGCAGGGCTGCATCCCACCTGGCTTAGAGGCAGGACATGGGCTTTGCAGTTTCATAAGGGAGTGACTCGCTCTGTTTTGTGTTTTTAAAAGATGACCCCGGCCATTGCACAGCAATGAGTGGAGGCAAAGAGTGGAGGCAGGGGGACCAGTGGGTGGGTGGCAGCAGCTGGGACACAGAGAAGTGGGCACAGTGAGAGATCCACAGTAGCACTGGCAGGACCTGGTGGCGGCTGGATGGATGCGGAGAGCCATGGAGATGAGAATGACCCAGCTGCTGGCTGAGTGAGGGGCTGGGGGCTGAGTCCTTGATGGGGAGGCCCGTGGGAGGAACAGGCTTGAGGTGGAAGCAAGGGCTGCATTGTGAACACATGAAGTTGAGAAAGGCCTCTTCCAGAATCCAGCCCTCTCGAATTCCCGGGCTGGAGGAAATCTTGGGACCCCTTGCCCCAGGCGCTGGAAGCCGTGTCTCCCATGGTGATCACCTCTCGTTTCCTCAGATTCACTTCAACGGCTCAACCGACCAGTGTCCCTAGGATTTTCCTACCAGACTTCGGCCCCGCATGAGTCTTGTCCACACGAATGTCCTCACCTGGACCCCAGGCCCGAGGCAGTTCCGGCCTCCTCTGCCCCTACGCACCCTCTGGCTGGCTCCCAGGCTCCCAGCTCAGATGGAAAAGGACCAGCCCTGCCCGGGCCCCTTCCTGCTGCTGGCGCCCAGGTGGCCCTTCGCACTCCCTCACCCTCTGATTTCTGTTGCCTCTGCCCCAGGGTATGGCTCATCCCCCGCTTCCCAGGCCTAATTAGGAAATCAGACTTCAAAAGCACTGTGAGACTGCAAATCAGTGTAAAATTATTCATCACTTTTATTTGTAGGTGCTCCAGGTTTCGGATGAAATGCTTTGGCCTTCTCAGCGCCCTTGTGATGTAGACCTGAGGGCCCAGTGGCTCTTCCAAGGTCAAGCCTGAGTGGAAGGCTGGGTGGAACGGACCCCTGTGTGGCAGGTCTGTGGGTTGGCACCTGCTGCCCCCGACCCCTATAAATCCCTGCAGATTCCCCGGCCGGATCAATACGCTGGGCGCCTCTGCTGGGCTCGGGAAACGCACACTGCACTCCTTTTTCAGCCTGGGTAATTGGGCACGAGAAGTACAAATACTTGGTTCAAACAAACGCTGGGAAGTGGAAAATTTTCTAATCTGTCAGGCAAAGTCTCCCTTTCTCCTTTTACAATTTTTTCCCCCAACAGGAAAAGCCTTTTCATTTGGACTCCTTCCGATGCAGATGTGTGAAGGCTCTGATGGCGACATCTCGGGGGCTGAGCATCTTCTATTGATTGGGAAACACACACAGCTCCAGGCGGCAGGAAGCCAGCCGCGGGACCTCAGCGCCCCCTGGGAGCCAGAGGCAGTACTGCGCCGGCGGGGCCGGGGAGGCCCGCAGGAGGAGGTGCTGAGGTGACACGTAGGGGCCCCCAGCCCTCCCCCCACCAGCCCCGGTGGCAGATCACTTTGCCTCCCTGGTCTCCAGCTTCCCCACCTGTAAAATTGGGGTTAAGCCAGGGTGCAACCCAAGGCGCTTTCAAATTACCTGTTTGACCTTCAGGAAGCCATCTCTGTGCATCCTTGGTGGGTAGAGAGACTCACAGCCGCTCGGAGGAAGCACCCAGATCATGACTGCCTTGCAGTCCTTCCTCGTGTTTGATGATGGACACAGCCAGCCTGGGGCCCTCGGGTTGGACGAGCTGGCAGAAGATGCAAGAACAAGGACCAGGGGCGTGGTTTAGAGCCTGGGCATCCGGCAGGGCACTGGCACGAGGTCTGTCCTGGCAGGAGAAGGCCCTGCCCACTGCCTCGGGGCGTCCGGCCTGAGCCGCGGGAACCCTGGTCTTGGGTGTGAGTCCCTGACCTTCCCCTGGACAAGCCTCAGTGCACAGATACCTTGCTCACTGCCCACCACAAAGCCCCCCTCCCCGCTGCGAGCCCACCTTTGGGTTGGGTGGAGGGGTCCTCACGGCTGGGGTAGGAGGGGCTAGAACACAGGAGCTCAGCCCAAGACCCAGCTCTTCCCCCACTGCCACGGCATCACGAGCACAGGGGTCCCCAAATGGGCCCGGCCTGGGAGACAGAGGGGTCCGAAAATACGGGGGAGCGTGTAGGGTCGTTCCAAGGTGGTGGCTAACAGAGAGGTGTGCAGGGGAGGGAGGGGGGCAGGGGAGCGTGATCCTCCCTTAGGGGCCCACCTTGGGGCCACCCTCGCATCTCTGATGTTCCATGCCACCACCTTCCCCCCAGCTTCCCGGTCCTTCCGCCGGTCCCATCCGCGTGGCCCCGTCAGTAACGAGGAGGCAGCGGTGGGTGCAGCAGAAAGAGCACCCCTGGCTGCCCCGGCCCCAAATCTCCCAGTGGGCTTGGGCAAGCCACCCGCTCCCTTTGAGGTCTCAGCCTTGGAAACTCAAAAATGGGGCCAGGGACGTGCTTGCTCTGATAACAGTGGTGGTAGCCAGCGTCTCCTGGGCTCTGACAAGTGCCAGGCGTGGCCCTGTCTTGCTCCGTCCTCCCCACTGTGTCCACGAGCTTGCTTCCCGCACCCTCCCCACTGTTCCCGTGAGGAACGAGACACAGGGCAGTCCGGCCACAGGGTGACGGACACAGGTGGACCAAAGCCCTGCACGTCCACGTCCGCAGCTCAGCAAGAGCTCAGGAAACGCTGGCTGTCACCACAGCTGGTGCTGTTACCTTCCTACTCGTCTTGCGAGGAGCTTGAGGGGTTCAAACAGCATGAGTTCTTTCTGTCCCCCTAAAATGGCCTCTCCGTAGAAGAAACAGCCAATGGGCAGCAATGTTTGCACACCAGGTGAGCAGAGCTGGGACAGTGGCCAAGCTTGGCAGGGTGGAGAGGGTGAGGGGCGCAGGGCTGGGACAGACAGTGGAATCGGGAGGCAGCAGAGGTGAGGGTCCTGGCAGGTGGGCCCGGGGGAGGAGCTGGGCTGGGCTGCTTCTGGGGAGCTGACCCTATCTCTCCTCTCCAGGCCTGGGCCCCAGAAACGGAGCAGATGGACTGACTGCTGGCCCTGGCATGTCTGGAAGGACAGCTGTGTCCTGAGGGCCTCAGAGGCAGCACCCTGATTGGTGAGGGCCGTGGGGGAGGCCGAGGTGGGCAGCTTTACACTTGATCTGGAGAGAGAGGATGTTCACGTCGGATTCCCCAGGGCGCCTCCAGGAGGTGGGGAGCTCCTAGCACCCCGGGCGCCCCGAGATCCCAGTGGTACCACTGATGACTAGTAGATCCACAAAACAGGGGTGTGGTGAAGGGTTCCACACCTGGGTTCCAGTCCACCTCTGCAGTCAGTGCACGTGTCATCCTGGGCCTTGGTCTCCTCACCTGTGAACTGGAAACATGGAACAAGATCCCCTTGGGTCCCCATGTCATTGCTGCAGTTTGGCCTGGGAAAACAAAGGTGGACTGACTTTATAGATCAGGAAACTGAGGCCCAGATACAAGAGGTGACTTGCCCTAGGCCTTAACATGTCTGTGGATTCACAGTGGGGTCCGGGCCCCAGACAAAAGGCTTCAACCAGAGGGAGAGTTGAAGTTCAGCTGGGAAGCTGAAGCCAAGGCCTGGTCACCTCAGAAGCTCTGGTGGGCACGTGACGCCCAGGCCTCGACTGTGTGTGCTCAGAACCTGAGCCCGTTCTGCCCCGGGAACAGAGACCCCTGTGGTCTGAGCACAGAGTGGGCCAGTGTGGCCAGCACGAGTCAGTGACTGGCCAGCAGCCCACGGGTGCAGCCCTCTGTGTGGCCAGCAGGGGACAGAGAAAGAGCCGGGACCCTGCCGCCCGGTCAGGGGCCCTTCCCTCCTGCCACAAGACAGGGCATGGGGGCCACCAGCTCCCCACCCCCTGCCCCTGCTCCCCTGGGTGGACGGAAACCCAAGCTCAGCTACTTCTTTTAAAAAAAACCTCAAACAACCAAAGCAACAAATTGTCCTCTAAACAGGAAGGCTGCTGGCGGGGCGGGCAGTGAGGGCTGCCCTCACACCTGCAGTTACAGTGACTCAGGCCTGAAAGGGCTGCTTTATTAGAAATCACCCGTCTGCATCCCAGGATGAGTTAGGGAGCGACGGTCGGAGAACAGATGGGCTTTTACAAGTTAATGTGTAAAACTTACACATTACACATTACAGCCGCAGCGGGCGGAAGGCGGGCTTCTCCATCAGCAGAGGACACGGTCAGGCCCCAGGCCCAGGCGGGTACACGAGCCGAGAGCCTTCACGACCTCCTAGTGGAGCTAAGATGACGAGGGTCGCTGAGGCCAAGGACTCTCACTGACAGCTCTGCAGGCGGCGCAGGGAGGGGTTCCGGGTTGCAGGAGAGCGATCAGGTCAAAGCCGGCCCCCAGTGTCCGGGGTATCAGGGCTCAAGGCCCAGGGATCCACCCGCCCCCCCCCCCCCCCCCCATTCTGACACCCACACCCAGGGGCCCCCAGTGACTGTGGAATTAGATTGTAACTTGCGTGACGTTCGTGGTTTGACATCTATTCCTCCCAGACCTGGGCTCTGCTGCACGCAGCCCCGTCTGCCTGCTCGCCGGTGGAGCCCCCGTGTCCAGCACACACCTGGCCTCCACGAATCTCCAAGACACTGCAGGCCTGCCCCCTGCCCCCTCCTCCACCTGTGTGTTCACCAGCCTTAAAGACCACGAGACACGGCCCCCGCCTGGCAAACCTCACCAAAGAACAGCGTTTCCAAGCAACAGGGTCATAGTTGCACTCCCAAAGCACATGTAGACACACGCGCGCGTGCACACACACACCTGCCCGCTCACTTGTGGTGTCGTGAAGTAATACCGAGGACCCTGGACCGGCCTCCTTGTTGTGGCGAGATGTCAAAGGATCGACAGGAGGCGTGCTCAGAGCCCTGGGTCCGTGCCCCAGCCAGCCTTGCGCATCAGGGTGCTCTTTCAGCGGTGAGCACCTGCCCACATGCACCGTCGCCCCAGGCTGCAGGCCAGGCTGGCTTTCCTGTCTTTCTTGTCTGTGGCTCTGGGAACCCTGTCAGCTGCTCCCAACCTCCCAGGCGCCTGCAAGCTTCCAGGCCCCCTTGTGAAGAGGCGTGAGCCCGAGGGAGCAGAGAGACGCAGCTCCCCAGGGTCCCTGGCCCTGTCCCACTGGGGACAAGGCTGTGGGGAATCTTCCAAGTTTACCTGGAGTCAGGCACTCATTTGGTGGGTTGAGGTCCCCAAAGGGTGAGGGACATCCTCTCACTGACCACAGAGACCCTCACGCAACCTGGAGAGCTCATTCAGGGGGACCCTGTTCCCTGGAGGCTGGGAGAAAGGGCAGTGAGGGAGAAGTCACCATGGCAACGCCTTGGAGAACCTGGATTGCTCTTTTCCATTCTAGCCAATTAAAGGGCAATTTACAGGGTCCCTACTATGCACCGAGGTGCTAAGAGTGCTCAGGGCAGGGCTGGGGCTGGGGAGATGGGAAATAATCTGTCCTCCACCCTGAAAGGCTCTCAGTCTGCAAAGCATCACACGGCCTCATGCACAGCAGGCTTGGCCACAGAGCCCTGCCTGCAGTAGGCGCTCAGTGGATGCTTGCTGAATTGAAGTAAAGGGCATGTGAGCATATTAATGCCCATCCACAGAGCACCTCTCACCCCTAAGTTCCCCCATGGCGAGGGTCAGACCTGTTGATAACACCTGGCCCAGGTGAATACACCTGTGAGGCGCTGAAAAGGCTCCTTTTTAGAATAGGGATGTGTCAGCCCTGGAGAGGAGCTCCCAGAGGTGGTACCCAGACTCTCACTGTACAGGAGGCAGACCAAGCCCAGAGGTGGAGGGAGAAGTGGGTAGGGCCAGCATCTGAAACACGATGGGACTCAGAGCCTGGCTGTGGGCGCTGGCACGGGCTTCACCTGTTCTCTGACTCGTCTGGGCTGTGCAGCCTCAGGCCGGCCCCTCACCCTCTCTGAGTCTCCAGTGCCCTGCCAGGCCTGCATCACATACTCCATAAACGCTGGTTTCTGTCCTGGAGGGGGTCCGGCTTCCCTTTACTACTCGCAGTCACCTCGAGAGATGACCTGAGGGTCCCCCCTTCTTCCTCTATTCCAGTCTCCAGAGCTGGTGACACATGACTCATCTCAGCACTCTATCAAGGTGAGGAGGCGAGAGCGGCCTCTACCTTCTGCCCCTCGTTCCAGCGTCCATACCCTCAGCAGGTATTTAGTGAGCACCTACTATGTGCCAGGTGCGGTGCCAAGGAAGTGAACGGCCGGAGCAGGTGAACGGGGTGAGGGGAGGGGAGCAGCGCCGCGAGGACCCTCAGGCTCCAGACCGCTGCGTCTAGTTTTTACCCACAGGGACACTGCAAACCACTGGAGGGTTTGGGGGACCGGCTGGACTGAACATTCTGGGAGGCGCTGTGGGGGGAAGGGGCTGCAAAGTGACCCAGGACGGAGGGGGCGCAGCCTGCCATGCTCAGAGGCTAGGAGGCGTCCGGTCTGGAGGCCAGGGGCGGGGAGTGGGGCCCATGGGCTTTGCTGATGGCGTCTCTGGCCCGAGCACCTGGACAAAGGGGACTCTTAAGGCCTGCTGAGTGTAGGGACACGGAGTGGGGGAAGACAGGTAAGGCCTCTGACCTCCCCCATCTCCTGAGTCACATGTCACTAGAGCCAAGGACCCTGGAACCAATGTGTGAGCAGGGTGGGGGCCGGCGGAAGTCCGGGGGCTGCTTCCAGACCCATTAAACGTGAACAGCATCCATTACGAGTGAGGCTCTTGAGCATCTAGGTCTGGCCTTCGGGGACCTTCAAAGTGGGGGCCCCCCAGCGTAGAGGCAGAGGGACTTCTAGGCGGGACAGGAATGCAGCTTCTTGTGTGAGGCAGTCCCCTCCTGGCACGGAAGTGGACTCTCTGTGTTTGTTCAGGGTATGCCCCTCCCCCAGCCACACCTTCCCTCTCAACAATCAACCCCAGCATTTAGCCCCCACCACTGCCTCTTCCATGCTGACTACACGTGTCCTGCCTGGTCTCCCCACATCCCCTCCTGTCTCCCCAACTCACTCTCCACACCTGCCCAGCCCTTCGAGGTCAGCCTCAGCCCCTGTCCCACACACCCCTAACCATCTGAGTTCCAGCACACTTGCTTCTGCTAGTGCTTCCTACCTGCCACCCTCCCTGCCAACCCCAGGGCCTTTGCACGGGCTCTCCCTCTGCCTGGAACACTTTGGGTTCTCTCCACTCACCCTTCAGATCTCAGCTCAGGCTGCATCCCTGAGCCTGTCGACCCCCTATCTGTGTTCTCCCAGTGCACGTCTCTCCCTTGCCACACATGTCCCAGGGCAACTTCGCATGAGTCTGTGGGTTTTGATGCCTGTGTCTTTTCCCCAGAGCACCGCAAAGGCTGGGGCTGTGTCCACTTTTACCCACGATGGCAAACCCCCCAGCAACAGCAGCTGGAGAAATTTGTTAACTGGTTAAAAGGATGAAAAGTGAAGCTTTGCTGTGTCTGGGGGTGGGGGGAGCACAGAGCAGGAGGCAGAACAGGAGTGGTGGGTGGGCGCTGGGACGGCCGGGGTAAGGGGTGAGTCTCTGCGAGGCCGGACACAGACAGGAGGATGGTGGGGAGCTCTGGAAAGGTAAGGCAGGGGAGAAACTGCGACGGGTCCTGAACGCCAAGGATGGAAACCTGACGGCCAGTCATGTAGAAAATTCGGAGCAGTGAAGAGGCTGTGGGGAGATCAAGGCATTCATCCACCAACCCGCCTGCTCCAGCAGCTCTCAGACCAACGGGGGCGGGGGAGGGGTGGCAGGTGAAAGGATGCATGCAGGACTGAGTGCAGGGCTGAGAGAGCTCGGAGGTGCCCAGATGGAAGTTCAAAGACAGAAAGGGGCCCATTACCACGGAGGGAGAGGAGGAAGGGCCTGGAGGGAGGCAGGGCAGTGTGAGGGTCCAGGATGGCCTGGAGAGGAGAGCCTTGGTGCTTCTGAAGTGAACCGGGATGGGCGGCATGGGCCTGTCGGCCGGGAGCCAGTGGGTGCCCAGGAGGGTGTCAGAGGGGGCAGGACTTGGAAAGATCTGGTTTTGGACTTGATGGGACAGAGACGGGAGGGCAGGTTGGTGGAGAGGCTGACTTACATTCTCTTGGTGTGAATCAGAGGGTGAGCCCAAGCCTGGGGAACCCAGCAGGGACGCCAGACCCTGCTCGTGCCAACCAGTGGCCCTGACTCCAGGTTAGTCCTGGGCGGCTCTGGGATCCAGGGCAGGGCTCATATTTCTCCCTGGGCCCAGAGGAGAAGCTCTGAGGGCTTGTCAACAGCCTAGGCTGGCTCTGGGCCAATTCCAGGGCATGGTCTGGGTGAGACCTTCACAGTGTTGACAGTCAGCACTGCACAGGAACCAGCCAATCATAACAGTGCTGGCTCAGCTGGGGGAGGGATGTGGGGAGATCCAGGCCCCCTGGGGGAAGGTGGCTGAGAGGAAGGAGGTCGGGTGAGTGGCCTAGCCCTCCAGGCAACAGGGGTAGAGTCCGGGGTCTGCAACAATTTGGCTTTAACAAAACACTAGCAATCATGGCTGACCATCCACAAGAGCAAGGGGCTTGGGAGCATGAAACTGCTTACGGGAGGTGGCAAGGGGATGGGGGGGTGGCGGCGGGGAGGATGCCAGCATTCTAATTTCACAGAGGAAGTTAAGGAAACTCAGAGAGGCCATGTAACTTGCCCCGGAACACGCAGCTCAAAGTGACAGAGCCTGTTAGACCCAGTGTCTTCTTGAGGGCATGGTCACCTCGCCATAACCACGCTCCCCTCCCGGTTCGGCCCACGCCCTCCGCCTGAGCCAGAGGCTGTGACCGTTCCCGGTCAGCTCTGACCACTCAGTATCTGGGGAAGCCCGATCCCGGGTCAGGTGGGGTCAGCACCATGGACAGTGGTTTTGTGGTTCTGCCCCAACCAATAGACTGGCTTGAATCTGACCTGGAGGAGGGCCAGCAGGAGAGGAGGAAGCCAGGCTCATGGGCGAAGCCCATCCCTCCACATCCCCACGTTCTCCAGGCTTCCCGAGGCCTGTTTCCATGGAGCATTAAGCTGAGGTCTCATTTCGAAGGAGCACGGGTGCCACTCCCCAGGGTTCCACAAAGATCCAGCAACATTTGGGGAAGGCAGAGGAATGGAGCCATCCAAAGATACAATCAGGGTCTCATTAACATTTTGATTGCAGTGGTGGCTCCCCTGGCGCCTTGGCCTGGACACACATACACACATTCAATCTGGAAACGAAGATTGAGCCCAGGAGAGGAGCGCAGAAAAAGAGCAAAACAGACTTATTTTAATAATGCTAAAAATAACCGTGTCAATATTCCCTTCTGTCTGGGGAGCCACAGATCTTTTTTTAATGCACCTTCTCGGCGCTCCTCTCTGTGGCTGGTGGTGAGAGCCTGGGGTACATTCAGGCCTCCTGCCTTCCAGACCGAGCTCTCCCGGCTACTTGTGGATCTGGGGTCAAGGGTTTTGCCTGTCTGTACAGTGGAGACCACACCTCCTCCTCTGTCTGTCTCCCAGAGCATCCAGACCCGGGGTACACCTCTCACTTAACAATCTGGCAAACTGAGACCTGGAGAGAATCGAGGACCACATGAGGTCAGGGGGAAGCAGATGTGTCTGCACCCCAAGAAATCGAGGTGGCCTCATCCCCTTCTAAAGGAAGAAGCTACTCACACAACGTGACCGATGGCCCTGACCCTCCCTTAGCCCCGAGATGGCCCGAATGTGGGTCCAGGCAAGCCCTGTGTTGGGAGGAGAAAGCCAAGGCCAGCATGTGCTTCAGACGGGCCCAAGGTGCCAGGACCTGCCAGTTCCCTACTCACGCCAGATCTCTCCTGAATGGGCAATGCAGTTAGTCCACGGAGGTGGCAGCGCTGACCTGGTGCACCTGCATCCAGGGTCTGAAGGTGACCAACCCTTCCCCCACCCCGCCTCTCTCCATACCATCCCCACATGATCTGCACTTTGACCGCAGCCCATACATAACCTCTGCAGCTTCTGACTGGCCCTCACTTCACCTTGGGGCATGGCTCTGCCTGCTCTGAGCCCAGCTGGCCACCAGCCACAGCCAGGCCTCTCGCGGACATCCTCATTGTCTCAACCGGGAAGCTGGTGCCACCTCTGGCCACTCTCCAGGGAGCTCCCCCAGCCTCCCTGATGCTTACTTGGATGCCAGCACTTGCTGGACACTCTGCCAGTGACCTCTGTGTGAGCCTTTCCCCACCATTCGTGCTGATCAAGTGAGGCTTTGCCCAGCCCCTGCTCTGGGGCTTGAGATGCTGGGTTTCCCAACCAGTGCCAGCTCACTCCCTGCTCATAAGGCCCCCAGCAGGACACTCAGGGCCCACCAAGTTTGCAGTTCCTGAACTTTCAAGTCTCCCCCAACTTTCTCTGGACTCACCACCCACCAAACCACTAGCTCAATACCCCTGTTTCACACCCTTTGCATTATCTTCCTTCTGCTGCCTTCCTTCTGTCCTTCTCTTCCTACCAATTTCTTATTCGATCTTCAAGACCCAGCTAAATGCCACCTCCTCTGTGAGGCCTTCCCTGATCGCCCCAGGCACAGCTGACCTCTCCCCCTCTGTAAGAGTCAGCCGGTTGCCCACACCTCCACCAAGACCCCTGCTGCCCTGGTTGGTGACTGTCAGCCAGGTGTTCTTCCAGCAGCCCGGGGCGGGGTGGGGAATTGTCTTAGCCACTCGGTGTCTGTGACCTTGGCATATTATTCAACCTCTCCATGCTTCTGTTTCCTTAACTATAATATGAGGCCTTAATAGTATCTCCCTCATAGACTTATTTTGAGAATTAAGTGAGCTAATATAGGTAGAGGGCTTAGAATACTACCTGGAAGATACTACATGCTTAAAAAATGTTAATTACTATTGCTACCAGCATCACCGCCATCACCACCACCACCACCATCACCATCATCACCATCATCACCGCCACCATCACCACCACCATCACCACCATCACCACCACCACCACTACCATCACCATCATCACCACCATCACCACCATCACCACCACCACCATCATCACCACCACCATCACCACCACCACCACCATCACCATCATCACCACCATCATCACCATCACCACCACCACCATCATCACCACCA
>NW_021703770.1:635129-779085 GCF_005190385.1 Monodon monoceros
ACCATCACCACCACCACCACCATCACCATCACCACCATCACCATCACTACCACCACCACCATCACCACCACCATAACCACCACCACCACCATCTCCACCATAACCACCACCACCATCTCCACCACCACCACCATCACCATCAACACCACCACCACCATCACCACCACCACCACCATTATCATCATCACCACTACCACCACCACCACCATCATTGTTTTCTCTACTGGACTTTCAATCTCCTTGCAGGCAGATAACAAGTACAAATCATTGTCTCCCTGGACACTTGCCCTGACACATAGGAGACGCTTACTAAATCTTGTGGGATGATAAGGTGGACTGACAGGTGGGCAAATGAGTGAATGGATAAATGAAGGGACAGGTAGGTGGTTGAATGAATAAATGAGTGAATGAATGGGTGTGTGGATACAAGGGCTGGAATGGGCGAGTCAGTGAATGGGTGAGTGAGCTGCTCTAAGGACGAGCAGATGGAGGGCTGAGGAGATCCTCCCACACCAACCTCTGCAGATGCCAAGCTGCTTAGTGACAGCAGGCATCACAGTGGCCCCACAGAGCCATGATATTAAAATCCCTGAAGGCTGTGTTGTCAATATCCGGGGGAGACTATCTCTGCAGCCATCAGCAGCAGGAATGAGCCTCCCCCTCCCCTGGGCACTCAGCCCTGCTGGGCCGACACCTCCCTTCCTAAGCCTTCCGAGGTGCAGTGTCCTGCCGATTCTAATTCCCTGGGCTGGACAGCATCTTTCCGCCCCTCAGACCCCAGGGGCACCAGGAGTCCTTCCCTTGCCTCCCGGACCCCCACCCATGACCCCTCGGTGTGGGCACCCAGAGCTCCCCACCCCCTGCCCTTCCTACCTCATCGCACTTCAGTACAACTGTCCTCTCCACCCTCCCCTCCCAGACTCCAGGGTGTCTGCCTGGCTCACCCCTGATCCCGTGTGCTGAGCCCCTGTAACACAGTTGGGCTCTCTGTCATGGGGCTCGCTCCAGGAGAAGGCTGGATGGTTCGGTCAAGGTCACAGGGAAGGGGACGTGGGGCAGGTCCAGGGCTTGAGTCTCACCTTGTAGCGCCCAGGCCCAGGCTTCACGCTCCACCAGGAGACAAGCATGTCCGGAGACCCAGTGGGGAGACTGGCCTGCTCACAGTGATGATGGGCAATCCCCCTGGCCTCCCAGGCTGTGCAGGGCAGACTACAGGGAGGGAGGGGCCTGCCTACTGCCGCCCCGCCTGGTCCCTCTCCCCCAGCCTGGCAGAGGCATCTCTGGGGAAGAGACTGGGCTCAGGGACTCATCCTCGTCAAAGAAGGGGGTGCAGGCCTCACGGGGCCACCACACCCCCAAGCCCCTCAGCGTTTCTCCCACTTTTTGTGGTTGAGGGACCACTTTACACTCTTAAAACTTAGTGAGACCCCAGAAATCACTTGTTCCCATACGTGTTTACCTAAGTGTCTACACTTGATGTAGATGATGACCACATTCAAAGTAAAATATGACATATTTTAAAATATTAATTCATTTTTTGAAACTATAAACCCATATTATACATTAACGCAAGTAACATGTTTGGATGAAAAAGTACCTTATTTCCCCAAACCAGAAAAAAAGAGTGAGAGAAGCATGGGCTTACATGGTTGCAAATCTCTTTTGTGTCCGGCTGAATGGAAGCCACCAGAGGCTCATTTCCGCGCCTGCCTCCAGCCTGTTGCTATGCGTCACTTTGGTTGAAGTTAATGAAGAAAACCCCAAGACTGTGGGGTCCCCTGCAGAGATCTTGGGGATCCCCAGAGCTCCCAGCTCACACTCTGAGGACCACTGATGTAGACAAATCTGGTCTCGTACCTTCCCTGCATACAGTCTCCCCAGGAAATCTGCCCACCCTGAACCCCCAGGAGGAGGGGTCGGACCACCCAGGGTCCAGCCCTCACCTGCCGGGTCCCTCTGAGCTCCTCGCCTCTGCTGAGCCTCAGGTTTTCCCTCGGGCTTTGTGAGGTTTAACTAAAATAAGGCATAGATACCTTCTCAGCCTCATACCTGGCCACAGGAAGGATTCAGAAAATGATATGATGGTGGCCCCAGTAACGGCGTCTCCCCTATGATCTGCCTAACCCCCATTCCCTGAAGAAGGCTGCCCTTTCTTCATGCAGGCCTCCTGGATCGGCTGCGCCTCCTCCTTCCAGCCTCCCACACTTGTCTGGATGCCTCCCAGATCCTAAAGCGCACTTCCAGTGTCACGTCTCTCCCGGACCCCAGCCCTCTCCACCTCACCCGACCCTCCCCCACCCCTGTGCTTGTCCCTGTCACCTCAGGATCAGCAAGGGGAAGGACCGTGTTACTCCCACCAGCCTCTTGTAGTGGACACAGTGATCAAGACCCCAGCTCTGGACTCACGCAGGCCTAGGTTGTAGGGCCTCAGTGTTTCCATCCGTCAAATGGGAATAATGACATCTCCCCGATGGGACCGTGGTGACCATTAAAAATAATCCATTCAGTTACTTGGCATGCTGAATGCTTACCTGGGGCCAGTGGCCAAGGTAGTCAAGGGACCTGCCCTCGTGGAGTTGGTCTGATGGGGGGAGATAGACATCAAACCAATAACCAGAGAGAAGGGTGGAGGGCGCGGCCTTCAGGACAGGCGGAGGAGCCCCTGTGATGGCCCCAGCCTGAAGCCTTGCGGGCAGCTTGTCAGGACCATCTCTGCAAAGACCTCAGTCTGTGTCGCTCAGATGCAGAGCAGGGCGTGCTCCATATATATTTATCAAGGGAATGAATTTGTTCCCCTTAGAAAAAGGTGTAATAACAACAACAGTCATTGCCACTAAACAGATGTGCATATCATTCTACCTTGTATGAGGAGAAACTCACATTGTCACTCCCCCCCAACCCCCGGACAGGATGGCAGAGCTGGGAGTCTGCTGCCCCCCAGGTGTGCCCCCGGCACCAGCAGAGCTAGAAACAGTTACTCACCTCTAGGAGCCCAGGCTCCCCCAGGCCCCCAGGCTCCCCCAGGACCCATGTCTGTACAAAGGGTGCCAGCTGGTGTGGCCAGGCCACGGTGTTTGTTCTCATAGTTAGACTGTGAGCCCCTTGAGGGAGGGGCTGGGCCTGGGATTCAGGGAGAGGGCAACCGAGTGCAGGTTGGCTCTGGGAGTGCTGTGAGCAAAGCACTGGGAGACTCAGAGGGAGAGTGTGTCTCTGCGCCTGCAGGTCTCCTCACCTCTGCAGTGCGCCTGTGGCAAAGGGGAAGGCCCGAGGTGAAGGACAGCTATCCAGAGTCTGAATTTGCTCAGGACAATTCTGGGCCTCCTGAAAATGCTGTTTCTCATAAGATAGACCTGAGATCTGTCCGTTTCTCATGACCCGGGATCAGGGTCCCTGTCTCTGCTGCTGTCCTAGTAGTCTCGGGATCATGCCATTCATGAGCTCATTCATCCATTCTTTCATTCAGAAAAGTAGTTAGGACCCACTCTGTCCAAGACCCTGGCCAGGCACCAGCTGTGGTCTGATGAGATGGCTGAACCCTATCCTCCACCTCTAGCCTCCACCTCCCAGCCTCTACCTCCATCCTTCACCTCCCAGCCTCCACTTCCCGGTCTCTACTTCCCAGCCTCCGCCTCCCAGGCTCTACTTCCCAGCATCCACCTCCCAGCCTCTACCTCCCACCATCCACCTCCCAGCCTCTACCTCCATCCTTCACCTCCCAGCCTCCACTTCCCGGTCTCCACTTCCCAGCCTCCACCTTCCAGCCTCTACCTCCCAGCCTCCACCTTCCAGCCTCTATTTCCAGCCTCCACCCTCCTCCTCTGCCCTCCAGCCACACCCCGCTCTTCAGCTAGTGGCAGTCACCAGCTGGGCCATCCCCCAGAGACTTTGTCTAGCCATTGCCTTCCTGGACGTTCTGGTCCAAGAAAACTCACACTGCCCTGGGGACCCAGAGCCGAGGCTTCCTGTTGCAGGTCCCCAGAGAGATCCACTTATTCCTCCACCCACATGCCTTCTCAGCCTGCATTTAACGAGGATTTGTTGAGCATCTGCTTTACACCAGGCTCTGCTCCAGGCCAGAGGCCTCGAAGGTGAGCGAGGCAGCCAGGGGCCGACAGCTGCCCCTCCTCGGGGCTCCCTGCGTGCCCACCTGGGCCTCCGCTCACCCACACAGACACACACATGACCCTGTGAGCGATGCGTGTCCTGGTCCCTACCATTGCACTGGGGCAAAGCCCGAGAAAGGGTGTGTCCTCAGCCAGTGTGTACCCCAGCCTGGCACATAGTAGGTGCTCAAGGAAGGAAGGGAGTAGGGAGGGAAGAAGGGGGAGGAGGAGGAAGGAAGGCAGGAATCAGGGAGGTGGGAGAGGCGGCGGCCTGGCTCTCTCTGCACACGACCGGCCACCCTGTCCTCCGTCTCGGGTTGGCTGAAGCTCCCTGGCCCCTGAATCAGCGTGAACGTGCGCACCTGTGGGTGTCGGGGCCATGGGCTGAGACGCCCTCATGCGGAGCTGGCGCTGCTCTGTCCTCGCCACCCGCACCATTCTCACTGCTGCTTCTGAAAATGTCAACTTCTTATCTCGCCAGAATTTTTCCTGACTTGGAGAATTCAATAAAGCAGCTGAGTAACACTTAAAATAATAATGAAGCTCTGTATTCTAGCAACTCCCGGCTGGCTAGGGGAGCCGGCTGCCTTCCTGCGATGATCAATCTTTATTTTCACGGCAGGCTGGACAGCTCTTCCGGGTCGGGCCAGCCCCGTGGGCCCCAGGGAATCAGCAGGCCACTGGGAGGCCCTGGCTCCCACCTGCCGTCTGGGTGCCGTGGGAGGGGAGGCCCCTGAGGCCCAGCCCAGGGTCCGTGAATGCCCCCAGCCCCATCACCACCAAGCACCCCACACCTCCGTCAGCTCCTCACCACTGCTCGCCTCTGGACCTCGCGCGTGCCGTTCCCTCCGCCCCACTGCCTTTCCACCTGGGAAACTCCTGTCCACCCTCCAAACCCAGCTCAGGACCCAGTCAGGTTTCCCCCACCCCCCAGCCTTTGGGAGGGCTGGGCAAGGCTGTTCGGTACCCTGTGGCCCATCTGAGCTGCACGAGGAGGGTGCAGTTGCCATTCTTCCCATGTACAGAGGGTAAACTGAGGCAGAGCAGGGCCCTCGGATTTGTTGAATGCAGGTCACACGAGAGGGGCTCGGCAGGGTCACAGGGCCACCAGTGACAGAGCCCAGCCCTGGAGGTGGGCTTCCTGCTGACACCAGCGGTCTTTGCAGGCCTCTGCACGGGTGGGACCCTGCACCGAGGGCCGGCCCAGGCGGGGCACATCGGGGGTCGTCAGGTCCCCCTGCACTTGGTCAAGTTCAGTGACCCTGCGAGCCTCACTATGCTCATCTGTACAGTGAGGCCGTGACAGTCTCACCCAGAAAGCTGAGGGTGAAAGGGCTGCTGCCCGCCAATGCCTGCCCGGGGTCGGTACCTCCTTGAGTTCCATGAGGCTGATCGGTCCCCCCTTTGCCCCTCCATCCCTCGCCGCATCTCTCCAGACCAGTGTGTGTGGCTCAAGTCTCCTCCAGGTTGTCAACAACCTCCTCTTATCAAACACCTGCAAATTGACCCCCACGCTACTGAGAACTCATCCGTCTGGCCCCCTCCCTGCACCACCTGGACAACAGCAAATGGATGCATCCCTCACTGAGTCTGTCTTTGGGGGCCAGAAAAATCTGGCTCAGGAAGGACCCAGCCTACAGGGTAGGCTGCAGGGCCCAGGCTCTGGGCTGAGGGCCGGAGACCCCATCCCTACCGGACCCTCTGCTGGCTAGGACTCCACCCTCAGCAAGCCTGGAAAACAGGACCTCATCAGACATCTCCCAAAGGTTGCTTTGTTGTCCAAGGAGATGATAGAGTTTTAAATCCTTCAGAATAATAAGAAGGCCTCGGAAATGTGGTTGGTGTGTCTAATAGAATCACTTCATCTGGGAGGAGAGAGGCCAACAGATGCACCAGCCTCTACCTGGGAAAAAAGTTCACGGATGAAACAGCAGCGGGGAGCATCTGCTGAGCGTTCTTGACGCTGAGAAGCATTTCTTCTTTAGAGCAGGTGTTGGCAAACAACCCGGAGCCCACATTTAGCCAGACGTCTACTTCTGTAAATAAGCTCCTACTGGAACACAGTCATTTTTACACATGGTCTGCGGTTGTTTTCAGGAGACAATAGGAGAGTGGGGTAGCTGTGCAGACATCACTGGCCCACACAGCCAGAAGTATCTACCAGGTGGCCGGTTACAGAGAATGTCTGCAGGCTGACCCCTGCTCTAGGGGACAGATTGAGGCAGCAGAACTTGCTGGGAGTCTCTGGGCCCCCAGACAGCTAGCTCCTCTCTCTCTTCCCTAGGAGCCCCCAGAGAACTGCCCTATGCTTCTACACTCTCCCTCTGGCCCCCTCCAGGTAGGCAACCCTGCCTGCACCAGGTGTGCAGCCAGCCAGCCCAGCTGCCTTGTCCAAGCCTGTCCAGCAGTGAGTGGGCCTGGACTTATCCAGGTGCCAATCCTCCCTCACCTGCCTCCCCAGGGTCATAGCCAGGACTCAGCCTCAAATCACAGCCCCATGAGTGAAGTGAGTAGGAAGTTATCCTGTGATGGCAGGGACTGTGAGAGCTACCTGCGGGGGAGCAGTCGGGGAAGGCTTCAGGGAGGAGAGGAGGGTGCTGAGTGCTGAGCTGCGCAAGGGCATGAGGGCTGTGGGGCGGGGCCTGAAAGGAGATTGAGTCTGGGGGTCCCAGGAGGAACTGAACTGACCCGTGGGTGTGGAGAGTGGAGCCAGGAGCCCCCAGGGGGAGCCTGCAGGGTCTGGGGTGATGGAGGAATCAGACATCAGCCCAGCCAACCAATCTAGAAACAAACCCATGAGTGGGGAAGAAGTGGTCCTCGAGTGTCATTTGAAGCCAACGCGGGGCTCCCCGCCCCTGCCCCAGCCGAGGAGCCCTTGGATGGACAAGTGTTTACTCCTCCCCCCACCACCCCGCACTGCTGAGCCCCGTCACTCAGCCGCTCATCGCTAAGTGATATCACCAGCGATTACACACGTTGCAGCCGTACACACCGGTTATCGTGCCTAATTGGGTCATAATTTTGGCAAATGTGTCACTTTGGAGATCCTGACTGCAGAAGGATCCCCAGTGCCCTGCACCATGGGACATGCTCTTCCCATCCCTTGTCTCCCTCACTGCCCCCTGCTGTCCCCTTGGCCTTCAACTCCATTTCCCCATGAAACACGGGTGTCTTGCACTCCATGGGCTCCCTGACCCACCCTGCTGGGCAGACTGGAGTGTTTGGCCAACACCTGCAGGGTTGGCGAAGGGCCTACCACCAGAGGGAGGGGAGGAAGGCCAATCCCTGTGGGCACTCTGCACGTTACAAAGCCCACTTACAAGTCACCCCCTGTTAGAGCTGGACAGCACCTCAGCAATCATGGGGTCAGCCAGCCTGGATACGGACAGGGAACTCGTGGTCTGCCAGGAGGAGCCACCTGCCCACATCACAGCCGGATGGAGTGAGGGCCATCCCATCTCAGACACCTGTCCCGTACTCATGCCTGGGCAGCTTGAAGCCCCTCACTTCTCTCTCTCAGGAAAGGGGAGGTGATGCCAGTCCATTTATAACGGGGAGTGGAGCTCTCAGGGGCTTTAGGATATGCAGGGGCAGGGAGGGGGGTAGGGTCAAGAGAGACCACAGTGGTGGTTCTCAACCCTTGTGCTGTACAGTATTATTACTGTTATTCTTATCAAGTTCTGTACCTTGGAGAATGACTGTACATGTGAATCATTTGTGTAAATAAAAGTAGAGTTAAGGGCTTCCCTGGTGGCGCAGTGGTTGAGAATCCGCCTGCCAATGCAGGGGACACGGGTTCGAGCCCTGGTCTGGGAAGATCCCACATGCCACGGAGCAACTGGGCCCGTGAGCCACAACTACTGAGCCTGCTCGTCTGGAGCCTGTGCTCCGCAACAAGAGAGGCCGCGATAGTGAGAGGCCCGCGCACCGCGATGAAGAGTGGCCCCCGCTTGCCGCAACTAGAGAAAGCCCTCGCACAGATACGAAGACCCAGCACAGCCATAAATAAATAAATATTTTTTTAAAAAATAGAGTTAAAAAGACCCCTGCATTAGCTGTCTCTCTGGGGTTTCTGTCCGTGGTGGACCCTGAGGATGGGCCTGTCCTAAACCTTTCCCTCGTGATTGTAAATCGGGGGTGAGACTCACTGGGCCAGGGAGGCCCTACAGGATGCAGCTGTGCGTGCCCCTGTCCAGGGTGCTGAAAGTTTGGGGCTCTTTCCGGACATCTGTCTGGCTGTCTCCCTCCCTGAAGGCTGGCCTCCCCTTCCAGGGCAACGGAAGGGACACCGTGTTCACAGGGACAGTGGATATGGCATGGCTTGTTCTAACCCCAACCGAAGTACCAGAGAGTGTGGCTTTCCAACCCCCCTGGAGACACACAAGCCCAAGGACAGAGGCTTTGGAGTCAGAAACTCCTGGGTTCAAATACTGACTCAACCACTTAGAAGGAAGGGAACCTCTCTGAACCTCAGTGTGCCCGTATATAGAATGGGATGATGATACAGTCATGCTCTGGGTGTACTGTATCCCCATACAAATGGGTAGGCGGGCTCTGCATTTGAGAAGGCTCACCCAGAGCCTGGCCCCCCGCAAACCCCAATTCTTCTCTCAAGCCCCCCTTGCTCCCTCTCCTATCGAGGGAAATATTGGAGAAGTCGTTCTAAAAATACTTACCAAGTTAGCAAGCTGTGTGGGTGGCTGGCTGCCTCCTTCATCTGCATCTAAGGCTGGCACGGCTCAAGGACCCGGGAGGGCTGTCTGGGAGGGGGAGTTCAGAAGTCTGATCATCACGATGGCCCCCACCCCAGCCCTGAGCTCAGGCCCTGCTGAAGCGTGGCTGGGGGCGGGCAGGAGGGGCTGGGGGCACCGGGAACCTCGAGGCCACAAACCAGAGCCCCCAACCTGGTGAAGCACAGCCCTGTCCTGTACTGATTTGACGTGGGGGGCTGATGGGGAAATCACCAGCTCATGCCTTGGCAGGGCTTCCAGCACCCTCCAGAGAGAGATTCTCTAGAAGACGGGGCTTTGGGGGTGGGGAGAGTGGTCGCGAGATGGGGCTGCCTTGTGGGCTTGTTAGAGCTAGAAGAGCTCATCCATCTAACCAGGGGGTCCGTGGTGCTCTTGCGGAGACCTCGACAGCTCACACACCCGCCTTCTCCACAGACCTGGAGCACACCCTGATGGGGAAGGAGGAGGGCGTGCTCTCCCAGGGCAAGAGGCCCAGCACCCGCGATGGCCTGGATGGGGCTCCTCCACCAGGCCCTGGGCTTCAGGGGCAGCCTCTGGGGCCTGCTCCGTCCACCCAATCTCCTAACGGACATTTGCCCGGCACCTACTAGGTGCCTCAGGAGGCCAAGCCCATGCAGCCCTAAAGCGTCAAGTGCACTTGTGTGGGGCAAGCCTGGGGGTATGGGTGGGGCGGGGGCGGGGGCCCAGGGAGGGCATCTTAGATCAAGCCAGGCTTGGCCTGAGCCTCCGAGAGGCCAGGAGTTGACCACTTGCAGACCAGGGGGAAGGGAGCTCCTGAGAGAGGGTGCAGCTCCCGCACTCGGGGTGGAGTGTGAGGAAAGGGGGCTGACTAGGGGAGCCGCCAGCACCTCCAGCTGGCTCCGCTCTTGCCCTGACCACCCCCTTCCCACGAAGCCACAGGGACCTGTGAGCGCCTGGCCCAGGGCGTGGGCCCAGCAATCCCCAGGTGCTCGCAAGGATTCTCGGATGCGGGCGAGGGTCCACTTTGGGCAGCTGGGGGTTGCTGAGTTGCTCTCGGCAGCTCCCCGGGGCCGGCACCTGGTGAGCCTGCCCCAGGGAGCTACCGAGAAGTCCCCAGACTCAGAGAGAGCATGTTCTAAGGTGAGATTTAATAAGCAGACTGGGAAGAATAAATTCTATTACACAATTTTATTTCACAGCCTCCTCTGAGTTGAATAGCAATTGCCGATGCAGGGCTCACGTTATAAATAGAAGAGATTTCAGGGCTGGGAGGCTTGGGGACTGCCTCGCCTCCCCCTCATCTTGTGGGAAATGCCAGCGCTCCCTCCTTTGCCGCCGAGGGGCTTCAGAACAGGCTCAGAGGGAGGCGGGGCAGAGGTGACGTGCCCTGGGCAGGGGCGGGCGTGCCACCAGCCCTCTAGGAAGCCCTCACGTGGCACACCATCTCACAAAGGGCCCCTCCCTCTCTCCCCTCTCTGCCCCTCCCCCTTTTCCTCCTTCCACAAACATTGATCGGGTTCCTAAGACCTACCAGGCAATGAGACACACACACACACACACACACACACACACACACACACACACACACGCCTGTCCTGGCCTTAAGGAGTTCTTTGCAGAGGAAGCAAACCAGCCCTAGGTGAGGGTCTGAGCAGCACAGAGCTATGGAAGCTTCCAGATCTTCCTGGAGGTGCCAGGAAAGGCTTCTCCCACATGAGCTGGACCTGAAGGATCAGAGGGACATCAGATGGTGGACAGGGCAGGGCAGGGTGTCCCAGGCAGTGAGGGGCACATGCAGAAGCAGAACAGGGGCTGCATTGAGCAGGTCATCGTCAAGAGAGCCTGTCGGGGGAGGAGCGGCTTGGGGGAGGGTCACGGAGGAATTTATTACCCGGCAGGGGAAGCTGGAAAGGGTTCAGGGCCAAGTAAAGGAGTGACAGTGACATGGTGGGCACTCAGACACTGTGCAGGATGCTGGGGGAGGACGACGGGAGGGGCTGAGGCTGGAGCTGGGCCAGAGCTGAGCCATCTCCAGGTGTGAGAGAGACGGCCCCGGCCCCCTGGAAGCTCTGCTCCAGACCTACCTGATCCTGGGCTCTCAGCCGTCTCCGCTCTGCACTCCTCTTTTCTACAGTTTCCCCTAATTTTCAAGCTCACCCAGTCCAAGACCCAGGTTCAACTGAGTGGGCTCAGATACGCACACACACACCCCTACCCCCCCACACACACCATACTCTTCTGTTGCAAATAAATCATTTTAAATAAGTGGGCCATTGGATGAGCCGAGAAATCAGAGTAATTCAGAAATAGCCCCAAAGCCCAGCTGTTAGAGCAATAAAATCAGACACAGTTCATGTTTTGTTTGCAAATCTACTTTCTGCAAAACACTTTTGAGGTTGCCGTTGTTGTTGTTTTTTCCTAATATGTACAAATTCCTTACATCCGCCTTGTGAGGCAGTGATTCCAGCCCCACTTTGCAAAGGCCAACACACCTTGGAGGTGCTGGGGTGGGGGTCTGGGGCCAGGGCCAGAGCAGGGGCTAGCGTGTTGCTTTTGGGGGTCGGGCTCTTCTTGGTAATATTTCTTTGGTTTCCAAGCACCAAGGGCAGGATGCAAGACCCCAAGGTGACCAGCAGCCTTAGGAGTGGGCAGCCAGCACTGGGCTGGGGTCTGGGAAGCCCACATCGGGATCTGGCTCTGCTCATGACCTTGGGCAAGTCTCGGCCTTGAGTTCAGGAACCCTCTCCATCAGCCACAGCCTCTATGAGCCCTCTCTCAACTCCCAGAGTGGGTCCGACCCAAGCCGCATGATTCAGCGTTAGCGTGTCCTGTCCTAGGCTGGTCTCTCTTTCCATGAGCATCTGGCTCTAGTTTCTCCAGTGAGGCTGCACTTTCCCCAAGAACTATTCTCCTGCCGACAGCAGCCCAGCCTCACCAGCAGCAGAACCGCCCCCAGGACCTGCATCAACGCTGGTGGCTGAGGGCAGCCCCTTCCCTCCTCTGCCCTGGGAAGGAGGTATGGTCAAGTAGTGAGCCCCCCGCAGTAGCCACAGCAGTGCCCACCACTCCTCCCTCCCCTGCAGCCAGGAGATGGGATCCAGGCGGCAGAGGGGGTTTAAGATGAGGTGTCGCTGAGCCCAGGTGGGAATTACCTACTGCTCCCCAGGAAAGGCTGGGAGAATTGATGGCTAGGCTTGTAGTAGGCTCATATCACCCACGAGGGCTGGGAGGCAAGGGGGAGAGAGGCAGACCCGGCGGGAGCCTCTCGTTTCGGGAAGGGAAGCAGACCTGTCACTGTCTCTCCGCTCAGGGCTCTGTCAGGAGACAGATGGGGCTGGCACTTGCATCTCAGCACCATCAGTAACTCGGGCAGTTTTGGAAGCAAGAAGGTGGGAAGGAGGTGACGGATCCAGGAGGGGAAGCCCCGTGGGGCGGGTGTTCCAGATTAGCCAGGGTTCCCTTAGCCAGCCCCCCTCCCCAGGCAGGTCGGGGGTACATAAATCTGAGGCTGGCACAGAGGCTGCGCTTGAGGGGAAGTGTGGCTTGTGCCTCGGAAGACAGGGTCATTATGCTGGTTTACAGTGTGTGACTTTGCTGCCAGTGCGGGAAAGAAGGCTGCTCCATCATCCCGAGGTGCACCGCCTCCCTCCCTTCATCCCTCCTCTCCATGCGAGGAGCACCCGCCCTGAAACGGGGGAGAAGAGCATGCTCTCCTATTTAAAATGTTAAATAAATGCCTTCAGCGTTTTCCCAGGCAGGGGAAAGCCTGGTGAGAGGGGGGCTGTCCCATGTCCCCAGCCCCCTCCTCCTGGGGGTCAGGGGAGGAAGCAGACCAGGTTTGGAAGCTGGACGCCAAACCTGTTCTCTTCTGTGGCTTGCAGGACTTGACACCGTCTCCTGGGTCCCTGTCCCAACATACAGACCCCTCATGCTCCCCTCCCCCCGCTTTGCATTGCATCCTAGAAATAGATAGATGTCACTCCCCTTATTGGGTCACACCATATGGCAGAGGTGAAGGGATTTTGCAGATGTGATTAAGGCCCCTAATAAGTTTGACTATGAGTTGAGCCAAAGGGATAGATGTCCCAGGTGAGCCTGACCTAATCAGAAGAGAGCCTTAAGAGGACGTAGGCGTTCCCCCAGCTCAGAGGCTTCAAGCAACAAAGACCGTCTCTCCTGCTAACCCTGAAGAAGCAAGGCACCCGGAGTCCCACAGCTTCCAGGAAGTGAGCTCTCCAGCAGCACGGGAGCTTGGGAAAGGACCCTGAACCCCAGAGGAGACACAGCTCGGCCACACCAAGATGCAGCCTGGTGAAACCCTGAGCAGAGGACCCAGGGAAGCCATGCCCAGACTCCCGACCCATGGAAATGGTGAGAGAATAAACGTGTGTCGTGTTGAGCTTCTAGGGCTGCGGTGGTAACTTCTGTGCAGTGTAACGAGCTGGTGCTCTCGCCTCCCTGGGAGCCGGGCTAGACAACGCCCCCAGCCTCCTCACAGTAAGGTGTGGCCGGGGGCCGAGTTCACCCAGTGGAATGTGGAAGAAGGGCGTGTGGCCGATGCCAGGCCCGGCCCATCAGGAGCCTCCAAGCCGATGCGCTGGCCTGAGAAACTTGAGCCGGGTGAGTCTGGAGGCTGCCACAGGCAGGGTTCTGCAGGGACACACAACAGGGAGACAGACGTGTGTATCTAAGAGGTTTATTCCCCCACATTGGCTTATGTGACTATAGGGGCTGGCAGCTCTGAAATCTGCAGGGCAGCCCGGAAGGTGGAAAACTCAGGCGGAATGGCATCTTCCTCGGGAAAACTCAGTGCTGCCCTTGAGGCCTTCGACTGATTGGATGCGGCCCACCCACATTATCAAGGATAACCTCCGAACTTAGCATCCAGCGATTGTAGATATTAATCACAGCTATAAAACGTCTTCACGGCCACACCTAGATCGGTGTTTCATTGAATAGCTGTCACAGTAGCCTGGCCACGCTGGCTCAAGAAACTAACCATCCCAGGCCAAACGCTGAGGACGGAAGAGGCGGGAGCTCTGTGCCCCTGCACACCCACATGGAGGGGGAGCCAGGGAGGGCCCCCATTCTGGATGTGACCTGACATGGAATATCTCTATCGTGCAGAACCAACGCGACCAGCCCTGCCGCCACCCACACAAGAGCCCTCGACCAGCACCCTGCCCCAGGGCTCTGCGCTTCTTGAATACGTTGCCCAGAACAAATGCAGAAAACCCCAAAGGCCTGCTGAGAGCAACGGGCTCCGCGCATTCCCCACGCTGAGCAAGGAGGCCCTAGACAGAGCGAGGGCAGCAAGGACAGAAGCAAGACGCCCGCGGCCAGACCAGGCTCCCGCTCCGCTCCCGTGGTCCCGGGACCCCAGACACAGCACACCCCCTGCTCTCTGACTGCCGCCTACACCAGGACCCTGGCCACGAGCACCCACCCACGACATCAGAGGCCCCTCGCCTGCCCAGGGGTCAGGACTGTGATCCCATTTGAAGGGTGGGTTAACTGAGGCTCCAGAAAGTGAGTCTGAGGCCCCCACAGTGCCCACGTGGCGGGGGTGTGTCTTGCACCCAGGACCCCTCAACCTGCTCCGGAGAGAGAGGGTGATGGAAGCGTGCCTGGGCCCAGGGCGCCCGAGAAGTGAGGCCGTGAACTCGCTGGGTGCCTGCAGGGTTGGGGCCATCGGGCATCAGCAGTGGGCGGATGCCGGTGGGTGTCCAGGCTGCTGCCCGGGTACCCCTGCTGCCTAGATCTGCAGGGAGAGGGCAGGGAGGAGAGGAAACGCCCTGCTCATCCAGGGCTGCTGTCAACACCCAAATCTGGAGGTGCCAGTGTCGGGGCACTTGGTCACCCGAGCAAGGGTTACAGCAAACTCACCAACGTGTCTCCCCTCAAGCCGAGCCTGGAGCGACCGGTGAGTGCGGAGGAAAGGGCCCGCGGGACCCGGGCTCTCTCTGCCCCCATCTCCTGCTCTCTCCTGCGCCCGTTCTCTCCCCCTGTCTCTCTGTATCTCTTGCTCTCTCCCTCTCTCTCACTCTCTTCCTCCCTCTGATTCTCATACCAGACTGTGTCCCATCAGGCCCAGGCCTCAGCTCCCAGCACCCACAGGAGAGCAGGAAGGAACGCTATATCACGTTATGTCACGGTGTATCACGTTGTGTCACGGTGTATCACATCACGTTGTACTGCGCCTGCCACGCTTATCTCCCTTGGCGGTCTGAGACTGCAGGCCCAGGCACCCTCACTGCACGGGGCGGGAGGTGAGGTTCTGAGAGGTAAAAACCCTCCCAGAAGCCTCCCCAGCAAGCAGGACATGCTGAATGCGATCCTGGACTCGGATCGGATTCCAAATGTCGGGGACTTTTCCACCCAAGCTTGTTCCCCACGTGACCGTGAGCTCTGGGATGACACCAGGCCTCCGTTGCCTCTGCAGCCTCCCCACGGACCACCAGAGGATGAGCTTGAGAACAGCCCCGACTCTCTGGACTGGCCCCCTTGCAACCCTGCAGAGGGGACGGCCCTCCTGTCCCAGGGGGAGACCCAGAGACAGGTGGGGCTCGGTGTCCTCACCCCCGTGGGATTCGGGAGAGCGACTCAAGGGGAAATCCCACCGGCCCCGGGACTGAGGAGTCCCCAGCGCCTCTGTGAGCCTCCGCTGTGGAGTGGGGACGGTGCTCCCAGTTCACTGCACGTAGAGAGAAGCCACCAAACCCCCAGCTGGCACTGGGAGCTGCTCAGCACATCCCCTGCCCTAGCTGAGGGCACCTGCCTGCCCCTGCACAGCCACCCGGCAACATCTCACCCACAAAAGATTAAACCCAAGGAGCGAGGCTCAGCGCGCCTGTGCTGGAAGCAGCTCTGGCGAAGAAACCAGGTTAGCACTGACCGCACAAGCTCCTAACAGATCCTTGGGGGAAACTGAGTCTCAAGCCTTGCCTTGTACATCCTCCAAGAGGCAGAGTCGAGGTCTAAACCTGGACCGCCCACCCCCCGCACCCAGACTCCCTTCTATGCCCATGGTGCTCATGGCATCAGCTTCCCAGAGTCTGGTAGGACAGCCTGTGCAATTCAAGGCTCATCTCAGCCTGGAAAGAGGGTAGAGAAGATGGAGACAGGAGGGGAGGCAAGGACGGGGCAGAATGCATTTTTCCTCCTGGCAATCTCACTTCCTATCTGGCAGATGGATTCACCTTGCCTCCTGCCTGAGAATGAAGCCACAGCCTCACCTGGCTCTTCACATCTCTCCAAGTTCCAAGCCCTCCCCTGTCTCAACACTCTCTCTGCATGAACAGTTGTGGGGTGACCCGGTTCCTATACGCAAGTACAGCACTTGTAACTTTTTCCTCTGAACCATATGACAGTAAGTTGCCAAACTGTTGTCACTTCACCTTTAAACACTTCCGTGTGTGTTTCTTACAAAATAGGACATTCTCCAATATACCCATAGTACACACATCGCAATCACAAAACATGCCCACTGATGCACTGATGTCATCAAGTCCTGAGACTGAATATGGGTTTGGGGTGGAGTATTTGAAGCTGTGCATATCTCACATCCCTTATCAAACTCTTATTTATTCATTTGCTTATATTCGTATGGACTCGTGTTTGCTTTGCTCCCCCCATGGGTTCTAATGCTCAAATCGCCCCAGATTTGGTCAGTGGGAGCCATTCAGCTGGCTCTGTGTCCTTTGACACGTTCCCATCACCCCCTGAGCACTTCCTACAAGATGCTCCAGGCTCATCCCGCACTCCCCACCTCACCCTGGTCAGCCGTTTCTCCAAGGACCCCTGTACCTTTTGATGGAGAAAGTCCACCAAAGTTTAAATGCCAAAGTCCAGGCACTGGGTGTGCTCACTGCTACTGGGTGCCATTGCCTCCAGGCCCTCTCAGTGGACAGAACTAGAGAATTAAGTTGTCAATTGCTGCAGAGGGAAAAAAAAAAACCACCCCCAAACAGTGGTTTAAAACAAGACGTTTATTTTGCTCAAAAAACTGCGATCTGGGCAGGGCTCAGTGGTGACAGCTCACGTCTGTTCTACTGGCCATCAGCTGAGGCAGCTTCAAGGGCTGGATTCTTCTGAAGACTGGCTCACTCATAAGCCTGGATGTTGGCGGCTGCTGACCAGGACCCCACCCGGGCTGTGGCGGGAACTCCTGCACCTGGGCCCCCCACGAAGCTGCTGGGGCTTCCTCACGGGCTGGTGGCTCAGTTCCCGGGGGATCTGGCAGATCACCTTTTGGCTTGGCCTCAGAAGTCACCTGGTGTCAATTACACCGTGGTCCCAGGCCTGCCCAGATTCGACGAGAGGGAACACTGACCCCCAACTGTCCCTAAAGCCAAGTCAAGGCCTCAGTGTAGGGGGAACATAAGATATGTTGGTATGGCCCCCTTGAAAGTACCATCCATCGCAAGAGTTCCAATCAATCAGTCTATCGGTCTATGCAGAAAATCATGAATGTATATGCTGTGCTGAGGCTTGAAACGACATGAATGTATTCTCTTCGAGAGGTCAGAGGTCGGAAGGGGTCTCACTGGGCTGAGATGGAAGTGTTGGCAGAGCTGGTTCCTTCTAGAGGCCCCAGGGCAGAGCCACTTCCTTGCCTCTTCAGTTTGTAGAGGCCACACTCCCTGCCATCCTCGACTCACGGCCCTTCTCCATTTTCAAAGCGCACCAGCCCAGCCTCTGCTTCCATCACCAACTTCTGTCATCAGACATCACTCTGCCTCCCTCTTACGAGGACCCTTGTGATGACATTGGGCCCACCTGGATAATCCAGGGTCATCTCCCATCTCAAGGCACCCGACTTGATTACATCTGTAAAGCCCCTTTTTTGTGTAATGTAACATATTCCCAGGTTCTGGGGGCTAGGATGTGGACATCTTTGGGAGCCATTATTCAGCCCACCACAGTCCGCCAAGCCATGAAGCCCAGGAGGAGGTTTCAAGGAGGAGGGGCCGGCTCCACCCACAGTCCAGCACCTCCTGGCCCCTCCCTCTCCCTCAGTCCCTGTCTCCACCCCTCTAAATGCAACTTTGAATGCACCGCCAGCGAATGAAGCTGCAGGACACACCCCTTCCCGTGGCTGACAAGATCCATGCCTGGCCCTGTCGCTCACCCTCTCTGAACAGCTACCCTGCTCACGGCACACCATCGGAACTTTCCTGATCATTCCAGGACCTCAGGCCATGTTTGTCTTAGCTGTGTCCTCTGCCCAAGCTTCCCTCTTAATAAGCTGCAAGCAACAAGATGAGCCCTCTGAGTGAGCACAGAGGGCTGCCCGAGGACTGGCTTCTCACCACCAGTGATTCCTGAAGCTGAGATCAGGTCGCGACAGGGGCCTGGGGACCCCGCAGGGAGAGAAACCACAGAGCCAAAGCACAGGAGGGGCGCCAGGCCCCCAAGCAGCCCCTCGGCCTCCGCGCGCCCCTTGTTCCTGCCACGGGAAGCAGGCAGGTGAGATTTGGTCCCCGGCCCAGCACGGACGGTCTGATAAGGAGTGACACGTTTCCCTAAAATGCGTCCTGGCTACTTGTCACCATCATACGCAGAGAACTCGCACCCTGGTGCGGTGCGGGAGTCCGGAAATAAAAAGCTCTCCTGCCCTGGATTCAAATCCTGCTCTGAACTCACCTGCTGGAACATCCCCTCTGCAAAGCAGGGATGAGAGGCCATCTCTGGCAGGGTGGCCCCGAGGACTGCGAGGACTGACGATCGTGTCCCTGTCTGGACGGGCCGCGGCAAGGCCACTCCCAGAGGCAATCCTGGTGCCCAGAGAGGCCTCTCTCCAGCCCCCACACGCAGGCAGGAGCACAGGGAGGCCCTGCACGAACACGCTGCCCTCGCTGTCTGCTGTCGCCCTCTTCGTGAACATCAGAAGTACACGCCCAGCTCCGAGCGCTGCCTGACCATCTCGGTTCTCCAAAAATCCCATGCGAGCTAACTCCACCCCTAAAAATAGATCTGCTCGTTGGAGAAGGTTTGATGAGAGGCTGAAAGTTACCCCCCAGCGGAGGCAGGGTCAGCACAGAGCAGGGGTGAGCACAGAGGTGTGGGACCAGGACAACATCCTCACCCCTCCAGACCCCTGCCCCAGGGGGGCCACATCCCCTAGAGGTGGGCGGCTTGGGAAGGAGGGGGCATCTCGGTCCTGCCGCTGCTGAACCAGGACCCCATGGCTGTTGCCAGGAGCCCAGCTTCCTGCAGGCCACAGGCCACATACGTGGGGCGAGGCCTGAGACATGGGCACACCAATGAACCGTGGCCTCCGGGCGACCCGTGGACTCCTCAGGAAGCCAGTATGTACTGAGGCAGCCCCAGGACTCTTGCAGGACCCCAGCTCCTTTTGTTGATGTGTAGAGTGCCCTCAGCGGCCCTTGGACTTGTCAGACTGCCTGCAGACCCTCTGCGTGGTCCCTGGGTTCTAAAGAGCAAGTGAAGATACAGGCAGATCTGAGGGTGACGGCTGTGCAGCACCCCCTCAGAGGGCGCAAAGGATAGGGTCACCCTGTAACTTCTCACCCACACCTGGACACGATGAATAATTAAGCTGGGACCAGAGACACAAAGGGGACTTCTGATGACCCTCCAGATGGAGAAAACTGGGAGACAGAACAGCTGCTATGTCATTAATGTGAGGTCTGCCTCTGCTCCCGGACTGGTGCCGGTGGGAGATGCCTTTTACACAAATATTTATCAAGTTTACGAGAGGCGTATACCATTCAGCGCGTGCCCTTTGCGTTTGCCTCGTGAGCACACTCCTTGTCCCCAAGGGCCAACACCTTCGTGCCCATTGGGATTTATTCGTCACGTTCACACCTACCACCCTGCCCTGCCCACTGGGGAGGGCATCCCTGGGCTGGGAGAGTAGAAAGATGTGAAGCTCTCGGCAACTGTGACTTTCCCTCCGTTGTAATTTATTTTTCACAACTTTGAGTCCTGGAGTAATCCTGGGCCGTGCAGTAATAATCAACCACAACACCATTTCCTTTGGGGTTAGCCAGGCTTTTGCAAAACACATTTGTCTTATAAAAGGTAATACAACCAAGTAAGGAAAAATTTGGAAAATAGCACAGTAAAATAAAGCAAGTTTTGCCTGTCGCTCACCAGGCGAAGATAACCGTTGCTGATATGTGAGAGCATATGTCCTTCCATTGTTTTTAATGCACCTTTTTTTTCATAGCCATTTTTAACAGGGTGGTGAATATTTTTTTCACATTGCTGGAAACATATTATACTCTATTACCCATTAGGTTTTTGTTCCCTGCAAGCGTTCTCTGTACGTACTCTTAGCAAACATTATTTTTAATGGCTGTAATATTCTTTCAACTGGATTAACCACTGTTTACTTAAACATTCCCCTTGCTCAAATGCTTAGGTTGTTTCTAATTATTTGGCTAAAAATATACATTTTTGTATTTGGGATTGCTTCCTTGGGATAGCATCTGAGAAATTAAACTGCGGGCTGGAAGGAGCATTTTTAAGCGTGTGACGCTCGCGGCCTAGTGCCTGCTCTCGGGGCTGGACCAGGACAGCTATGAATGCTCAGCTCCACGTCTGCTACTCACATCGGACGTTACCTTGTTTTAATGTCTGTTCCCCTTATCAACAAGAACGGGCACCTTGTTTTCATATACGTCTCCTTCATTACTAGTGAGGGACTCTTTTCCCGTGTTTGTTTTCCTACTTATATTTAGGCTTCCTGTGAATTGGGTAACCGCGTCCTTGACCAATAATCTGTGTGAGGTTGTGTGTGTTCCTGATCACTTTTTATAGACTCTTTACTTACAAACGATATTAACGTTAGGACGCTGTGTTCCCGAGAATTTATTTTTCCCTGCTGTAGTTTCTTTTCCTTCACTGCCTTTTTTGTGTTCACTGGCTGCAGAATTTTCATTTTTATGTAATTCAATGTGTCCTTCTTTCCGTTTGGGAATTCGTCGACCGCTCCTGTGCTTAAAATGTCCTCCCCATTTACGTTTTGATGAACAATCAGGTCTATCTGACTCTAGATCTGCTGATTTTGAGTGTGTGTTTTAATACTGTGACCTCAAATCTGGGGTTCGTCTGGGTTCATAGACCAAGATGATGAGCTGACGGTCTGCTTACACCTCCCGGACGAGTTCACTGACGAAACCCAGGCTTTCCTCCCCACTTCAGGCTCCACAGACCATGATGAGAGAGGAGGTGGGTGGAAAACAAGTGAGATACTGGGACTGGAAGGAAGTGTGAACGTCCCCACTGCATTTTTTCCCAATTTTTCTTGTTGTGATGACATACACGTAACATAAAACTTAACCATCTTAACCGTTTTTAAGAGTTTAGTTCAGTGGTATTAAATACATCCATCACGGGCAGCCATCACCACCATCCATCTCCATAGCTCTTTTTAGCTTATAAAACTGAAACCCTTGGGGGCTTCCCCGGTGGCGCAGTGGTTGAGAGTCCGCCTGCCGATGCAGGGGATGCGGGTTCGTGACCCAGTCTGGGAAGATCCCACATGCCGCAGAGAGGCTGGGCCCGTGAGCCATGGCCGCTGAGCCTGTGTGTCCGGAGCCTGTGCTCCGCAACGGGAGAGGACACAACAGTGAGAGGCCCGCGTACCGCAAAAAAAAAAAACAACTGAAACCCTGTACCCATTAAACCCATATATATCAATACCATTAAACACTAACTCCCCATCTCTGCCCCCCAGACACTGGTCCCCATCTTTCTTTCTGTCTCTATGAATTTTACTCCTCTAGGGACCTCATGTAAGTGGAATCATACAGTCTTTGTGTTTTTGTGACTGGCTTATTTCACTGGGCATAATGTCCTCAAGGCCCATGCATACTGTAGCAGGTGTCAGGATTTCCTTCCTTTTTAAGGCTGAATAATATTCCATTGTGTGGATGGACCACATTTTCTTATCCCTTTATCTGTGATGACACTTGGATTGTTTCCATGATCTCTTTGCATTTTTTATTAGTTTTTCCCAAACGACCTTTCTTCTCATCGTTTGTTTTTGTTTTAAATCAGAAGTTTTCAGTTTTGCTCCCCAGGGGATATTTGGCAATTTTTTTTGGTTGCCACAACTGAGGGAGGGGTGCTACTGGCATCTAGTGGATAGAGCCCAGGGAGGCTGCTAAACATTCCACAGTGCACAGCCCGGCCCTCTCTCATCCCCCAACAAAGGATTATCCAGCCCAAAATATCATTATCAATTAAGAAATCCTGCTTTAAACTGAGAGCTGGCTTCCCTAGGTAAATAGGCTAAAATTATGCTAAAAAATGATTAAATGTTGGTGTGTCAGAGATGGCTAGTTGTCCTACAATGTCTGTTCTCTCCTTTCTTGAACGGAATGTTTGGCTGGCACACGGTCAGAAGACAGAGATGACACTTCCCAGCTCTCCTCACAGCTGGATGCCCCCACGAGACGCAAAGAGAAGTGTCAAAAGATACTTCAGGGACCCACTATAAAGTCAGCTGCCACTCACACTCTGCCTCTCCCTCCTGGTGTACTGGAAGGCACACGTGACGGTTGGAGCTGCAGTATCCTTTTTGTGCCATGGAGTAGCTTTGGGAATGGAGGCCACGCTTGGTGAACCCACCAAGACAGAAAGGGGGACACAAGGTCCCTGAGATCTGTGCAGAGTAGAGCTGTCATGCCAGTCCTGGCATGTCTGCCTCCAGGCTTTATGAAAAAAGGAGAAATACACTTCTTCCTTATTTAGGCCACTGCTATTTTGAGTCCCTGTGACTTACCACTAAATCTAATTGTTGCAAATGGTGAAATAGGAAATGTTTGTGAAGCTTTCTTATGAAATTCCAATGTGAAGTTGGATGGATTAAATAGAATGCCATGTGCAGATTGCTTAGCTGATCACTTGGTACACAGCAGACATTTAATAGTTAACTAGCTGAGCTATCGTGAGCCTTCCCACGTGGCAGGCACCGTGCCGTACAACTTGTACCCATTGTCTCAATCCTCCCAGCAACCCACGAGGGAGGTGTAGTATGGCTGCCATTACGGATGAGGCAGCAGAAATGCAGAGTATCCACAACATGCTAAGGTCACAGGGTCAGAGCAAAACAGGGCCCCGTGCCTGCATTGTGTCCACTCCACCTCAGTAGACACGGGAGACTCCAATTAGGAAATATTTAGGACCCAGCAACCACAGACAAAACTCCCTTTACTTGGTGATCTTGTAGCCCAGTGAGGCTGCTTCAGCTCCAACCACCGCATGTGGGTTCCAGGATGCATCTCCAGCCCTGTGAGGTATTTTTTTATGGCGTTCAGGTTGCCGTAAGAAACCTGTGGCACAGAGTGTCTGAGTGACCTCACACAGTAAGTGGCAGAGCTGGGACTCAAATCCAAGTGGGTTTAATGTCAGAGTCTGTGCGCTTAGCCACCAGGGCAAACTTCCTCCTGAAAAACACCACAGATGAAGGCAGGAAGCAGAGGGAACACAAGCTCTGGTCACAACATCACTGAGCAGCAGGCTGAAGGGCCTGATACGCACTCAGTCGTGCTCTCAGCTCACAGCAACCCCATCCCGTAGATAAGGAAACCGAGGCTCAGGGAGGCCAGGAGGCCCACTGAAGACCACTTGGCGAGGTATGTCGAGCCAGATGAAGGAGCACATCTGTGACCCTGGATGCTGTCCTCCTGCTTTTCCTGCCTCCTCCTGTGCTTTGCAGCTTGGCCTGGATCCCCGCCCCCCCACCCCCGCCGATAAACAAGGTGCTCCAGTGTGGCTGATGGACTTCACGTGGGACTAGTGTCTTTCCCCTCACCTGCAGGCCTCTTTCCTGGCAAGGTCTTCTGCTTTCATCCCTGAAGCACCCACGGGGCCCCAAGTGCCTTGACGGGGGTGGCACACTGATCCTCCTTGGAATCCCTGTGCAACCAGCAGTCACTGCTGTGGATAACAAGCAAGTGAACATGTTTCTCGCTAATGTGGAGATAGCCAACACGTCTGGTGTTGGGAAAGAGGGGAGAACACTGAGAATTAGGTGAGGGAAGGAGGTCTTCCTGGAGGAGGTGAGCTTTTTCTTTCCAACCTGCAGAGTGGGGACGCAAGTTCCAGGCAGGAGGCCAGGAGGCTCCAAGTCCTGATTCCAGGACCCTGGCTTCTCTGGAGGCAATCCGACTTCCTAGGCTCAGGGAAAGGGGGACAGAGGCCTGGGGAAGGTGGGCTCCATCACTCTTGAATGTGCTGCCAGCTCATTTGGGTAGTTAGGAGCTAAAGAGGGTGTAAAAGTGACTTATGAGCCGAAATCAGGTGTTCGGGCATAAACACACCAAGGCCCATGATTGATGTGACTGGGTAAGTAACCTTTATAATTGGTTTGCTTTTTATTCGATTTTAAAGGCTGCATATTTACGTGAATGGCAATTGTGAGCACACTGAGATGGGCGTGCCTGTACCGGGATGGGCCTCACCTGTCCTCCCCGCAGGCAGAACCCCAGGACCATAAATTGTGTTTCCTCTAGAGGTATGGCCAGGGGATGCTCACGAGGGACCATCAGTCCTGAGCCCAGACGTGTGCTGCCGGGCAGAGAGCAGCCTGGAGGTGCAGAGAACCCAGGTGTGTCCTGCTGATGAGACCTCGAGAAGGCCACTTCTTGGGCCTCGGTTTCCTCATCTGTAAAGTGGGTCAATGACTCTCACTCTGCCCACCACACAGGGTGTGTCGGGTAAAGGTTCTGGGGCAAACGTCATCAATTCTCCATTCCAAGAGGTCTTCTCAACACTGTCTTCTCCTTTAAAATCTGCTGTTACAACTTAAAAAATACCCCCCAGGCCCCATGGGCGAGGGACACGTTCCCCCATGTGGGGAGAAGACATGTTCTGACCTCAGTCCCAGCAGAGCAAAGGGACGCCTTAGCCTCACGCCCTGCACGGGCTTCCAGGTTTCATGCTGGGGCAGGTCATAGAGGATCAAGGGTCAGGGTCAGGGCTCAGGTTGTGACCAGCATCAGGGCTCAATGTGTGGCCAGGGTCAGGCCTCAGTGTGTGGCCAGGCTCTGGGCTTAGCCTAGAATCAGGTCAGGGCTAATTTCTTTTACACCCATTGCTTAGTTTCTCACGGAGCCTTTGAAAGTCAAGGGTTGTCAGAGGCAGGGCCACCCCGACTCCTGTGCAGCTGAGCCTGGGCCAGCCCCCCTGCCCCCAGGCTGATGCTGGGGCAGGGCTGTATGGACGGTCCCCTGCTCTGGAGCCGAGATCCCTCTAAGCCTCAGCAAACTCCCTAAGCCTGGCCTGAGCCTCTGTTGCTCATGGGAGTTTTGCCCGCCAGAAGGAGCCTCCAGGCACCGCAAAGCCCCACCTCTCCTGTAACTGGCACTGGGCGGGTGCAGATCAAGCCAGAATGACTTGTCCGCTGAGAGCAGCTCCGGCCCAGATGGGATGAAGGCATTTGCAGCTCACAGCCAGACAAGCCTCCTCGCACTTAAGATAAATATAGACTTGTCCTCCTTCCCCTCATCCACGCAGGCGGGCGGAGGCTGGCAGGCGGGCGGGCGGGCGGGGCCTGCTCTCAGAGTGACAGCTACCAGCCGCCCAGAGCTCCGGGAGGAGCCCCCAGCCTTGGCCGAAAGCAGGGAGTGGACAGCAGGGGTGGCAGTTGTCATCTGCGCAGCCAGCAGGTGGTCAGGGAGACCAGGGCTGGGGCCACTAGCCTTCGCTGCCGAGCAGCTGTGTCCCCGGCCCCAGAGCCTCATCTTATTTACCCCCAGAGCCCCCCTAACAGGTTCCCATGTGGGAGGGAGGGGGCGGGCTCCTGACCAACGCCCCACGCATCGTCCAAGGTGGAGTCTTCCGTCTTGGCTGTTTTCTGTTCTTGGGGTCGGGCAGAAACCTGGCAGGAGTGGACTGTGGCTCTCTCCACCTGCTCCACCGAGATCCCCCGAGGACAACATCGACCTGGGGATGTGGCCAGGCCAGGCCATGGCCAGTCCAATCCTGGAGTGGTTCCTGCTGACATCCCTTCCTGGGGTCCACTATGCTGGCATGGGCACCTCACCATTCACACTCGGGAGCACACGCCCTGCCAGCTGGGGGCCGGGCATCTCTTTCCCCAAATCCCCACCTCCCCTCAAGGCCCTGGGTCTGGAGAAAGCAGCCAGCATGTGCCCCAGGGCAGCAGAGCAGGTGGAGACCTGGGGAGAAGGAAGCCCTCCTGCCAGGGCACCAGGAAGACTTCCTGGAGGAGGAGGGCTTCCTGCCAGGCCTTACGGGCGGGCAGTCTAGAGAGAGGCACATGGTACCTGCCAGGTAAGGTCTCAGGGTCAGGCCACCTGGTCTGCACTTGACCCTGAGGCTGCAGAAAAAGTTCCAAGTGGCAGTGGCATGGTCAGACAGCTGATGCTTCAGAGCTGTAAGAGAGAAGCCCCAGGGTCCAGAGTGGGGTGAGAGCAGGTGCAGGGTCTGGAGGAGAGAAGCACTGGGGGCTTTTACACCAA
The DNA here is from genome assembly GCF_005190385.1 of Monodon monoceros. NCBI lineage: Eukaryota > Metazoa > Chordata > Mammalia > Artiodactyla > Monodontidae > Monodon > Monodon monoceros. Next base: position 661,404 of record NW_021703770.1, read on the forward strand.
ATGCAGAGGCAGGGCCCTGTGTGCCTGGAGTCCCAGTGACTGAGAGGGGCAAACACAGAGCCGTGCTGAGGGGGACTTGCAGCTTGCCAATTTCTGTGGTGTAAACACTACTGCCTCTGCTGACTTCAAAACATCCACCGTCTTCCAGCCACCTTGGAGGTTCCTGAGGGTTCACGTAGGAGCTGGCGGCTGCCCACCCAGGCTCGTTTCCCACTAACTGCCAGAGAAGATGAGGCTTTCAGGGGACAGGGCCAGGCTGGCTCTGGGGGCGGGCACACAGGGACCTTCTGTGCCAGCCGGGCTGGGGTGGAGCGTCCAGCCCCAGGAGGAAGTTGCAGGGCCAGCTGGGGCTCTGCCGGGTGCCTTGGAGCAGGTAACGATCCCCCCCCACCCCCCGCCATGTGCTACTGCAGGATGTCAGTCGATGGGCAGCTTTAGTATCTGCCGGGAGCTAATAGCCGAGGCTCCCATGCTCTTGCCAGTGCAGGATCAATGGACATGAGAGCTTTCTGGAGCGAGATAAGATCACAGCAGGGGATTAAAGTCACAGATGAACAGACCTTTTTACAGAATCCCTCTGCCTCCTGGGCTGGGGAGGGGCAGGGCCCCTCCTCCAGTGTGACTGACCTGCAGTCGAGGGAAATTGCTGAGAGGTGGGAGGGGAGGAGGGACAGGCATTCCTCCCTCGCCCCCCCTCCAGCCCCGCCCCCCGCGTAATCACAGCTCTGTCTCCGCAAGCCCAGCGGCCCCTCCCACATCGTCAGCTGGCTGTGCTCTGGCGCTGGAGTGGTTGTTCTCTACATCGTCCTCCGGGCGGGCGGTCAGCTACAGTGTGACACGCCAGCTCCCGCCCTCCCTTCATCGCCCTCATCCCCGCCTTCCCAGGCTTCATGCCACCTGAAACCCAGCGGCTTGCCAACAAGCTCACTGCAGGCCCACAGCCAGGCCTCCTTGCTTCTGGTCTAGGGTGAGGCTGTCCCTCCATCTGAAGTGCCCTGAGCCCTCCTGGACCTCTTGAACCTTGGCAGAGTCCGAGGCCCAGTTGTCCCCAGAGTGCCTGCTGCCCAGCACTGCTCCAAGCCCGGGCTTGTCACCTCCTCATCTGCCCTTGGGTTCCTGTGGGTGATAACCCTCAACAGACATCGCCTGAGGGTGGGCTCTGGGCTAGGGGACGGCGACAACTAAGCCAGCCTGGCCCCAAGGAGCTCTGAGTCTGGTCAGGAAGAGCAGAGTGTGTTAGGGCAGAGCGGGGTCAGGGGCAGCACAGAAGAGACCCCAGACCCAGGTCGGAGTCAGGGAAGACCCCTTGGAGACAGAGATGGCCAGACTGAGAGGGCTCAGAGGGAAAGGGCAGAGGAGCTTCAGGAGGGAGGTTGTGGGCGCAAAGCTTGGCCCATGATGTTGGATCGAATGGCATTGAGCTTCACCTCGGGGAACGGAGCTGAGTTGGGACGGGGGCCCCCCTCGCTGTGGCAGGCAGCCCGTGACCGACGGGGAGCCAGCCGTTTGTCCACAGCCAGAAGCCATCATTCACCTGACCTCTGGGGTTTGAATATCTAAAAACAAAAAATGCTTTTCCTTTATCCCCCCAGAAAAAAATCGAGTCCACCTAGTCAGGCCACACTCAGGACAAGGTGCTGTCAGGGCAGGGGAAGTTTCCAGACTGGCTCAGCCAGAGTCCCTCGGCAGGTAGGGAGAGGGGTGGCCCCTGGGTTAGGCAGGAAACAGAGAAGGGGGCTTCCTCGGAACCTGCACGGGGGGAGGGGCAGGAGGTGGTGGGAGGGGAGAGCCCAGACCCAGGGCTGAGCAGGCAGAAGGGACCCTGCAGGAGCCCAGGCTGAGCACCTCAAGGAGAGGCGTGCAGGAGACACCTATGTTGTGAGCCTGGGGGTCAACACTGGGGACAGAGAATTCGGGGGCCTCTCGGCGCCCAGAACAGTGCTGTGCGTGCTGTTGGCGTGTGGCTCCCCGCCGTGTCAGCACTCGAGTGCAGGAGAAGAAAGTAGATTCCGGCCCTGGGCCACCACACTCCAGCCTCGGGGCCTGGGGAAGGACCCTTGCTGTGAGTTGTACTGTGTCCCCCTAAAGGATATGTTGAAATCCTAACTCCTAGTACCCCAGAATGTGAGCTTCCTTGGGAACAGGGTCATTGCCATTAAGATGGAGTCATGCAGGATTAAGGTGGCCCTAAATCCAACGTCTGGTCTCCTTATAAGAAGAGAGGGGACAGAGAGACACACAAGAATAAGGCCATGTGAAGAGACACAGAGGGAAGGTGGCTGCGTGGCGCAGAGACCGACGTGGTGCAGCTGTAGCCGTGGAGCGTCAGTGAATGCTGGCCACACCCGGAGCGGAAGAAGCAGGAAGGCTGCTCCCCCAGAGCCTCTGGAGGGAGCACGGCCCCGGGACGACTTGATTTCAGATTCTGGCCTCCAGAACTTGAGAGAGTAAATTCTTGTTGTTTTAAGCCCCCCAGTCTGTGGTCATGTATTACGGCAGCCCTAAGAAGCGAATACGCTCCCACCGTAAATGAGGGAGAGGCACTGGCTCATCGGTGCTCCCCACGAGCCCTGCTCCCCTCTCCTCCTTCCCCATCAAGCTGCCCCCCTCCCAACCCCGCCCGCCCCTTCTGGCTCTCCTAGCCCTCTCTTAATCTCACTTAAAAACAGGCAAATAGGGCTTCCCTGGTGGTGCAGTGGTTGAGAGTCCACCTGCCGATGCAGGAGATACGGGTTCGTGCCCCGGTCCGGGAAGATCCCACGTGCCGCGGAGCGGCTGGGCCCGTGAGCCATGGCCACTGAGCCTGTGCGTCCGGAGCCTGTGCTCCGCAACGGGAGAGGCCACAACAGTGAGAGGCCTGCGTACCGCGAAAAAAAAAAAAAAAAATCAGGCAAATATTTAGGTTGAAATAGAAGCAGGAAATTGCAAAAATGATCTAGAAAGGTCCCGTGTCCCCTCCCCTCACACCCCCACTGCAGCACCATCCCATCGGGGTCTTGACGCTGCGACAGCAACCTGCACTCGTTCCGTTTCACCAGCTTTTACACCCATGTATTTTTGTGTGAGAGCAGGTGTGTGTGAGTGGGCAGGAATGTGTGTGTCTGTGTGTATGTGCATGTGTGTCTGCACATGTGTGCCTGCATGTATGTGTATGTGTATACATGTGTACTTTACGTGTGTGCACGTATATATGAGTGTATGTGTATAGCTGCATACGTGTGTGTATGCGTGTGTACACATGTATGCCTGTATGTATACATGTATGCCTATGTGTGTGTGCTGTGTGTGTGTATATGAGCAATGTATATGAGTATGTGTGTATGTGTATATGCATGTACGTGTGTATGTGTGTGCACATCCATGCATGGCTCTGTGGACCGTATCACACGTACACTTCTGTGTAGCCACCACTGTCGAGGTGCAGAACTGCCATGTCCCCACGAGGCTCCCCGCTGCCCCTTCAGCATTGCCCCTCCCCCACCCCATCCCAACCCCTGGCCGTCGCTTATCTGTTCTTCATTTCTATCATCGTGTCACTTGGAAAAAGTTATATAAATGGAATCACAGTTTGTAACCTTTGAGATCGGCTCTTTTTTTCACTCAGCATAATGCCCTTGAGATCCATCCAAGGTTCTGTGTGAACCAATAGTTCCTTCCCTTTTATTTTGAGTAGTATTCCATGGTCTGCCTAGAGCAGGGTTTTTTTAAAATCTCACTTTAAAAAATAAATCTCGTGGCAATGGCCTTGAAGGCAGACCAAGATTCCGGGGTTCTGGAGGGAAGACCATGGACACTCTGGGAAGGGCCACTTGGATGGGTGTGTGGAGGGAGGCTAGGTGGCCCATGCACAGCAGGGCCACAGGGCTCAACCCCCGCAGGGACAGTGTGGCCTCACGAACTCTGGTTTATGGATGCCCGGGGAATGGAGGGCACAGGGAAACAGGGGATCGAACCCGGCACCACCGCTCTCCAGAGGACCGAGGGCCTTCACTGACACAACCCACACTTGCTCCCTGGACTCTGACAGTTAACCGCAGGCTCACATGAGCCAGGAGAGGGTCCTGCTGTCGGGTACCTGGGGGCCTCACAGGGGAGGTGGGGACAGAGACTTGGAGGCAGGGCTCATGGGTAAAGGATGCAGGGCAGGGCAGGGCAGGACAGGGCTCCGGGGGGCTGAGGGGTGCGGGGGGAGAGCCCGGAGAATAAACACCCACGGAGGAGGGAGAAGAGTTGCTGAGGGTCGCAGGTTCCACTGACCGGCCTCTGGGGGAGCGGGAGACCACAGCTCCTGGGTCTTCTGTCGTGTTGATGTTTTGGAACTGACGCTACACAGCGGCTGGCAGGGGGAGCAGATAATGCAAATTAAAGTATGTTCAGGGGGTGACGGGCAACAGCGGGTGAGCCTTTCCCAGGAGGGTCCCGCCAGAGCCAGGCTCTGATGAAGGGGGAACGGCCACCAGGACAAGCGGGATGCTGTGGAGGGCGGGGGAAGTTCTGCGAGGTCGAAGAGGCACAGCCAGGCTGGCGGGGCTGGTGGGGAAAGGAGCTCGAGAACTTTCTCAGAAAGTCAGAGCCACTGCCCCCAGGGCCTGGCCACCACCTGCTGCCTGCCCCACAGCCAGCGCGCCCCGCCTTACTGACCCTGCGCAGGAAGGGAGCCTTTGCCCGCCGGTCCTCTGCTCCAGCTGCCAGCCAGGCCCCTGGGCCTCAGGTTCCCCAACAGTAGAATGGAGGCGACAGCATGAAAAGGGTCTCTGGAAGATGCTGGGGGACACAGACAGGGCTGAGCCCATCCCTCCCCCCAACCCCCGGAGACGCTCAGCACCGCAGCCAGCGTACGACACAGAGGTTCCAGAAAGGACAGAGCGGGTTCCTGGGGTGTGCAGGCCACCGCCCCTCCCTCTGCCTCGTGGGGCCTCTGCCTGGGAGCCCAGCCCGTGTGTGTATGTCCCCCCACCAGCCCCGGCTCTGCAGACGGCCTGGCCGGGGCTGCAGAGGACCCAGGAGCCCAGAGTCCCAGGCACCAAGCTCCAGACACACATTGGCGTCCAGGTCTGTTTGCTCAACAGAGAGCCTGTCAGACACATTTTCCCTGGTTCCAGCCCTTTTTGAACCAGATTTATCTGATTTCTCATCTTTATTTTGGCAGAGGTAAAAATGCAGTTTCTAATTTAAAATTTAAAAAACCGTCACCCTCATCAAAATGCACTCAGCTCAGATGGTGTTTGGGAAATTAGCTCTGTCACTCTCACACACACCGACACGTGGCCCAGCAATGGGGACAGGCTCTCCCACCGCGGACACTCCACGCCCCCCCCACCTGCCACGTGAGGTGGCACTGAGCCTCCCTGTGGGCTGGGGGCCTGTGGGCCGCAGGCAGGGTCTGATGACGCCAGAGAGCAGAGTGAAGGCAGGCTGAAGAGCTGGCAGTAGGAGCGGCAGTGGAGCCAGCGCCTCACCTTCCTCTGCCCAGCGTGCTGTGTGACAAGTGTCTTGTGGATTCACCTCTCTGGCCCAGATCTGGCTCTCTCTGAGATCCAGATGGCCTCACAGGAGACATGCTGTGACATCGAGGGGTTCATGAAAGGAGTGGGGGAGGCCAGAGAAGGGCCCAAGCACAAGCTAAAGAATTAGACCAACCAAAGTTTTACCCCAGATAAACCACAGACATGCTGTGCCATGTGGGGCCACCAAGGGGCCTCCCTGACCTTCGGTCTCCTCTTCTGGGGAAGGGATTGGCCTCCCAGAGTTATCCCAGGTAGGTGAATGGTGTGTGCGTTGCCCAGCTCAGCTCACTCTGGGCTGGTTCTCGGGGGGATTCAAGTGCTGCATCCACTGTGTACTTCGAGCAGGGCACTTATCAGTTTACATAACTAGAGAAACTCCACTGAGACAGTCAGAGGCCGACCTCATCGCATCCTGCATTTGCCAGACAGAGAGGCAGGAGCTAAGGGAGGTTCACACGCCTCCTAACTGGCCATCCCTGGGTGTGCTTTGGGTGATGTGGCCCCAGATCCCAGGCCTGTGCCTGACCCCATGCCCCACGAGGGAGCTTGCACCTGAGTGGTGCTTCCTACAGCATCATAAGGGGCTGGCTCGTGTCTTCCTCACTGTTACTTTTGAGATGTCATCCTCTCTTCTCCATTTTGCAGGTGGAAAACCTGAGGCTCAGAGAGGTGGGACAGAACCACAGGTGGGAGGGCCCAGAGGCTGCAGGCATGCAGCCACAGCAAACTGGTACACTGTGAGCAAAGGCCAAGCCACGATGCTGGACGACCTCACCAAAGGGCCAACAGATGTGTCGGCCCAGGAGAACAGGGAAGCCTGGAGTGTGACCTCTCTTCAGAATGGTTTGCTCTGACATTACCTGCTGGCCTGGCCTTCCCTAGAGGAAAAGCCATCCTCCGTCATGGTCTGGGGACCAGCTCTCTGGGAATGGGGCTTCCCGGGAAGAACTCACCTCATGCAATTTTCTGGTGAGTCACGCATCATGCAGGCTGTGGCAATTACAGCCCGATGTGCCATCGTGCCACTCATTACATTGAAAGCACAGGTGGCAGTCCCACACTGCAGATCTTTGGCCCAAGAGGAATAAGCAGTGAACAGGATAGAAGGCCCCCATCCAGGGGCTGGGGCAAGGATGAGATAGAATTTTGAGTCTAATATGATTTCACCAGGTACCACCGGTGCCATAATCCAACAGCAGCCTCAGTGCAAGGGCTTCCTGAGTTCCAGGCAGACACTTGTTTCTCTCCACCCGTGGTTCTGTCTTAACCTCTCACGAGGCGTGGGGATTGCTCTCACAAGAGCCCAGCCTGATCGGGGATGGGCAGGCAGCCACTGAACAAGGTGACTTCCAGCCAGTCTCCCCCGGTGTCTTGCACACAGCTGGAATCTCACCTTTAATTCTCCATTCCTTGAGTCAAACATTGCCCTTGTAGAACTCACCATTAAACACACAAAACACTTAGGGACTGAGGATCTGTTGTATCCCTTCTTTCCCAGAAAAGACCTGGGAGATGTCAAAACAGATCTGCTTCTCCTCTCCACACCCAGGTGAGGCTCGGCATGGAGCTTTGCTAAAGACAGCCTTCCACACCAGTTTGCCAAGATGTCTGCCCCTCAACCATCTGGCTCAGGCATTAGGAATCCCCTGGAGAGTTGAAACGTGCTACTTCGGGAGAAGAAGTGAACAGCTGTAGAAGCCCTGCTCTTCGTCAAGCACCTGACAAACGTGACCCCATCGACCCCTCATGGCCACCCTGGGTGACAGGTAGGGAGCTGGGGGTCAAAGTCGTGACGACGCTAAGACGTGGATTTGAATCCGGTTCTGCCTGTCTCTGAAGAATCACACCCTTCCTGGGGGGGGACAAATTGTTGGTCCTTCAGCAGCGCCTTTGACCAGATTCACCGTCGGATAAATGGGTCCGTTGGGTGACGTGGAGGGAGGGGGTAGAAAGGATACCTCGGTGGTTGGGGGTGCTGTCCACAGAGGCCAGGTGCTCAAGTGCCCGTTCCTCCACATGGCTGGGAGAGGTGCAGAAACAGTACCCAGAACAGAAAGAAAACTAAACAAACACTGCATGGGTGGAAAAATTAATGTGAAGGTCACAGAAAATCCTGTTAATTCTGCCCTGACTGTGCACCTCCCACAGGAAAATTAGATGACTCCCAACTTTCTCCAACTCCTTCAATCCCCTGTTTTCTATTGCACTAACTTCATTTCTGTTTATACTTCTTGACCTCCAAGCCCTTGTTTTCACCTCTTAGAATAACCTCTTTGCACATATGCCTAATAATCAAAGTCTTATGGCCTTTGGAGGACCAAAAGTCATCCAGGAAGACAAAAACATGAGAGACTATGAGACTGGCTAGGGGTTTACCCAGAGCAGCTGAAGTCGGTGAACCCAGAAGGCCTAAAGGGTCAGCCTATGGTGGGTGAAGCTGCTGTGGCTGGGCTGACATTAAGTACCAAGAATGGTTGAGATGCAGGTACAAGAAGAAGCAGGTGAAGACATTGCGGTGTGAACTGAAGAAAGGAAGCTACTTGGTACAAAGTCCGTGACTGAAAGGTGAGGGCCCTGGCCACTCTGTTGACCTGTGGGCAGGAGTGTGGTGCTCCAGGCTCAAGCAAGGACTGATACCAGGTAAGGGTCATCCCTTGATAGCCAAGGAAGGTCATGACTCAGTTACCGCCTCATTCAGCAGTACCTATCCAGTGCTTACTATGTACAGACATGAAGCCACCAATCCCTGGCATCTTCTCCTGACCTTCCCCCTCCCACCCAAGCCAGGGACACCCACACATTGCTCACGTGACCTTCCACCTCCCACCCTGGGCCACAGGGGCATGGGGCTAGGACATGTCTGCCACCCTCACCACCACATCCCCACTGCCTGAAACAATAATTAGCACATGGTAATCACTTAGCATTGTTGAACAAATTCATTGACTAAATTGGTATTATTTTCTCAAGTAAATGTCAAGTGAGAGCTTTGCTGTCAAATGGCTCAGGTTCAAGGCCTGAGCCCTTACGCTGTAAGGCTGTGGACACGGAGTTATCGCTTCAGCTCTGTGTGCCTTCATTTCCTCAGCCCTCCAACGGGGCCCATGACCACGATAACACTGACACCTTCTCTCCGGGGTGTCCTGAGGAGAACAGGAAGTGACAGACTGGAGGCAGCTTCCCCCAAAGCAAGCGGTTGTGCACACGTTACTTCTTTCCAGATCATTCTCCAGAAGGGAACCTATTTGTCATCCCACATCAGAGAGGACAGAGCCCTGCAGGGCTCAGGTGCTCAAAGACACATGGAGGATGGAATTGAGATGATTCACACGGGGGAGGACACCTAGGGACCAGGTGGGGGCCCTGAGAGCTGAGTCATCTTGGGTCCAATTGGAAAATTGCCTGCAGTTGAATTATTGGCCAGGATTGGGTTAAAGTCCCCAGACTGGACTGATGCCAACCGAAATGAATTGAGGGAATTGAATTTCACTGATTCAAAGAAAGGAAATGGAATTAAAGAGAAGGAACCCAATAGAATGGAATTGAAAGGAAATTGATCCAATTTGATTTGAATTGAGTCAAGGTGCAAATTGAAAGCAGTTGGATCAGAGATCTGGGGTTAAACTGAGAGGAGGGTGGGGAAGACTTGAAGGCAAATGAGGGGAATTGAGTTGAAGGACACTTTTGGAACATGTGAGTACAGCCTGCCTTCACTTCGTCTGGAGCTCCCCCAGCTGAAATGTGCTTGTTCTCCGGATTTCGTGGTTCACCCAGAGAGCATTTATGGAGTACCTACTGCACACAGATGCTGGGCTGGGGCCTCGGACACCACGCTGAGTCAGACGTGGCCCGGTGGCCGGGAGCTCAGGCACAATTGCCTGAGCAAACAGGACCAGCCAGGAGGAGGCCTGAGCCCCACGAGGGTGCCCCTCCTTTGGCATCTGACCTGGAGGGTGTGGTGGAACGTGGCCTTGGGGCAGGCAAAGAGCCACGCCTCAGGCCACAGGGCCGAGAGCCAGGAAGGCTGTGGGGCTCTGGCTCTGTAGTCTCTGACCCTCAGTTTTTTCATTTGTAAAATGCAGACAGTAGCTTCCTTGGAGGAGTGTTCTACAAGATGGGGAAGTCAGAGTTTCTTTTCTCCACTGGTGGCCACCTCACTACCCTCCTTGATCACCGTATCTTTCCTTTTAGTTCCCCAAAGATGCTGGGATTTCCAAAATACCATTCAGAGACCTTTGACCACCTTCCAATCTCCTAGAGGCCGTGGGCCCTGGCAGAGCGACCACTCCCAGCCCTCGGGGTCTGCTTGCCTCCCATGGCTTTCTCACGGAGATCCTGAACGTTGCCCAATAAGCCACTGGCCAAGTCTTCTCAACCCTCCCTGTGTCTCAGCCTCTCAGGACCTGCAGCCCTCCTGCGGGCTCAGCAACACAAGCACCTCCTCCAGGAAGGCCTCCATTGTGCCGACCAGGGGCTCACACTACCCCAGGGCCAAGCTGTCTTCATCTCTGAGCCCGGGGTGGCATGTAGGGTGGGTGGCACAACCCATCTGTGTCCACACTGGCCTTTCTGTGTGGGGCTTTTATCCCCTTGTTTGTTCTCATTTTGGAGGCTTTCAAGGACTGTCTCAGACAATGCGTCTCAGAGCACCTTCTCCTTCTCAGCACAGATGTAATGGGAATCACCAAACGGAGCACGCACCATCCCAGTAAGAGGAGTCGAGCTGCTTCTGAGCATTTTTGCATCGTTTCTCTTTATTTTTCCTCAAGTTGTGTCAAGTTCAAGGATTCTTGGTCAGTTAGTCTAAGAATACGTCGGCCTTGTTTTCATATTTCTAATAAGCACTTTGGGCACATGTGAAACTGCAAACACACACCTCCTCCCGAGTTGTCTCAGCTCCCGGCATTGCCTGGATTGGTTTCTATTTTGCTGGGAAGGGAGTGAGACAGGCGAGGCTGGGATGCACTGCCCTTCCTGGGTGACAATGGTTCTTCGGTCCATCTGCACACGCTGTGGGTTTCACTCTTAGCACAGCGCTGAGGGGCCAGCAGTGCCTCAGAGGGGCCCTCTCTGCTCCTATCCCGGCCATCACTTAGCCGACCCGGGGCGACCAGGGTACGAGCCTCCTGTTCAGACCCAGATCTCCCACTTAGCTGTCCTACCCTGGCTGGAGGCCTTAACCCCTCTGAGCCTCAGTTTTCATATCTTTAAAGTGGCGATAATAATAACTGCTTCCCAAGGATGTTGTGTGGATTAAATGAGATGATGGGTGAAAAATGCTTCACGTGGCAATTACACCTCTCATACTAGCAGCTGCTCAATAAACAGCGAGTATTGCTGCTACTTCCAATAACAAAATAATAATAAGGGGCTTCCCTGGTGGCGCAGTGGCTGAGGGTCCGCCTGCCGATGCGGGGGACACGGGTTCGGGCCCCGGTCCGGGAAGATCCCGCATGCCGCGGAGCGGCTGGGCCCGTGAGCCATGGCCGCTGGGCCTGCGCGTCCGGAGCCTGTGCTCCGCAGTGGGAGAGGCCACAATAGTGAGAGGCCTGCGTACCGCAAAAAATAATAATAATAATAATAATATTGGGAGTTTGGGATTAGCAGATGCAAACTATGATATATAGAATGGATAAACAAAGTCCTACTGTAGAGCACAGGGAACTGTAGTCAATATCCTATAATAAACCATAATGGAAAGGAATATATATATATATATATATATATATATATATATATGTGTGTGTGTGTATGTATAACAATCGCTTTGCTATAGAGCAGAAATTAACACAACATTGTAAATCAACTATACTTCAATAAAAATGTTTAAAAATAAATTAATAGAGCAAATATATGCATGGATTCAAAACACTTTTTTAAGGTAAAACATACTCCTTAAAAAACTTTTTTGAAAAATCTAGGAAAACAGAAAGAAAAAATAAATATAAAAATCATACCACTCCCTAAAAATCATTCCCAACATCATGGTGCTTGCGCACAGTTTTTCCTCCGTGCGTTAGCTTTTCGTATGTTGTTCCCTATTACTTAAATGGCCCCGTCTTTCTTAAAAGAAAAAAAACCTGAACTTCACATTATATGAATTTCTATGTTTTTGCAGGTATTCTTATAAGCTCTTTATTTAATAAAGAAGTTAAGCCTCTGTCATATTTGCTGCAAATATATTTCCCAGGCCATATTTTTTTTTTGCCTTTTTATTTGGTGGTTTAATTTTGACATGCAGAAGATTTTCATTTTTATGCAGCCAAATCTGTCCATATTTTCTCTCCTGATTCCTTGTATTAGTTCTAAACTTAGGAAATCTTCCCTCACCGAGGCTGATGAATATTAAGTTCTACTTAATTCTCACTATTCTGAGCCCTGAAATTTTTAAAATATACTTAACGCTAATCCCAAGGGAATTCAGCTCCTGAGCAGGTCGAGGTGAGGCTGAGTCCACGCGCCGCTGGCCTTCGTGGAGGAGGGGTCTCCTTTGCACTCCCATCACCCTCCCAGCCCCCTCTCAGGGTCCCCTGCCTTGCCAGGTCCCCCTGAACCTGGCCTCTGCCAATGCTGCCCCCTCCCTGCCCATGTGTCCCTGACTAATGGCTGGAACGAGCCCATGGGCTGGAAATTTAATTCCAGAGGGCAAATGAGCTAAAAATCCTCGAAATGCTCAAAAGTGGGCCCAAGAGAAAATGACTTCAAAAATGGGCCAAATGGCTGCTAATGCGACATGTTTGGTGAATAACTCCACCTTCCAGCGACTCCATCCTGTGCTCTTGCCTCTGGGCCGGCTGCTCACCACCCAAGCTTCTCCCCGCCCCCAGAGGCTTCCATCCCCCACCGGCTTCCCCAGGGCTGTGCCCCCAGGACCTTCAGAACTGGCTTCCCCTTCAACACTCCCAACCAACCCTCCTGGGAGGGGTGGCACCATCACCCACACTGCCATGAATGAACCGAGGCCCCGGGATCCAACAGCCCCCAGGGTCACCCAGGGAGTGAGTGGGGGCGCCAGACTGCAGCCCAGGTTGGTGGGGGTCGGGAACCGGCTCTGCCCATGGCGCTGTCCTGCCCTTTGTGCGCCCAAGAAGGAGTGAGGGAGGAGGAAACAGACATGCTGGGTGGGCCCTGGGTCGGAGGGGTCTGCATCACAGCCGTCACCCATCTCGGGGGTACACGGAACCCAGAGGCCTGAACGGTGCCCCCATCTGCCTCGGCTTACCCCCTTTAGAGCGCAAGCCCAGGGCTAGTGGCTGATCCCCCGTGTCCCGCCGCCCAGCCCTGCCGGGCTTCTGCTCAGAGAGCAGTGGCTGCCTGAATCCTGCTCTTACCCTCCTCATCTCTGCTCCTCCCAGAGAAGCCCAGGCAGGAACCGAAGCCAAAGGGAACAGAAACTGCACATTGATGGGAGCGAGAAAGACCTGCCCGGGCTGGGGTGAGAGCTGGACAGGGAAAGGGACTCGGGTCAGCCCACAGTGTCCCCCACCCCGAGTGTGAGGCAGCTGAGCCCCGGACAAAGCCAGCGATATGCTGCCCGCTCACTCCTGCAGGGGAGCAGGAGGGGAGAGAGGGGCACGCAGGACAAGGAGACGTGGCTGCAAGCCCCCTGATCCCCCCACGGGACACGGGGCAAAACCTCAGACGCAAGTCGCCAGGTCAGCAACCCCTCCAGTGGGCAGGGCGGAGGTGGGGAGGGAGGAAGGGATAGCATCCATCAGGACGTCGTCCAGTCTGACCTTGAGGACAGGCTCACGCCAGGCAGTATCACCTCCATTGGGCAAGACGGGAAGCAGAGGCAAGGAGGTGACTGACTCGACCAGTGGAGGGGGGTGGGGGGTGCAGAACCAGATCCTGTCCAACCTGCGGGTGGACAGTGACGGTGACAGCAGGATGGGCACTGAGACCCAGTTCCAGCTTCCGGAATGAGGCCCTGGCACGGAGAAGAGGCTCTGGAAAGGACCGTAAATCGCCAGGAGCTGATGGATGGAGGGGGGAGGGAGAGACGCTTCGCAGTGGCATTTGGCTTCCGGCATGTTTATGGGCCTCTGAGTTGCTCGCAGGTGGAGAAGGAATGCTCGGCCTATTAATGCCTAGTTAATCATGCAGGACATTTGGTAATTAGAGCACGCACTGGGCTGCGGCGTAACTCACTACTGATGGTGCAGCCGCAGCCCCGGGCTGGCTGCAAGAAGCACCGCTGCGGGGTCATCTCCCGTATCCAGCCTCTCGAGCCTCAGGCACACTGTGGGACCCAGAGGCCTCTTTGTCAATCCCTCTCATCCTTCAGACCATCACCCGAGGACCTTCCTCAGGGCAGCACCCCCGACTTTCCGCATCAGGTCAGAGGGCGCAGAGCACCACGTGTCCATTCTTCCCGGGACGTGTCAGAGTCACAGTTTTGCATGCGTTCCTGTGACTGTTTGATGCACGTCTGTCTCCCCACCCCCGATGCTGGGGGCTTCTCGAGGAGTGTCGCCTCTCCTCTTGTTGTCCATGGAACTTCTAGAGCCTTAGCACAGCACTGGATGTGTGGTAAGCACGGCCTCCATTGACAAATGGGAAAATACGTTCTGAGTGAATGAACGATGCTCTTTAGCAAGCGAGGGAAGACTGATTCGGGGTGCAATTTGGGGTAGAAAATGATGGATGGATGAACCTGCAGACATACACAGAGGCTCACCTGGAGGGGAGATGCTGGGAAATTTCCAGTCTCTTCTTGTGCTTTCCTCTTTTCCTAACGTTCTGAACAGAAAATACCTGTGATCAGAAACCCACAGTGAGGAGTGAGAGGAGAAAGGAGCTGCCCTAAGTAACGGGGCGAGGGGCGTCTGCAAAACTAAAGGCAAAGGGGCCTGAGCCCTGTGCTCTAGCGGGTAAAGCTGTTCCCCACGGGGTGCAGGCCTGCAACTCTGATCCCGCTACACATGCAGACCCAGTTGAACAATTATGTGAGTGGGTGGCAGGTGGCGGGAGCGGGTTTCTCTCTGCTGGAGGGGAGGTTATGGATGAGCCACGGGAGGAGGCTGGGATGGTCCCTGCGGTGATGGGTACGAACTGGAGACATCAGGATGAGCTCCCGTCTAGTTTAATAGAGATACCAACGGATACAAATAGAATATTTATAGATCTGTGTGCACACGGCTTGGTGAACACACATACGTGTCCTTGTTCTGTCAGCTGAGAGCCTGAAACAGTGACACCCCAGAGCAGCAGGCACCCCCGGCCCCCAGATCTTGGCTTCTAACACCGCTTCTCCAGTTAGGAGAACGGGACTCCGTGGAGGAAAGGCTGATTCTAGGACGGGAGCAGGACATACACACGATGAGCCTGGAGCACCTGCTGTGTCAGGAAGTAAGGAAATGTCCAACCAAGAGGGTCACGATGGGGTGTGTCAAGGCCAACTGGAAGAGCTCCCGGTGGCCGGGTCTGGAACAATTTCAACCACAAAAATAAAGTAGTAATGGATTATACCCCAGAGGATAAACTAATTACCCTTGAGTCCATACTGACATAAATACATGACTGGATAAATAAATAAATAAGAATGGACAAAGCTCCCAAACCAAAAAAAATATCCCAAATAATGTTTGTGGATACTCTGCCCCCAAGGAGGAGGGGAATAACTCCCCACTCTTTAGGCGTGGGCTCTGCAAAGTGACTTCCTTCCAAAGGGTACAGGACGGAAAGGAGGGCGGGGGTGACTTTCATTGGAGAACCTGACAACTATTGCCTCCACCTGTGACCGAGCTCAACACCCAACGTCAAAAATTGCATTGACATCGTTTGCTCTTGATATAATATAATGAGAATGGCTCTTTTTCTGTGTTCTTCCTTCTCAAAACATATCACCCCATTCTAATCATGAGAAAAGCGTCAGACAAATGTTGAGGACCAAAAGGTCAAGGTCATCAAAACAAAGAAAATCTGAGAAAGTGCCACAGCCAAGAGGGGCGTCTTCTTGGAACAGAAGACTGAGATTTGAATAAATATAGAGTTCAGTTAATCATAATCTATCAGTACTGATTTGTTAATTGTAACAAATGTACCACAGTAATATAAGATGTTATTAATAGCGGACATTGGGTGTGGGGTATATGGGAACTCTCTGTACCATCTTTGAATTTTTTCTGTAAATCTAAAACTGTTCCACAATGTAAAGTTTATTTTTAAAAGCATGGTTACATCAACAAAAACAAATCAGAAAAGAACTGGCATCGTTATAAGAGAAAGAGGAGACAGACACGGACACACAGAGGAGGGGCCCCGTGACGGTAGAGGCAGAGGCTCGTGATGCAGCTGCATGCACTGCTGGGACCCCAGAAGCTGGAAGACGTGGGGAGGATCCTTCCCTGGAGCCTTTGGAGGCAGCGCAGCCCTGCGCACACCTCTTGGACGTCTATCCTCCAGAGCTAGCAGAGAATGCGTTTCTATTGCTTTAAGCCGCCCAGTCTGGGGTGGTTTGTTATTGCAGCCCTCGGGAGACTCATGCAATGGTCTACCATTTCATTCCTCATTTCATGCACGGAAGGGGACGCGGCTATTTTCCTCATTCACAGCTGAAGCGCCTGCAGCTCAGAGAGGTTAAGACACGGGCCCAACAGTGCTCAGCTCACTTCCTTGTCCAGCCTTCCCAGGACAGGGGCAACTAGTCTAAGCTCACTGTATCACGGAGGTCATACTGCTGTGGCCGGACAAGGCAGGACTAAGAGCCAGTGTGCTGCGTGCAAACCCAGCTCAGCCAACGTCTCAGCCAGCTCGGGCTGCTGCAACCAAATACCGTAGACTGCGGGGCTCAAGCAACAGGAGTTTATTCCACACAGTTCTGCAGGCTGGGAGTCTGAGATGGAGGTGTCAGTGGGGTCGGTCTGGTGAAGACCCACTTACTGGTTTGCAGACTTCTTGCTGTAACCTCAGACCCCAAGGGCACTAATCCCATCCTGGGGGCCCCCCTCCATGGCCCCATCTAACCCTAAATGCTTCCCAGAGGCCTCCCCTCCAAACACCATCACACTGGGGAGGAGGGCTTCCTGACGGGGGAACACAAACATTCTGTTCACAGCAGCTTCCTATGGGCTGTGTGGCTTCAGACCAGTCTCTCGGGCTCTCTGGGCCTCTGGCCTCCCCATTTGTAAGATGGTTACGGCAGCCACTTCGTAGAGACGTTAGAGATTGAATGGCCTGTGCTGATACACTTGGCAGAACGCCTTGAAGGTATGCGCTCACTTTCCACTGGGCACCGCTGACCACAGCACTGGGTTCCGTGCCACAAACCCCATGCCAGCAGGACACCCCTTAAGCCATCACACAGCCTCTCCCACTGCTGTGCCCCTTCTTACTCACTGCAGCCCAGGGGTAGGTCTGGCAGGGCTCTGGCCCCATCTCCCTGCTGAAGAAACGGCCCCCCAAGAATGCGGGTGGTTCGTCTTCAGGACACAGCTTGCTCCCATGTCCCACACTGCCAGGGCCAGGTGTCTGCCTCCATCACTCCCTGGCCCTGGCCGGCACTCACCCCCTTCTTCCTGCTGGCACCCCTCACACCCAGCCAGGACTCCTCCATGGCCATATCCCTCGGGCCAATCCAGAAGCTTTGGCTTAGTAGTGACACATCACTACTAACTCATGCACTAGCCATCCAGGCCCCTGGGAAAGGCAATACCCCTCCTCCACGCACCTCCTTCCCACGTGGCTAGAGTCCCAGCTGTGGGACCTTGGGCAGGCTACTTACCATCTCTGATCCATAGTTTTCTTTTCTATGAAATGTGGGTGATAACCATGACATCACAGAGCTGCTGCCTGGGGTCCGTGAGATTGTCCACGGGAATACCTCCAACTCAGTACCTAGCCTAAGAGGTGCTCAAGAAGTACCATAAACAGATATTTCCCTCCTTTATGGTGAGTCAAGGGGGCATTCTGGAGACAAGGTCCCTGCCTTCTGTATGGAGCATAGAAGAATTACTTAAAAATATAAAAATAACATTTTTACTGTTATTAAAGTAATAAGCATTGACTGCAAAAATCATAAAATAAAAAAAACTAAGACAATACGTCAAGGAATGATGAAGTGAAAGAAAATTACTGGCAATCTCATCTCGCAGAGCCATTGAAGTGTTGATAAATAGGTTTTTAAGCTTCATATTCTACATTATTCTTATTCAGAGCTGGAGAGCTGAAGAGCTGGATTGATAGGGAGAGAGAGAGAATTTTACAAAGTGGACCCATTTGGGACACACTGCCCGTGCTCTGCCTTTACATGCAATACCCCCTGCCACGGACATCTTTCCACACAATAAACTCAAATCTGCGTCGTCTCACAGCCAGCCGGGAGTCCATGATATGGATGGGCCAGCATCTATTTCACCTCCCCTCGGTCGCTGGACGTTTAGTTCATCTCCAGTCCTGCACTGTGCGGTAGCTAATAATTTGCAGAGCCTCTACTGCACTCACACCCGCTCACACACGAGTATTTTATTATGATCCATCCCTGGGAGGGAATCTCTGGGTCACAGGGTGTGAGCATTTCAAATCTTCTACAGCACAGCCCCAAATGGCCTTCCAAGAACCCCGTGTCCGATCGCACCGCTGCCCTCAGGGTTCGGGGTGCCTGGTCCCCACACCTCGCCAGCCCCCACACCCGCTTCAAGTAGGAGAGGAAATAAAGCAAAGACCTCTCGTGGTTGATTAAACGTCGAATCGGAGGCAGGGTTCAAGTGTCTCTTGGCTGTTTTTAGTTTCTTCTCGGGGAATTAACTTGCTCGTGTCTTTGTCCCTTTTTCTCTGGAGTTTATTTAATAGATATTTGGAGCTCATTTTTTTGAGTGAGAAAGGGATGGAGACAAAGAAAAGCAATGCTGAGTTGGAACTGCCCTGGAGTTCACACTCTTGAAGGGAAAGCAGACAATGCATACACATGCGTGTGCACACACTCATACACACTTGCATGCACACACGTGCATGCATGCATGTACATAGGCACACGAACGCGTGTGCACACACGTGCACATACAGGCATAGGTGCACCCACGAATAGGTAACTGAGCTCTGCGAAGTAATAACCAGACTCAGAACGTGACCATGGGCGCCATCCTCCTTTGCAGGCTGAGGCTCCAAGAACAATCCACGCGCTTCTCTCCCCTACACGCCTGCCTTGCCCTCCATAGCCTCAGCTCAGTCTGTCACTATTCCGTGAATAAAAGCTGTGTAAGGGACACAGAGCCGGGATGTGGTGACACAGAACCGGATTGGGGCTGGCTTGGCTTCAATAGGTGTTTTGCAGGGACACCTCCCTCCCTGAGAACTTGGAGCCGCTGCTGACTCAGCTGTGCACCCCTACACAGCCCCGCTGTCCCCGCACCAGGCAAGCCCCGCCTCTCCCTTCTCATGGCAAGGTGACCCCACGGGGTCCCTTGACCCGTTATCCTGGACTCTGGGGCCCAGAAGCAGGGACAGGTTAGATAACTCCATGCATGAAGCCACCAACGAACTCACCAAGAGCTCAGGAGGCATTAACAGGAGCAAGAGGCCCGAGGGCAGCCCTGTGCCCTCCCACCCTCCCTGGAGCCCCCTGAGTACCACCTCCTCCCGGGCACCTGACCTGGCACCGGCCCAGGAAGACACAGCCTCGGTCTTGGCACATCACGGGCACCAGGCTCCAGAGCTCACCTCCAGGATCCCAGGGGACACTCAAACCTCCAGAGGGTCAGCCTTCCCTCTGCAAACGGGGCCACATCCCTTCATCCTAGGGTCGGGGGGACAATCTGATGAGCCTACAGCTTACAGCACTGGGCAGGGAAAACGGTTTGGATTCCGCAGATGGAGCCCGTGTGCATTTCTCACCCCGTGTGCAGCTCACAGGAGGAGCCTGTCACCCCAACACCTACGTGAGGAAACAGGCACAGAGAGGAAAGTGACAGTGGTCACAGCCAGAGCAAGACGGATGGCAGAACTGCAGCCGCTGCAGTGGCCGCCCGGAGAGGTCTCCTGGGAGGATCGGGCGGGGGCCCAGAGGTTTTAGGCAGAAAAGTAACACAGGGAGTCCAGGGCTCTCTATAGCTTCCTCTCTCCGTGTGTAGAGAAGGGATTTCAGCTGATGTGAAGGCAGGTACCTAATCTACCGAGAGCGATGGGGGCCGTCGGAGGCCCCGTTTCCCCACCTGTAAACCACGGTCACCGTCGTCCCTGCATCTCTGTCTCGTGGGATGCTCAGTGGGGTTAATGGCTGAGAGAGGATTCTGCGAAGGGCCGCGTGGGACACACGTCAGCTGCTGTTATTTTCTCTTTCTGCCACCACGAGCTACTTAGCAGTGAAGGCCTCCTTAGAATGTCCGCTGTTGACAAGCAGGGAGAGAGAGGGGAAGGACGTAAGTCATGGAGATGCAAGGATTCGGCACAAAGCTGCCTGTGGAGCAGTAGATCACCCTGAGAATTTCATGATGAAATATTCATGGACCCCTCCGCCCGGCCTCTCTGGAGCGTTCTGGCTCCCGGGAGCCTCAGGCGTGACGAGGATGTACAGAAGTGACCTCCGACCGTGGACACTAGAGTCCAATGTTACAAACATGGATGAGAGGAATTCACACCTGCCCTTCTTAAGGGGCCCCGAGGGACAGCCTTGCACAGCCCAGGCGCCGGCGAAGGTGCAGGGGGACCCAGAGGGCGAGGATTGCAGGTGGCAGCGTCCACTGTGGGCCAGGTGCTGCTCAGAGCACCTCACGCCTGCTGGTCACCTTGTCCTCGTGATGGCCCCTGACATGATCGCTTTTATTCTTACTTTGGAAGTGGAAAAAGTGAGGCTGTAGTATCAATCACCCAGTTGTCATAACCCATCAGGCCAGAGCTTGAGTCCAGGCCTGTCCACCCTGTGAGGGCACACATTATTTCTCCATCTGGTCCAGGTGGAGGTGCTGGTCATGTGTCCCCTCTCGTCATTACATGAGACCCAGGACGGACAGCTAGCAATCCTGCCCCTGGCACGGCGGGCAAGTCACGTGGCCCAAGCAGAGGCCGTGAGACGTCTTCACTGAGATGTCGCACGTGGACACGGAGGAGAAGGGGCTCACTTCTTCGCGACGTGGACACGGTCTGAGGACCCGTCTCCTGACCAGGCAGCTCTAATGCCCCTCGGAGCAGCTGCATTCTATGCCGTGTGTGAGGAGAGGGGATTCTGATGCTCGTGACGTCCTGAAAACGTGGAGCATTTAACGCGGTGAAATAAATGGAAGAAAAGAGAAGGGGCTGGGGGGAGGTGGAACTAATTCCAAGCACATGTGGCTGCACAGTGTCCAGGGAAGTGAAGGAGCATTCACGTGCACGGGCAGCGGTGGGGGCAAGAACGCAGGACAGCCAGGAGGGCCGGGAATCTGAAGATGAGCTCTGGCCAGTCCTACTTGGAACTGGAGGAGCTGGCTCTTCTGCCTCTCTGCCGGTACATGTGTGTGTAGGGTGGGGAGCCAGGACCAAACACAGGCCAAGGGTGAGTGTGGCCCTACTGTGGGGATTAAACAAAGGGGATAAAGCCATCACTCTCCAGCTCACTCAGGGCCTCAATTACCATCTCCTGTTGGGCCAAGTCTTTGGCATCAGATGGATCAGAATTTGTATCCTGACTCTACCACTACCTAGCTAGCTGTGTGAGGTCAGGAAATTTACTTAACCTCTCTGAGCTTGTGTTTTCTCATCTGAAAAATTTAAGACAGTATCTCCTCCCTCATAGGGTTGTGGTGAGAAAGAAATGAAATAATGTAAGTGCTCAAAGAACGCTTGCTGTTATCGCTGTTGTTTCGCTGTTGTGATGGCGATGGTGATGATGGTGGTGGTGATGGTATCGACGGTGATGATGGTGATGATAATGATGAAAAGCCTCTATGATCCCTGAGGTATGGAGCCCAGTTTTGAGGTTAGGAAGAAGCAAGCAGTGAGTTTCTCTCATCATTCTATTCTTGGGTAACACCCCTCTTCTTGTGACTCTACAGCTCATATGTATGAGAGGGAGAGTTGTCTGGGAGGCTCCTGAAGATGAGTGATTTGAGCTGGGCTGGACTGGGATGAGTTCAGTCAAATTCCTTATCACTGTAGTAAGCTTAGGGTGCACCAGGGAAATGGTAGCCAGAGCCTGTGTTAAAGGCCCATTAAAGGCCTCTAGGGCCTAGAGTAGGGGAGGATCTGGCCAGGGGGCCACTGCTGGAGCCACATGGCCCCATAATCCCCCATCCTGGGCTAACCTACTCCCCTGAGGAGACTGAGCCTGCTACTGTCACCCTGACCCCCAGAGGCAGGCACAGAAGAGAGGCCCTGCTAAGGTCATAGATGAACAAACTGATGAGTGGGTGTGGGAGGGGTGATGAAGCAGGAAGGACTTGGAGAAGGACTCGAAGAAGGATTCTGGGTTACCTTCACCAGCCGGGTCTCCCTGGTAATAAGGAAGCAGTACTCCCTTCTCCTATCATAAGGTCAGAAGTCAGCTATGACAGGCTTAAATAAGATCCAGAGTCTATAACATAATACCCAAAATGTCCAAGTTTCAGTTGAAAAGTAGTCACCATACCAAGAGCAGAAAGATCTCAAACTGAATGACAAAAGTTGATCAACAGATGCCAACACTGAGATGACAGAAGTTAGAATTGCCTGACACAGAGTTTAAAGCAGCCATCATAAAGTACTCCAATAATGACTACAAACAACTTATAACAAATAAAAAATAAGAAATATCGGTGAAGAAATAGAAGATATAAAGAAACTAAATGAAATTTTAGAACTGGAAAATAAATAGCTGAAATTTTAAAACTCAGTGGATGAGCTCAACAACGGAATGGAGGGGACAGAAGGAAGAATACATGAACTTAAAGATAAAATAATACAAATTACCAAATCTGAACTACATAGAGAAAATATACTTAAAAAAACACACCAAAAAACCCACTAACAGAGCCTCAGATACCCGTGGGACTATAACAAAGATTCCTGTCATCAGAGCTCCAGAAAAAGAGAGAAAGAGGGAGGAGGTGGATAATGTTTCTAAAGAAAGAATAGCTGAAAACTTCTCAAATTAAATGAGACATAAACCTACAGATTCAAGAAGGTGAGTGAGCCCCAAACAGGAAATCCACACAAAGACGTGTCATCGTCAGACTTCTGAAAACCACAAAAACAGAAAATCTGGAAAGCAACCAAAGAAAAACAACAGCTTACCCACTGGAATGGAATGTCAGTGAATTTCTCATCAGGAATCATGGAGGCTGGAAGGAGGTGACAAAACATATTTCAAGCACTGAAATAAAACAACTGTCAACCCAGAATCATGGATCCACTGAAAACATCCTTCAGGAGTGAAAAGGGAATCGAGACATTCTCAGGTGAAGGAAAACTAAGAGAATTTGTCTTGTGAGCAGACCTACCCTTAGAGATGGCTAAAGGGAGTTCTCTGGACAGAAAGGAAACAATAAGACACGGAATTTGTGGACAATCAGAAAAGAAGGAGGAACAACAGAAAGAATAAAGATACAGTTAAATACCTTTTCCTCCTCCACCTAAGTTTCCTAAATTATGTTTGACAGTGGAAGCAAGTATTGTAACACTGAGGTTCTAAGTTTATGTACAGAAAATACTTTATTATATTACAAATAAAGGAAGGTAATGGGACATAAAGGGAAGTAAGTTTTCTACACTTTACTTGAGCTGGTAAAGTGATGACACCAGTAGACTCTGATGAGTTACATATGTGTAGTGTAATACCTACAGCAGCCACTAAAATAGCTGTAGTACAAAGAGATGCGCTCAAAAAAACTGCAGATAGAGCAAAATGAAAGTCTACAAAATTTTTTTCAAGTAACCCACAGGAAGGCAGGATAAAGAACAGAGATCAACAAAAATCAGAAAGGACAAACAGAAAACAAAAAATAAAATGGCATCCCTTTTTTAAGCCCTAACATATCAATTATCACATTATATATAAATGGCATAAACATGCCAATTAAAAGACAGAGACTGACAGAGTGGATTGAACAACATAAATGAACTATATGAGGCCTACAAGAGACTCACTTCAGCTATAAATATATAGGTGGATTGAAAGAAGAAGATGGGAAAGGTTATATCATGTAAACATTAATCAAAAGAAAGCAAGAGTGCCTGTGTTAGTGTCAATCCATCAGCAATACATAACAATCCTAAATGAACAGGAATGACATCAGAGCTGCAAAACATATGACCAAAAAGACTGTGAGAAACTAAGGGAGAAACAGACAAATCCACAAGTATAGTTGGAGACGCCAACACTGCTCATCCGACAATATGACAACTCAACAGAAAAATAAGTGAGGGCAGAGAAGAACTCAACAACACCCTCAGCCAACAGGATCAAACCAACGTTGATTGAACACCCCACTCAATCACAACAGACACGTTTTCTTTTCAAGTGCCCACAGAGCACAGACAAGATAGACCATCTCCTGGGTCATGAAACAAGCCTCAACAAATTAAATATAATAGAAAATGCAGTGTATTCTCCAGCACAGTGGAATCCAACTAGAAATAAATAACAGGAAAATCTCCAAACACTTAATCCATGCATCAAAGAGGAAGTTTCAAGGGAAATAAAAAGACATTGAACCAAGCAAAAATGAAAATACAGCATACCAAAGTCCACGGGACACAGTTAAAGCAGTGCTGAGAGGGAATTTTATAGCACTAAGTGCTTACATTAGAAAAGATGAAAAGTTTCAAATCAATAATCAAGCTCCTACCTCGAGAATCTAGAAGAAGGAGAGTGAATAAAGTGAAAGAAAGCAAGCGGAAGGACAAAATAAAAATAAAAGTGGAAGTCAGTGAAACTGAACACAGAAAAGCAACAGAGGAAATCAATGAAACAAAAAGCTAGTTCTTTGAAATGATCAATAAGATTGACAAACCTCTACAGTGCTCAATGAAGATTCATCTCCTCCTCTCTCCTCTCACCCTCTCAGAGATAAGGTGGCCCCTGGGCAGCTCTTCACAGCCTTCAGAACACCTCTGAGTGCATCGTCTCAACGAAACATCAGGACAACTCTTGACCATAGACAAAGTACTGATGCCATCTTAGCACTGAGGAAATTGAGGGGCAGAGAGAGGAGTATGCTTTGCTCAAGGTCTCCCAGTGGTAAGAAGGGCAGGCTCAGAACAGGGCTGGCTGGTCCTTTCCCCACCCTCACTCAGTAGACACGGCTGTGCCTGGCGTGAGGCACCAAGGGCTTATGTTCCCTCCATAGAGGGGCCCTTTCCTCTGCTCAGGCTACAGCAGGAATAGTTGAGTGCTTTAGTTTCCTCATCTATAAAACAAAAAAAAAAAATAGTCCCTGGATGTTGTGAGAGTTAATTGGGTTAATATGCATAAAGCCCTAAAGTGTGCCTGAGTTATGGTAAGTTCTGCAAACATGTTGTGTTACCATTACAGTCGTCTCCTCCTTATCCAAGGCGGATACATCCAAGACCCTCAGTGGATGCCTGCAACCACGGATAGTACGGAACCCTATGCATGTGTACTTTTTTCCCCCTATACTAACGGGCAGGTAGTGTATACAGTGTGATACACTGGAAAAGGGATGATTCACGTCCCGGACGACATGGAGAGAGTGTGAGACTTCATTACGCTATGCAGAGTGGCACACAATTTTAAATTTATGAACTGTTTATTTCTGGAATTTTTCCTGTAGTATTTTTGGACTGCCGTTGACCATGGGTGACTGAAATATCAGAAAATGAATCCGTGGATAAAGGGGAAATATTGTACTCAGAAACATCCGGTCCTGGGCCTTCTGCAGACTGAGCACCATGGGGAAACTGAGGCAGAAAGCCACCTGTACAAAAGGAGGCCCTTCCCGTTCTGCCCAGGTTTAGTCAGAAGGGAATGTTCTGACCCAGCTCCAGGACAGCTCCATCCTCCACAAGCTTCTCTTCAGTTCCTTCTAGTTTTGCATCTTCCTTTGATTAACAGTTTTAATAGAGGCATAATGTGAGCTTCACAGCAAATATCTCAAGAAGGAGGGGAGAACATGCAAAAAAAAAACCCTGAAGGTTTGCTAAGGCAATGGTGTCTGCAGCCCCTAAGCTCCTAGATGTCCCACGAAGAGGGTCCAATCCCACAGTCAAGGCCCAAGCACAGAAGGTGAAACCCGTGTGCTTCCCCGAGTCTGGGAGGGCGTCATTGCTCTGGATCCCACTGAAAGGGCAGCCCTCGTCCTGCTGCCCATCTCCATCCAAAGACTGTTAGCCGAGGGACAGGAGGGGAGGGAAGTGGCCGAGAGGCAGTCGCTCTGCAGACACACTCATTCGCTCAGCCGATGCTCAGGTAACCTCACAGGCCCCTAGTCTCTCAGGGCGGCCTGGACTGGGGGGAGCTGCGGGTGACACCGCGCTTCAGGGACAGACTCGGCAGAGAGGCCAGAGGGACCGCAGGGTGGATGCGCGCTCTGGTTCCCAGCCCCAGGTGGATGCCTGGTCCTGCCCTCTCACCCCCAGGAAGTCACACTGAGCCTTGATCGTGGTCACAGGCTGAGCGCTCATCTTGGTCATAGGCTAAGCCCTGACAGTGATCGTAGGCTAAGCTCTGACCCCAGCCATAAACATAAATTCTAACCCCTGGCCATCTGAGCAATCTGTGCCCAGGGCAGGGAAGGAGGACATGGATGGCCAGGCACAGTCCTCCCCCTGTTGGCCCCAGCGTGGGGTGTTGCATCCACGCGACAGGGCCTCGGAGCCCTCCGCAGGACGCCACGTCACACGAGGTGGCTCGTGGCTCATCTGGCCGTGGCCCTCCCGGGACCCAGGAAGGGGGGTTGCTCTCTCTGCCCTGCCCCTTACAGCCAAGCTGGTGTGAAAAGTTCTGGAAAAGCTCTTAAAGGAAAATGCTTTTCTGATGGTGGGCCTGAAATAGCATTCCCTTCCCCCAAGTTAATAAGCAGTTGTCTAGCTAGTCAGTTCTATTTTAGAAATAAACATCTATTAGCACTCTTCACCTTGCAGCCCGACTCAAGGTCAGCCCTTCGCCTCTGTTTCCCAGAATTGGTAGCATCTGGACATTGGGGCCGGGGACAGAAAAGCCCAAGGGGTCCCAGTCAGGTGAGCAGGCACTGGTGCCTCTCGAGGACCGAGAGGGGAACAAGCGACTGGTGGCCAGACCTGTGGTCAAGTTCACCCCCTTCTCTGGGTTCAGGATACACGTGTCCACAGCTGCAGCTCAGGATCACATCAATAGTGATAATAATCGCACAAGCGTCAGTCTGGTGCTGAGCCATTTACAAAGCCCTGTCACCAACGGACTCATTCGGTTCTGCTGGCAGGGAGGTCATGGGCCAAAGGGAAATGGCCAACAAAAACCGAGCACACACGGTCTGCAGGCCCCTGAGGCCAGTTGGCCCTAGAGACTGGCATGTAATTAGTCCTGAGCAGCAAGCTCGGGTTCACACAGCCAGTGGCAGGTCTGGGCCTGGAGCCTGGGTCTAACTCTGGTCCTGCTATAAGCCTCCTGGGAAACCTGATTAATGGGGCCAGCTTTATAACTTGAAGAAACCAGTGGAAAATGAAAATATGCTTAAAAATTAAAATATCAACACAGCCAGAGCAGAGCATTAAACCAAGTGCCTACAGGGGGCTGGGGGTCTAGAGGGGGGGATAATTACCTTCATCTCTTCTGAGGCATTTGGTGATTTCTCTTGCCTTCACCCACACAGCTCGGCCTGTGCTAGGCACACATCTTAGTACAAAACAGAGCAGTTTCCTCTCTCTGGGAACAGAAAGCACCCATGTGTTGCTCTATAAGAAAATATGGAACCGAGGTCATTTCTTCAAAGATGAACATTTGCTTGGGCTTCCCTAGTGGCGCAGTGGTTGAGAGTCTGCCTGCTAATGCAGGGGACACGGGTTCGAGCCCTGGTCTGGGAGGATCCCACATGCTGTGGAGCAACTAGACCCATGAGCCACAGCTGCTGAGCCTGCATGTCTGGAGCCTGTGCTCCGCAACAAGAGGCCGCGATGGTGAGAGGCCCGCGCACCGCGAAGAAGAGTGGCCCCGCTTGCCACAGCTAGAGAAAGCCCTCGCACAGAAACAAAGACCCAAAACAGCAAAAATAAATAAATTAATTAATAAACTCCTACCCCCAACATCTTCTTTAAAAAAAAAAAAAAAGATGAACATTTGCTTTACTAACATAAAAGGGAACCCTGCCGCTCTGTCTTTGCTTTCTGTGTAAGTGATGACTCCCGTTCCTTGAAGAATCAGAGTGTAAATTTTTTGACATGATTTTAAATGACATTTAGACTCAACACATGCAATATAGCAACAATACACACCACCCAACTAAAGGGAAAACAATATGGACAGCTGTGTATCAGTCAGCTGCTGCTATGTAACAAATCTCTCCAAAAACAAAGAATTGCTTAAACAATACAATTAAAGCAATGCAGTTGCTTAAAATGACAGAATTTAACAATGAGTTTGTGAGTCTTCAGAGTGACACGTGGTTCTTCTGGTCCCAGCAGGTTCACGCATACATTTGAGGTCAGCCCTGAGTCAGGTGGGCAGCTCTGTGGGTCTTGGCTGGGGTCTTGGCTGAGTCCTCTCATGTGATGGGGAGTGAGCTGGCTGTAGGCTGGTCTAGAATGGTCATGGCTGGGACATCCTGTCCCCCTCACCCACGTGGTCTCATCCTATAGCAGGCTGGCCAGGATTGTGCACAGGGCAGTCCCAGGGAGCGAGCAGAGGCTCACAGATCCTCAAGGCTCTGTAGCACCGCCATGCACTTGGTGACGAGCCGGAGAGCAGCTGTGCACCTCTCCTCCTAACTCCACGTTCAGTGACATCCCGATGGTAGCTTGAAATCAGCCATGGTAGAAGGATTCACACCAAGGAAATTGGCAAATGCCACACATCCAGGGGTTGGAGATATCCGGGGGGGAATCTGGTATACCAGCACACCCCTGGCCACATTCTATTGGCCAAAACGCGTCACAAGGTCAAGCCGAATTCAAAGGAAGAGAAACAAAGGGGACGACCAGCTCTCCTCAGTCTGCCTGGAATTTTCCCAGCTTTAGCACTGAACATCCCATGTCCCCAGAGCCCCCCGTCCCAGGCAAACCACAAGGGCTGGTCGCCCTGGGAACAGACTCACCTCTTGATGGGAGAAGCAGCAAAGTTACGTTGCAAAGTGCAGGGAGAGGAGCTGGGGAGAAAGTGTGTGCATAGTCTCAAGCAGTCCCCTGAGCCATGACCAAGTTCAGGTTCACACATGAGCAGGCCATGGCAGCCGTGTCCTAGATACGGCCTGGACGAGAGCAGCTGTAAGAACCCCACGCCCAAAAGACGCGTCCCAACTTCAGGAGAGCTGAAGTTTTGGAAACGTGCTCACTAGAGTCCTGAGCAGGAAGCTCAGGGTGTGCGCACCGGGGAGAGGAAGCCACGAGCCCGGTGGACAGGCAGCCGCTGGCAGAGGACAGAGGACCCCTCCAGCCGGGCTCTGAAGAACCGCATGCTCACTCCCGACTCCCAGAGCAAACATCCAGCAGCCTCTTTTCTTTCTCCTGGTCAAGTACACAGCTCAGATGGCCCTTTTAAGTCCAGCAGACTGGGGCTGTGCTCAGCGTGGAGGGTCACGGGAGCGGTACGTGGGGTCTCTCTGACTCGGGCACCCCTGTGGGTTACAGGGCCAGAGGTGACTAAGAGTTTGGGCTTCAAAGGCTGCTGCAGGCCGGGATAAAATAGAGACGGGGTGGGAGCAGGTGGAAGGGGTGGCCACAGCGCTGACGCTGACGAGGCAACACAGCAAACAAAACAGGGTAGCGGCATGGAGATCCAGCTGAATGCCAGATCAAGGTCCAGGCCGCGGCTCTGCCCCCCGGGGGACGCTTGGCAAATGCAAGGGACATTTGGTACTTAGAACTGGCGGAAGAGGGTGCCATTGGCGTCTAGCGGGTGGAGGCCAAGGATGCTGCTTGTGTACAGTCTGCAGTGCACGAGCCGGCCCCACAGCAAAGGATTGCCTGACCCGAACACCAGCAATGCTGAGGGGACAGCACTCCCGGCGGAAGGCATTGCCGTGGGAGGATCACGCTCAGCATGTGACCTGGCCTGAGCCTGGCCCATCCCGCCTCCAGCCCCAGCTCCAGGAGGTACAGAGCAGGCAACACCTGGGGACAGTCTGCAGCCCAGATTCCCTGGCCCAAGAGGACAAGCTTCCCGGAGCCCCGAGAGCCGGCCAAGCCAGCGCCGCCTCTGCAGGAAGCTGTTTGCTATTCTATCCCGGCCCCCAACACAGCTGGCTCCAGGCCCCGGCACGTGGAGAGGGGCTAACCTAATTGCACTAATGGTTTGTAATCAGACATAATGGGGTGTTTGTACACACGAGCGCACAGAGCTGCAGGTGTGGGAGGCAAGTCCCCTGGGGCTCCCGAAGGCTCATCTCGCCTGCCAGCTGAGAAGCCAGGGCAACCCCGAAGCGCCTCTATCCCGCTAAGTGGTTTAAAGCTCCCTTGGGCCTCCACGCTGGCCGGAGAGGCCAGATGTCTGCAGACCACGCAGCAGGCTTCCAGATTTCTTGGTATCCCCCAACCCTGTCTGCCAGTGACTTCCAGGCCCTCAGGTTGGTGACTTAGGGAAAGCAAAGCATGCTAGAGGCTGCAGACCTGGGCTCGGCTACCCCGAAGTCACCAGCTCCTGCGACACGGCAAGAAAGAGGGAGGAGCACTGTCCCCAAGATGCCCGTGGGTGGCTCCAAGCTCTGAGCCACGTTGTTGTTACTATAACCAATGCTTCTTGAGTGCTCACCACTCCAAACACCACGTAATCCCGTAATATCCGCGACAACCCATGTGCACAATGTTATACTATCACCCCCATTTTACAGATGAGGGCACTGAGGCTCAAGAAGTTTCCCATGGGCTTCCCTGGTGGCGCAGTGGTTGAGAGTCCGCCTGCCGATGCAGGGGACGCGGGTTCGTGCCCCGGTCCGGGGGGATCCCACATGCCGCGGAGCGGCTGGGCCCGTGAGCCATGGCCACTGAGCCTGCGCGTCCGGAGCCTGTGCTCCGCAACGGGAGAGGCCACAGCAGTGAGAGGCCCGCTAAGAGGAGCAGGCTGCAGTCTGAGTCAGCGTCTGTGCTCTGGGGAGCATGATTAAGTTTGCTAAGGCCAAGGGAAGCTTGAAGAGGAGGTGCTGATTAAGCAGGGCTTTGCAGGATGTGTAGGAGTTGCCAGGTGAGGATGGGGAAGGTGCTGCCCTTACAAAGAAACAGGATGCGCCTGGTACCTCGTGGGACCATTGATAAATGCCGGGTTCTAGATAACAAGAGAGGGAGGGGTGACAGCAGATGAGTCTGGAAAGGCAGGTCGGGGGCCAGGCTGGGGATAGACAGCTGCGATGGAGTTACTGTGATGGGAACCTGTGGCTTGGGAGAGAAGGTCTGTGGGCCAGGGGGGCTGGGTACAAGAGGCCATGCGTGTCTGAGCGTAGGGGAGTGGAGAAAAGAGACAGGAAGTGTGGCTGGGCACAGGCTCCAGGTTCAAAGCTCGGCTCTGCCACTAACATGCTATGTGACCTTGGGCAGCTTCCTTACCCTCTCTGGCCCGCAGCCCGCTCACAGGGCCGTTCTGAGGTTTAACGGGCTAAGACCCCTGGAGCAGCTGGAGCCGTGCCTGGTGCACGGAAGAGCCCAACACACGCCATCCCAGCGGTTTCCACAAGCCTCGGAGAACAGCTAGCGGGGAGGGCAGAGGGTGCCTGGGCTCGCTGACATTAAGCTTCAGGGTTCCATCCTGGTTTTCAGGGTCCAACTCTTGGGGTGCGGGGAGGGAAAGGCTTCAAAGTTTCAACCCAAACGTCTGGACTCCACTGCATCCCCAAGGCCAAGCTCCCCGACACCAGGGGGAGGAGGTTCCCCCCGGAGGCTCCAGGCAACTGACGAGCTCTAGCTGCCGTATCCTGCGCCTCCCAGGCTTCATTCCACTAACCAGAGCTCGGGAGGACAAGCCCAGCTCACGGGTCCTTGCAAGAACAGGAAGGAGGAATGTGTGCCAAGCCCTCTGCCCACCCATCCCTCGTCCTCCCTGTCCATGCCACCCACCCGTCACCCAGCCAGAAGCTGGGCATGGCTCTACCTCATCCCTCTCCCTTGTCAACTCTGTTGTGGTTTGAATTGTGTCCCCAGAAGATGTGCTGAAGCCCTAACACCTGGTACCTCTGAACGTGACCCTATTTGGAAAGAGGGTCATTGCCAATGTAATAAGTGAGGTCACTCTGGCACCCTTATATAGAGAGGAGGGCAAACGCAGAGACAGACACACAGGGAGAAGACGGCACGTGACTATAGGATGACAGAGCGGAGGCTGGAGCAATGCTCCACAAGCCAAGGACACCAAGGGCAGCCCGGGACGCCAGAGGCTGGAGGAAGCAGGAAGGAGCCTCTTATGGGGCCTCAGGAGGGAGCATGGCCCTTTCCACACCTTGATTTCAGACTCACAGCCCCCAGATCTTAGAGGGAATGAGTATCTGTGGTTTAAAACACCCGGTGTGTGGTGCTTCGTTATGGCAGCCCCGGGAACGTAATACCACAAACTCCCACGTGGAGACGCTCACCGTCTCCCAACACCACACTCCTCCCCTCCCTGGGGCCACGCCACCTCCAGCAGTCCCATCTCACTCCCTGGTGCCACACACCCTTCAGCCAAACGCAACCGTGAGATGGGCAGAGAGAAGCGGGTGTGACCACGTCTGACCCTGCCTTTCGGGACTGTATGCAGACAGCCTGGGGGCGGTGGCGCTGGTCCCGCCTCTGCCCACGTGAAGGGGAAGAGCTCCCCCCTCATGGCTCCCAGGTCCCCACACCAACTCTCCAAGGAGCTCGATACTTCCCGAGCCCATTAGACAGATGAAAAGTGTCAGAGTCCAAATTTGAACCCAGGTCTGGGATTCTGAGAAGCATGCCTTTCTCTGCTCAGCGATGCCAGGTGCTGGAGGGGGCGGCTGGACATTTGGGGTGTACCATCTGAGCAGAGAGCAGATGCCTCCCCTACTGACTACATTCCAAGGTATATTTTAGGGATAAGGCAGCAGGCTGTTGAAGCACAGAGGAGGGGGTCACTCTGCCACCCCCGCCCACGCAGGTGACCAAGTCACCGACAGAGCCTGGGTTCTGAGTGGCGCACAAGCCCTGCATCCCGGCTGCAGTGCTCTGCCTCTCTGCCCTCGCCAGGGACCAGCTGAGGAGCCACACTCTGTACAGATTCCCAAGCTCTCCTGCTGTGCACGGAGCCCAGCCCGCCACCTGCATGGGGACCCTGCTCAGCCGTGCTGCCGGCTCGTGGGATCTTAGTTCCCCTTCAGTGGAAGTGCGGAGCCCTGACCACTGGACCACCAGGGCTCATCCTTCACCTCTGTCCAAGCCCTCTAGTGTCTGGCACTCCCCTTGCCTTCTCAGGGAGGCCCCAGGTCTCCCTTCCCAGGGCTCCGCTGCACTCCCACATAACATCCATCCATCATCTGACAGATATGTAGCCCCACCTAGAATGCCTCAAGCCCCACCAGGCACTGTGCGTGGAGGGGTGGGACTACACCCGCCCTCAGGGGTGTGGGGTGACCACCTGGATACGTTGTTAGAGAGGAAAACGGGGTATAGAGCCTCTGGGGGGCAGGAATCTGTACATGATTTGCATATATTTAAGAAACAATGGAAGTTCAGAGCAAACACTTGAGGAGAAAAAAGTCTGTACCTCAAGAAGGAAACAGGATGGAGGGGACGGGGGAGGAAGCGAGAACTTCCCGAATGTGCCAACGTTCTGTGTAATTACACAGCAAGACTGAATCTTCAAAAAACTATCTCTAAAAGTTAAAAGCAAAGCAAAACAAAACCAATGGGGGCTTCCCTGGTGGCGCAGTGGTTGAGAGTCCGCCTGCCGATGCAGGGGACGCGGGTTCGTGCCCTGGTCCGGGAAGATCCCACATGCCGCGGAGCGGCTGGGCCCGTGAGCCATGGCCGCTGAGCCTGCGCGTCCGGAGCCTGTGCTCCGCAGCGGGAGAGGCCACAGCAGTGAGAGGCCCGCGTACCGCCAAACAAAACAAAACAAACAAACAACAACAAAAAAAAAACCCAATGAACCTAACAGTGTACCGAATTGGTAGTACAACACCACCGAAAGGAATCATCTGAAGTGAGTTTAAAACACAGTGATTTGGGCTTCCCTGGTGGCGCAGTGGTTGAGAGTCCACCTGCAGATGCAGGGGACACGGGTTTGTGCCCCGGTCCGGGAAGATCCCACGTGCCGCGGAGCGGCTGGGCCCGTGAGCCATGGCCGCTGGGCCTGCGCGTCCGGAGCCTGTGCTCCGCAACGGGAGAGGCCACAGCAGTGAGAGGCCCGCGTACCGCAAAAAAAAACCACAGTGATTTTACTGTCTATTCCCAAGGGTTATACTCTGAGGACAGAAAGAATTTCAAAAAGAAAAACCTGTAATGATTCTCAGTAATCATATTTTTAGTAATAATATTGGTATTGATATTATGAAACTATATTTGTATAAAGATAAAGTAAATACATAATTATTTTAATGTTAGGAACCAAGTCAGTCAGTGTGAGAAAAAGGAGAGACAAAGGCAGGAAATTAAATAAAATTCTGTAAGCCTAAATTTGACTTTTTTTTTAATCTTAAAGAAGCAAACTTCGTAGCCGAATGAAAGGCTCAGAAACAAAGACCAATCCAGGAGCAAAGACTTTTCAACCCCCCACTGCCAGAAAATAGTGTCCTGATGTCATCTCTCATTAAAAGGACCCGGAGCTCCTTGGAAAAATGGTGGATTCCAGGGGCTGGGAACCTGGAACATGGTAGACCGTAGACAGGAGAGCGAGAAGCAGTCCGAGACGTCCAGGGTCATGCAGAAGGACTCGGGGATCAAGATGAAGAGGTTTCCACAAGCCAAAAATCCAGGCAGTTTAAGGATCAACACAGATTATAACTGCAACGAGTTGAAACATATGTCCAAATCGTGGGTTCAAAATGACTGGGGGGACCCTCACAATTGTTGAGGATACAAGAAACACAACTCATTGTATTGAAAACTAGTAAATAAAGAGAGGGAATCAAGCTTGTCCTTCGACTGTCCATCCTCTCAAACTGCACATCCCAGGAACCAACAGCTGGCGAGTAGACGCACTTCCTTGGGGGGATGTATTCCAGCCAAGCAATGCAGAGGAATTATAGGATTGTGTCACCACCATTCTGCGATTCCCTCATGAACTGATGGATATAGGCAGTGATTGTCAATGGCCAAGAACATCACAGAGACCGGCAAGCCCTGTGCACTTTTGTATGGACAGACACGCTACGCTGATTGCCACTTTACAGGAAACACAGGTCAGGTCAGAGGAGCAGGAACAGTGACACCAGATGTCAGGTGAGTCCAGGCTGAGAGGCTCTAAAGGAAAGAAGACCTGGTGTCCTCAGTAGATAAATTACAAAAGAGAAAGCAAGGGGCATCTATAAACTAAGTGATCTGAGAGATCTCTCAACTGCACAAGTGGACCTTCTTTTAAAAATAATTTTAATAAAAATCATGTAACAAAGCAGGTATAGCTTAGTCAGGGGAATCTGAACTCTGACTGGACATTGGATAAAACTGAGGAATCATTGGTCTTTCCTTTACGTGGGAGAGTGATGCTGTGGCTGGGCGTTTTTAAGAGCCCTCATCTTTCAGAGACACACTCGGAAATGTTTACGGATAAAAATGAGTAGCTTTCCCTGTGGTGAAATGGAATTGTTCGTAATTTATAACTTAGTGAGTGTGGCTTGCTACACAGATCAATGCGTCAAGTGTGATCCAATTTTTTTGTAAGCAGAGCTGGATGTCCACGTGGTATCGTGCTTGCTTATTCCTAGAGAAAGATCTGGAAGGACCACAAAGGCTGCTGGTCCTGGGCACCTCTGAGAAGTAGGTAAGTGAGGAGGGGGAGGTGAGACTTCCGCCTATTACTTTTGGCAGCATTTTTTGTGTGTGCAGAGCAATGAAGTCACCATCTGACCACCTTCAGTGAGTTAATGGGCGTAGGTACCGATCTGGCCACCAACATTGCAAAAAAGACCACGCCTGGTGCGCCGCCTGCAACGTAGTCCTCACAGACCCAGACCCAGATCCAGCCAGCTCTAGAAAGAACCACCCTTCCCAGAGGCACAAGAAAGGAATCCAACGGGCAAAATGCAGAATGCAGCCACGCCACAGACAGACGATCAAGTTTCTTCAACGGCTGCGTTATAAGGGAGACAAAGAGAGAAGAAAGGAAACCCATAGGTTAAAAAAGGACTTAATGCCAGAAAGTTTTAGGCATGAGCCTTATTTGAATCTGGAATCCAGTAAGCTTTCTTAAAAAAAAACGTGAGACAATAAGGAAATGTGAACATTTGGATATTTGATACTAAGAAATCCCTACTATTTTAGGGGTGATGGTGACGTCATGGTTGTTTCTTAAAAGAATCTCATGCTTTACAGGCACATATTGAAAGAGGTAGAAATAAAATGAGATGAAGCCTGGGATTTACCCCTAAACAGTCGAGCAGTGAGGCAGGGGGAGGATGCTGACCCGGGCAACTCAGGACGGGGCCCTGGGGTGACTGTTGGGTGGAGTTCACTACCTGGTTCATTACCTTAGTCTGGGAGGGGACTTTTCCATAATGACCCTAGTTATTACAACATTATTTATAGCAATTCATAATTATTTTTAAAAAGAGGGATCGTAGGGAGGCTGCAAAGAGTGACGCGGTATAATTTCCATGTTCAAGGGAGAGCGGAGGGAAATGTAGCCGCCAGTGGGATTAGCTGGTGAGTGTGGGACAGACACCCGACTGCCTGAGCCTCCAGCCCCTCGTTTCCAAAGTGGAGGCGATGACAACCCTCGGAGGGCATCTGTGAGGGTGAGATGGGGCGACACCCGGGACGGGAAATGCTCAGGTCCCGAGATGGAGACAGCCCTCCATAAATGGCAACTTTAAGAAAACTCCAGAACACTCAGGCCAACTATGGGGGAACCAGGAGAGGGCGAGTGGATCAAGGAGATTGGATCAGGCTGGGAGAGCCGTGGGACCCAACTTTGTCCCTGCTGCTCCCTGGCGCTGAAGGACTCTCTCCCCTCAGGCCCTGGGTTAGTGCAGAGTGCTAAGGAGCCGGCCTCGTGCGCCGAGAGAGCCCCCCACTGGGGGACGAGGTGGCCAGAGCACCTTCCCGGGCTCGCGGCCCTTCCATGCCTTGTCCGTGAAGAGCAGACCGCAGGCGAGGTTTTCTTGTCCTTCCCAAGCACGGGCTACAGCCCTGGGCCCACCCACTCCTCACACCAGGCAGAAAGTGCAGCCAGGGCCAAGGCTAGACGGCGGGGCCCAGGGTCTCAGGGGACCTGAGCGCCCTGCATTCTGGGCAGGACGGCAGGGGGAACCGACAGAGTGGCCCAGCCAGGCAAGGAAGCTACTGGATCCAGAGCCAGGGGTCCCGCTCTTCTCCCCACCGCACCCTGCTCCAAAAATCAGACATGCTCCCCATGCCCTGCAATGAGTCTGTTGCTTTCAGAACTGCTGTTGCCGTAGCTGGTTCACTTGAGTTCCAGCTCTGTATCGTGTCAAGTACATAAACTCACTTTTATTGCCCTCAGACAAAGATACCCCAATTTGCCGCACTGGTGATCTTTGGCACAAAGGGAGGGGAAACAAGATAAGTGGAAGACAAGAATTATTTTTATATGTGCAAGAAATGATGTGGGGAAATACCTCCAAGCTCAATGCATATGAAACCACGGCCCCAGCCCCCGTGCCCAGCTCTCTCCCTCTCAGGACGAGCTCAGACCAACCCCAGGCAGGAGGCGGGAGACACCACACACGGCCAGACATCCTCCCCTCAGGGACATGGAACACCAGAGCTGCCTCGTGGCTGAAAACCAGGAGAGGGAAGCCTTACGCTCGGATGGGGAGCCACGAACTCGCCACCTCTCTGGCCCCTGGAATGTGTGTGCTGTGACCTCGTCAAGCCATCAGGATCTGAGGCTCAGAGAGGCATGGGACTTGACAAAGTCACAGAGCAGAGCGTGGAGTTGACATCCACCCTGGCCCACAGTTCCCTCCAGCCCGGGATGGGCACAGTCCTCCCACCCCGATGAGGGTCTGGCTCTCGGGGTCAAAGCGCCTCAGCCCATCTTGAACACCCTCCACTACCAGCCTTGTGGGGGTAGGTCAGGGGACAGAAATAATGTCACCTTCCCCTAGCTCAGAGGAGACCCAGGGCCTCAGGGTCCCCCTCCAGCCATGAAGTGGTGAAGAGTGAAGAGCATTAGCTTCCTGGAAAGACTCAGATGTGATTCCCACTGTCTCAGTCAGCTGGAGCTGCTACAACAGAAATACCGCAGACCAGGCAGCTTAAATGGCAAACGCTTATCTCTCACAGTCCAGAGGCTGAAGTCCAACTGTGTCTGGTGGCAGGTGGTGGCAGGTGCCGGCAGATTCGGTGTCTGGTGAAGCCCCCTCCCTGGTCCAGGGACAGCGCCTTCTCGCTGGGCCCTCCCCTGGTGGAAGCGGCAAGGGGGCTCTCGGGGGTCTCTCTCATATGAACACCGATCCCATTTATGAGGGTCCCACCCTCGTGACCTCACACCTCCCAAAGACCGCACCTCCTGCCACCACCACACTGGGGGTGAGGATTTCAACGTCAAACCCCATTTGATTTGGTGGGGGAGGTGGGGACACAAGTATTCAGCCCATAGCAACCTCCATTTGTAACCTCCAATGTTACAAATACACTTGGACTACTTTCACCTTCTTCACCTGCCACATCCCGTCCCTCCTTCAGGCTTGATTCTGGCACCACCGCCTCCAGGAAGCCCCCTGTTCCTTCCTCCTGCTGGGCTGATGGTGCCCCTCCACTTCTGGCCCCCAGTGCTCACACAGGCTCCCGCGTGGTGGCTGGGCTGGACCAGCCTCGCTGATTCACCAGCCCCACCTGCAGGTCGGATAGCGTTCAGGTGACTCTGCTGGACATCTGGCCCCATTGTTCACCCAGAGCAGGCCCCCACGGCTGCTGTGGAGGAGGACGAGGCCCCAGAGGAGACACTCCAGCTTCTGGGAGCTCGCCTCCCTGGGAGAGCTCCCGCCTTCCAGGCACAGTCCCTCTGCCTGTCTCCTGTGGGACCCTGCTTCTCCCCGCCACCCCATCACTCCATGTCGTGCTGTCCACCTGTCCTCCCCCCGCTAGCCCGAGAGGGGCCTGGGAGCTGGGCTGTGCCTAGTGCACCATCGGGAAGTCAACTTGTCCTGGTGATGGCTGGTGCTACCTGGCTGCAGGCAGAGGGTCCTCCGGGTGTGGAGGCCTGGCCGCTGTCCTTGGTGCCGATCCCTCTCGCCCCCAGAATGAGATGCCCTGGCCCTGCAGAGGCGTGGCTTCCTTCCCCAGGCTTCCCAACCCGTGTGTTACATGGAGCCCATGCTGTCAGGCTGCGTGGTCCCTGCCTGCCCGGCCCACCACCTTGGAGGGAGAACAGCGGCGCCCTCCACCCTCTCGACAGCTCCCAGGCTCCAGCTAAGTCTCCCTCCATCGCCCTCACATTTGCGCTAAACCTCGCACCTTATGGCCCATCCTCACGGGAATCTTCCAGTCTGGGGTCTGCTCCTGCAAGGCCCCTCCAGCCCCTCTCGAGTCCCCTGCACTCCACTTCAAGTCCAGACCCTCCAGCTCAGATAATGGCTCGGCAAGTGGAGAGGAGCGCCGAGGACCACTTCCCGCGCTTCAACACCAAAAGCAATCTCCCGGAGAGAAAGCGAGCTGGACTCGCAGGGGATTTCACTTTTAATTGACTCTATACATCGGAGCAGAGTGAGGGATAGCCCTTCAGTTCCCGTGCACTGGGCACCCAGCCTCTGTTAACCTTGGTGAAGCTACACGACGGCCCGCCAAGCAGGGTCACCGTCCCCACTTTACAGATGAGGAAGGTGAGGCTCTGAGAGACTCAGCAACTTGCCAGGTGAGTGAGGGCCCATCAAAGGTGCAGGGACTCTCACTCGGCAGGATGGCCCGACAGGCACCTCACCAGCCCTCTGTCCCATGGTACACCCTCGAAACGCCCAGCCTGGCACCCTGGTTTTCTTCTCTGTGCGCTCAGACTGGACCTCTCTGAATCTTGAAGACCATCAAATCCTACCTGTTCATCGTACACACAGGGAGGCTGAGTCCAGAGAAAAGTGAAGGCCTGGTGCAGGCTCTCTGCTCTGGGTTCCCGTCCTCAAGGGACCTCAAGCCTCACTTTGGATATCCCCACTCTTTCCTGGGTCTCAGTTTCCTCATCTGTAAAATGGGTCTGTTAGGCCTGCCCTGCAGAGCAGCTGAGACGCCAATGTGGGCCGTGTGAGCTCGGTGTCTGGAGCGAAGCCAGGCACCCAGTGGCCATCGGTAGACAAGGTCTCTCCTCCCCCCACCTGCCAGCTCCAGCCTCGCCGGCTTGTCTCCTCTGAGCCAGCAGACTTGGCTCTGGGGCTGAAGCCTGGGAGGAAGGGGGATGCTGCTGGGGAGAAAAGTTCTGTCGTAAAGAGCTTTCAGCCTGAAAGGCTGTCATGTTCTCCCGCAAAGGACAAGATCTTCTGGGTTATTAAGTACACACAGACCTACAGACTGTGGCCAGGAGATAAGGGAATCTTGTGGGACGGAGTTTTCATCCCTTTTTTTCTTTTTTTTTTTTTTGTCTTTTTCTTCTTCCCTCAGCTTGGGTATTTTCAAGCTGAGAAGTGACTGCTCTAATCGAACCAAGAGACCGGCAGCAAGAGGCAGATTTGCTCACGGAAAATGAAAAGTTTCAAAAAAAAAAAAAAAAAAGGAAGGCAGGGAGGGCGGACGGGGAACTTCTTATTCTAGAAGCAGCATCTCATCGCCCGTCTCAGCGTTGGATAGAGATGACGCAGTCCCAGCCCCCATGTAGCCAAAAATTTAGAGTGGAGGCGTGGCCCTGCCTTCAGATGCCGGTAATATGCGGGGGAAGACAGGGCCCCGCCTTCGAGACAGCCCCAGTGTGATGGCAGAGACAAAACCACACTCAGGAGATTCCCGTCCGAGGAAGGCATCACGGCAGAGCCCTGGGGTGACATCGGTGCCATCCGACAACCCCCCCACCCCCGCAGACCTCAGGCACTCCTGGCAGTATGGACATGCCACCCAGGGAAGCAAAGTCTGGCTGGATGTCCAGGGCCTTGCTCCCCCAGATGCGTGCTGCTGCCCCACCAGCCCTCTGAGCAGGTCCCTCAA
Organism: Monodon monoceros; assembly: GCF_005190385.1. NCBI lineage: Eukaryota > Metazoa > Chordata > Mammalia > Artiodactyla > Monodontidae > Monodon > Monodon monoceros. The sequence continues at coordinate 702,179 of NW_021703770.1, forward strand.
CGGCAAGCTGGCTCCCTCCTCCGTGCCCCTCCTGGCCCTCGCCCGCAGGTACACACAGAGCACACCCACAGCCTGAGTCACCTCTTGCAGTGGGAGCGCAGGCAAGGGTGGGGGGCAGGGCCCATGAGGCCCCCATCTGGTTCCACCTCGTCGTATCCAGCCCGTGGGCCACAGGGAACACTGGCCCTAAGCCCCTACCAAAGCATCATCACTGTCTCCTGGGGTTACAGCTCCCCCTTACACGGGGGAGTGAGCAAGCTTTGCCAACCTCAGGTGGGCGCCCAGACAAGGCCGTGCCTCCCAGAGAAATAGGCTCTTGCTTTTAACCTCAATTCCATGTGCAGACTCCAGGGTACACAAAAGCACTTCTGGAAACATTTTCAGATGTGTCCAGTGACCTTTGAGCAGTGGTCCCCCCAAATCTCACCAGTATCTGGCATCTCAGAGCCTCCCCACATGCTGCTCCCCAGCCCAGAATGCTTTTCCCTGCACTCTTCATAGGGCGGCTGGCCCCTTATCCACTTTGAAGTTACTGCGTGTCCTTGTCTCTTCCTCCAGGCAGCCCTCCCAGATCACTCCTTCTAGTGCTTCTGTCTCAGACCCTGCTGCTCTCCCTCAGCCCTTGAACACTCAAGATTGCACCCTTGGGTCTGTCTGCCTCTTCCCATCAACCAGAACACCAGCTAAAAGAGGGCAGGGGTTGTCTCCTGTTCCGTAGGGTCTAGCCCATGGAAGGTGCCTCATAAATATATATTGAATGAATGAGTGAATGAGTGAGAATGCCTCTGAAATCTCTCTGCCACCATGCCCTCTCCCTAACCACACCCACCAGCCATGAGCACATCAGATGTCTTCTTACTGACGACACCTCGCCTCTCCAGTTGTGGGGTGGCTTCTTATGTGGCAGTAGATAGATCAGGGAACACTTACCATCCCTCCACATAGCCCTCCACCCAATCACCAGATGTGATGCCCTAATCATATCACGTTCTTTAAACAAGAGCATTTTCCCTGCTAAATCCTCCCTTCAAGTGGCTGACCTCGATCCACACCTCTTCATAAACTCCCTGAGAGGCACAAAGCGAAGATGCCGTCGGCTGCAAGCGGCATGAACCCGACTCAAACCTGTTTGAGAAAAGGGTGGGTTTCAGATGGGCTTCGGTCTGGACACAGAAGACACTCCAGAGCTCTCAGAGGGGACGTGATGCCGGGATGCTCACACGGGGATGAAAGGCCCGAGAAGCCAGCTGGGCACACGGAGGCCACCCAGAGACCAGCAGCCGCAGCACAGGGCCTCCACGTGCTAAACAGGGGGAGGGGGAGGAGATGGAGCTCCCAGAGCGCGGGTACAGGCCACGCCCCATGGCGGGGATGCCTGTGAGAGCCCGGCCTCGGTGGGGGTAGCTGGCAGACGCCGCAGTCAGAGGAGCCCCCAGTGGTGCCAGCAAATGGGCAGTGAGGAAGAGAAGTACCCTGGCATCTCCTCCCTCCACTGGCAAGTCTCCCTGCTGGTCCCCAGCCACCAAACCTTCAACACCATCAAGAGGCTGGAAACTTCTACAAGAACCAGAGTCCTGAACAGGGCAGATCCCCAAGAAAAAGGGGGGCTGTGGGCAGACTCAACAGCACCTGGCCACCACAGCAGTTTTCTGTGGCCTCAGGATAAAGCCCAAACCCCTGAATGTGCCCCCAGGACCCCATGCTCTCAGCTCATGAGCTCAGAGTTCCAGCCACAATGGACGGTTTCCAGCTTCTTCATAAACCTCTCAATTCCGTCCTGCCCCAGGGCCTTTGCCCACGCTGCTCCAGGATCCTGGGCCATCCCCTTCCACGTTGCCTGAGGACTCCACCCCTTAAAAGTCACTTTCCTGGGACTTCCCTGGTGGCGCAGCAGTTAAGACTCCACGCTCCCAATGGCAGGAGGCCTGGGTGTGATCCCCGGTCAGGGAACTAGATCCCGCATGCATGCCGCAACTAAAAGATCCTGCGTGCTGCAACTAAGACCTGGCACAACCAAATAAATAAATAAAATAAATGTAAAAAACAAAGCCACTTTCCTGAGGCGGTCCCTGACCTCCAGATGGAAAGGCCACCCATCCCTACTGCACCCTGTGCTCCCTGGGGTGGCCCAGCTCACAGCGGCAGTCTTGCCGTACGTGTGTATGTGGACAAGCGTCTCCCCTCGCCGGCCATCAGCCCTGACTGGCCGGAAGGGTCACTGTTCACAACACCTGCACCAGAAGAGAGGCAGGGCCTGCTGGGAAGCCTTTGGTTTGGTCTTAGGCAAAATTCTCACAACGGAAAGAAAGCAGGGAGGAAGGGAAAGAGTGTGTTCTCAGCACCCTTCACAAGCTGCCTCGTCCCATCCTCCCACGTGGTGGGGGGCGGGTGGTCAGCAAGCATGATTATCTGTAGCCCTTTGTTCAGTAAACAGGCTAGGGCTGTCCCCGTGTGAAGTGGGCTGCCTGGAGCAGGAAGTAGTGAGCCCTCCGTCATGGGAGGCATCCAAGCTAAGGCTGCAGGCATACCTGGCATGAATGTCATGGAATATTCTCCAAGGTTCTCTGACTCTCGAAGGACCTCTGGTATGCCAGTGGCACAGCTCGGTGCCAGGGACAGGAGGGAGCACACACAGAACAAGGTGCAGGTGCTCAGTCATCTCCATGGGGCCAAGGGTAGAGTCCTCGGGGACAGAGGGGAATGGACCGTGTGGACCCTCTGGTGTGCGGCGCAGAACTGCCGTGAGCTCCAGCAGATGGGGAGGCTTGCTGCGGCCGCACCTCCCTGTCCACTGGCCCCAGCCCCCCCCCTTGCCCTGGAGGCAAGGCAGCCCCAGAAATGGCCCATGGCCACTGGCCAGCAGGGCCTAAAGAGCAGAAGCCTGAGGCAGTGCAGGGCCGTAGGGAGGAAGCTGGGCCACCACTGCCACCCAGAGGCTGGCCGTGAGCCAAGCTGCCCAGCACAGGGACAGCCCTAGATCCTGTCCAGCAGGGCCAGCTGGGTCCACAGCTGGGGGAAGGGTGGGTGGGGAGTAGCAGCAATTCCCTCTGCAGGCTCAGGGGGGCTTCAGGTCAGACTCTGCGTCCAGGAGAGGGTACGGAGTCACCCCAGGACCCCGAGAGCCAGCTAAGGGCGGCCACAGCCTCAGGACCCTCTGCCCACTCACCCCAACCAACCAGGAGGCTTCTCCGCCTCACCAGGAGATGCCTGGGCTTGTGGAGGGGTGGGGGGGGTGTTCTCCTTGGGCAAGGCCTGCTCCTCCCTGGGCCTTGGCAGCCTCGCTTGGACAGGGCCCTGAGCCTGAGACGTTCTCCAACCCAAAGCCCCTGACCTCCCCCCATGGAGCCTCACGGCCTCCGCCTCCTGTCCTTCATACCCTCCTCCTGCCTGTGACCTGGGCTCCATGGACGGCACACATGCAGACTCACCACTGGGGCCACGACGGCTCAAGCCACGACATCTCCCTCCCCCACCTGAGCCGAGGCCAGGCCCTGCCTGTCTGTCCCATTTCCCCTGAAAGAAGAGTCATAAAAACAAAGGCATAAGCCCGTCCTCAAAGCACGGGCTGGTGGGGCTGCTTTTCCTGGGACAGGTGGGCAGGAAGGAGAGGATGAGGCCCACTCGGCAGCTGGGCCCTTCTGCCATGCTTGGCTCCCCCCAGAACTCCCACTGTGGCCTCACGGGGCCTCCGCTCCCACGAACCTCTAAACCTGCAGGAGTCAGGACCCCGGCTCGCCCAGACAGCGGTCGGGGGTCGAGCCCCAGTGCCCAGCGGGGGCCTCCCAGCCCTGACCGGAGCCCGTTTACAGACAAGGACGTGGAGGCCCAAGGAGGAAAGTGACTTTGCGGTGGCTGGGCCAGAGTCACCCAGAGCAGCAGCCAGCCCAGAAAGAGGGGAGTGGGGGGCTCCCGGGGCGCCCCCCCCCAGGCTCAGCCACGGGACCACGGGGCTTGGCAGCAGCAGCCACTGCCCTTCAGAGGAAACTCACACCCAGCTGGGGCACCGCCCAGCCTCTGCCATCTCTAGGCCAACCTCACGGCTCCAGAGTCACCCTCTCCTCCGGCAGCAGCTGACCCCGGCTTCCCAGCTCGCCAGCCAGGACCAGCCCCCAGGAATCCTCACATCCCACCATGGGCCTCGGCTGTGCCCCTGGCCCCTTGGAGCCCTGCCCTGACCGCACAACAGTGAAGGTGTCCACTCCTGGGGAGTCGCCAGGGCTGCTCTGGGTTGCCACTGCGTCCACTTTGTGTGTCTGGAGCAGAGGCTCCTGCACGGCCTGATGCACGCTTCCTCCTTCCCTTCTCAGATCAAGAACGCAGGGGCTGAGAGGAACCTAAGAAACACCATTAATGCAAACCCTCCCACACACATTTATCAAATGGGAAATTATACCCAGAGCGGGAATGTGGCCGTTCTCCTGGTCCCCAACCCTTCCCATCAAACACGTTGGTCTCTGGGCCTGTGATGGTCCACGCTGTGCTCTGGCCCCCAGGGAGGCCTAGGAACTGGGTTCAAAGCCCAGCAAGAGGGCCAGGGTCATACGATGCAGCGTCCACACTGACAGGAAGGAAGGGGCAATGAGCTCATCGTGGACAAGACCGTGGCTGGCACCACACTGACCCTTAGTGGACATTCCTTCTTTCTATCTTCACCACCACTTTAGGAGGGGTCATATTCTCCCTGATGTACACGAGAGGAGACTGAGGCCCAAGGTCACCAGGTAACCCCAGTACACATGCCAGAGCCCCTGGGCTGGCTCTTAGCCACGGCACTGGTGTTGTTATTATTACTGTTATTCTAGAATCAGCAAGAGGAAAATGTCAACTTTTCTTCCTTCCTCTAACTTGTCCTGTTGACACCCTGCAGTTTGGCCAGCATCCTCGTGGTTGATGGGATGATTGCAGGGCAGTGGGAGGACAGGCAAACGCCAGAGGGGACAAAGCATCCCACAGTGCCCCCAGCTGAGCGTTGACACTTCAGTTTTCCCAAAATAAGAATGATTACAATATTATGTTAGTCAGCACTGACCACCACTGCCAGATGGTGGATGTCTGGGGCCCTGGAGGGAGCTGTGTCCTCAGCCAGGGAGGTTATGCAGACAGACGGCCTCCCGTAGCACTTAAATGACAAGCTCAAAACCGGGCCGGGCACCTGTCCAAATGCAGCCGGGGAGCTGGCATCAACGGGCCCCACTCCAGAAGGCGTCACAGCAGGGCTCCTGCTGGGCATTCACCATGGGCCCCTGAGCTGCCACCCCTGGGAAGGCCTGAGTCTGAGCTCAAAGGAGGGAGAAGGAAAAGGGCCTCTGCCCAGCGGGGAGGGCAGGAGGAGGGGCAGAGGGCAGAGGGCGCAAGGCGCTCACTCCCAGAACTTTACCAAAGCAAGGAAACTTATGGGCCAATGACGCCAACCCCTTCATTTTGAAGGCTGGAAGCAGGAGATCAGAGAGGGTGAGCAACTTGCCCAAGGTGACAGAGTGATAGGATGAAAATTAAGCCCAGGGCTTCTACCTGCCCGAGCTCAAAAGCTCAATCCAGAAGGAGGCTAACATTCCCGATGATGAAGGGGGCTGCTGGAAACAAAAGCAAGTGTAGAATCCATGCACGGCTGGGATGGCGTTTCATCCATGTTATGTCAGCAGTAAAGATACAAGGTGACCACTCCCTCAGACTCTACGTTACACTTTAGACTAGAAAGGATGGGACAGAGTTTGGTAAGTGGGATTGAAGAATGAGATCACTTAGGAGCAAATGCTCGCTGTCTTGAATAAGCTCAAACATTGGTCTGGAAATAACAAACCGAAATATTAATAGAATTTTCAGATGAAATTGCTTTAATCATTAAAAATGTGAAGATTGTAAGAAGAAAAAAAAAAGCTCCAGTCCAGAGCTTTTGCTGTGCACTTAACCCACCAAGTATCAAATTGCTAATAGCAGAGGGAACATAAAGTTTCAGCACTGGAAAGGTCACAGACATCATCTATCCACCCACCCATCTACCCATTCATCCACATATCCTTCCCTCTATTCATCCAACCTCCCACCCATCTACCCATCCATCCTCCCACCAACTCATCCATCCATCTAACCTCCCACCATGTATGCATCCACCTGCCCGCTCATCCGTCCATCCACCCACCCATCCATCCACCACCTATCCATCCATTTATTCTCCCACTCATTCATTCATCATTCTACCTATGTATCCACTCATCCATTATCCATCCATCTGTCCAGCCATCCTTCCAGCCATCTTCCCATCCACATATGTTCTCATCCATCCATATACCCTCCAGCCCATCTCCCATCCACTCATACCCATCCACATATTTACCCACATACCCATCCACACATCTCCATCCATTCACCCACCCATCCTCTCTCTGATCCAAACATCCAAGGTCATTGGTGAGCATATACCTGTATGTTCCAGGCTCTGATTCAACATACACACTCTGGAGTCATACACAATTAGAACTGGAAAAGACCCCCAAACACAGCTTGCTCGACTCTGCCCATTATGCACGTGGAAAAGCAAGGCTGGGCAGGTGGAGGAGATACGAGGGAATGGAATCATTCTTAAAAGTGGTGAAGCTCTCACCACCCCAGCCCTGCCGCTCAGAGCTCCTCACCGAGCCACTGCGCCCAGGGCCCTCGGCCTGCACCTCCTGAGTCCACAACAGCCTTCCACCTACTGGGGCAGCGGCACAAGCCCTAGACTTTTTCCTCTTCTCCTACCTGCCCTGGATTCTGTCCCGGACTCTGCCCGCACACCTAACAGGCTGTGAGTAGCAGACAGGCCAGGTTCCGTGATCTTCCCCACCACGCCTCTTCATGGTGCTGTGCAGGTGGGTGACCCACGTGTGTGTCCTGGGTCCTCATCCTGTCTACCCCCATGAGCCCTCACTGGACCTCAGTCCATCCATCTGTGCAATGGGATACTAAGACCAGCAGTCTCCCCTGCCCAGGATTGCCCAGAGCAGCCCCGGGGGCAGGGGTTGCAGGCAGGGGGCAGTGAGCACATGAGCCGGCGCCAGGCGCTGGGGGCTGGCCCCCAGGATGGGCTGTCAGTCAGCTTTGCTGCAAGCGCACATCCCGCAGCCTGGGGACGGCCCCTCCCCTCTGCTGACGACTCAGCCTGTCAGTGCCTCCTGAGTCCCAGCCGCTGACAAGCGGGGCACCGCTCCAGCCGCCCCCAGGCCGAGGACTCAGCCCGCCCCGGGCACAGCCTGGGCAAGCACCTCCCAGCCCGGGAGCGAGGCCCCGGAGGAGGGCACAGCCTGCCCGTGGGTGGGATTCAGTGTCAAGGGCTCTGGAGCCCAGGCCTGACCCACAAGAAGCCCGTCCCCCGGGCCATCGTGACAAATGAGGCCACTGAAGCCCAGGGAGGTGGACTGACCAGCCCAGAGCCGTGCGGCCTTTCACGAGGGGCCCGTCAAGGGCAAGACCCCGCCAGCGCCTCCAGGGGAACTTGTCCGCTAGCCGCTCTGCTATCTCCACCAGCGCTGGGGTGTGACTCCAGATGGGCCCCCCAGGCTGGGCAAGGGCTTATCCCACCACACCCATGCCCTCACCTTCTGACACCCACCCCCCTCATTAACCTCGTCTGGAGAGAAGAGGCTCTGCCCGCAGCAGGCTTGGGGCCAGATACACCCTCTGGCAGCGTCCTGGCTCCGGACAGGGGAAACGGGCCCCAAGCGGCACCAGATACTGGCCCACGACCTTCGGTCCATGGGCGACTTGGCCGTAAGTGGAACCCGGGTCTATCTGGTTGCAGGTCCAGGATCTCTTCCGGAGGCCCACCAGCCCTCGCCTGTCCCCTGATCTCGGCGTTCCTCTGGAGGGGACAGAGCCCTCGCCGTGGTCACTCCATGCAGCTCACTCACTCATTTATTCTTTCTCTCATTCATTCATTCAGTCATCCATGCAAAAGTACGAACAGGGTCCCGAGCCTGCACTGGGCATGAGGAACAGAAAAAGCCAAGCCCGCTTCCACCGCCCGCAGACCTGACAGGCTGCTGAGGGAGGCCCCAGCCATCCTGCAAGGTGACTCGGGTATGGGAGCAGATGCCCTCCGCCGACCTTGCTTCTGTCCCTGGCCCGACCCGGCCCTCCTCCCTTTGCCAGCCCCTCATAAACCGTCTACAGCACCTGTAATGCCTTCCCGCACGGCCTCATGACCCCTCGTGATGGGCTTCTTGTCCCCTCCTTGAGCGCAGTGATTTGAACCCACTTCTGATTCCTGGGACCTAACACAGGACCAGGCTCACAGCAGACACTTGGCCAAGGCTTGATCAGGGAAGGAAGGAAGGAAGGGTGGAAGGAAAGGAGGGAGGAAGGGAGGAAAGGAGGGAAGGAGGAAGCCTTGAGGACCCCGCCGGGGCCCACGTCCTGCAGAGCCCGTGCTCTAAGCTGGAACCAGGCCTCTGCCATGCAGGAGGCAGACGGATGCTGCCTCCCCCAGCCCTGGGAGGTCCCGCCCTGGGGTGCTCAGCAGAGACACATGGGTGCAGTGAGGAGGAGATTTTGAAAAGTGCTGGGAGGAGGGCCATGGGCCTGCAGGGGCTGTCCTGGAACAGCCTGGGGTGTGGAGGACACAAGCCAGCCCTCTGTGGGGTCCAGGCACCAAGATCAAGACCCCGGATCTCAGCGGAGGCACCTGTGCCCATAGGACCAGGAGTGGCACCAGGCCTGCTGACCTTTCCAGGGATGGGGTGCCCACCTCCCTCCTCTGGCTAGTAGAAGGGGATTCCCTCATCCCGACAGCATGAACAGAGCCCTTCGTCCGTGCCAGGATTTACTCTGGGTCCTGGGGACGGAAAATTCAGGCCATAGCTTGGGAGCCGTCACCGAGGGGTCACAACCGCACAGAGAACAGGACTTGGGGGCCACGCAGCTGGAGGCCAGGTGTGTGAGGACCTAATAGAGCCCGGCAGGTCAGAGCCCCCAGGAGTGTGGGGCCTGCTCTTGGGACTGAGGGGTTCAGCAGGCACCTGCTTGAGCTTGGGTCAGGGCCCAGCCCCTGCTGAGAGGCCTCCCCTCACTCCCCGCCCTGGGCCGGCTCTGCTGAGGGCGCTGCCATGGGTAGTGAGAGGCTCTGCCAGGTACAGAAGCTGCAGGAGGAGCGGCCTGGAATCATCAGCTAATGGGAAGCGGACAGCGTGTCCACAAGAGGAGAAAGGCCCCGGGATACCTGGGAGCCAGATGGTACCAGGTGTGGGGTAGCAGCCCCAGCCGGGAACTGGGCCCAGTTCAGCCTGCAGAAGTGACCATCGGGCGAGAGAGAGGCCCAGGGCGAAGCTGCACGTGAAGTTCCTGTGCGTGGCGGCCACAGGCCTGAGGTGGGACCCAGGGCAGCATCGTTCCCTGGAGGAGCCTGGGCCTCTAGACCCCGCCCACCCAGCAAGGCCCTGGGATCAGCGTGGCTACATCAACCCCTGCACCACTGACCCTTCACACAGACCTTCCCAGGAATCCTTGTAAGCCCACCCGGGCCAGGACCCGAGGGCAGAGGGGAGCCAAGCGACAAGCGGAGGGTGGTGAAGATGAAGGGGAGATGAGGTGACGGCCATAGAGACACAGAGCTGACAGCGTGTCACACTCCCCGGCCGCTGGAGCACATCCGACATTGATTAAGGGCTTTCCTCCACACCCCAGGATCATCCCACACGACAGGCCGGAGCCTGAGCCCAGCCCTCAGGTGACACTGGGCAGATCACAGCCCACAGGTGACGGCACAGAGCCTGGAGCCCAGGGCTGTCACACTGAGGGAGGGCAGGTGGTGACGGGGTGGGACCACAGACTGCGGGTCATGGTGGTGTGACATGCTGGGCGGACACCCGTTGTCCACAGGTGGGTGGCAGTGGTGACAGCATGGTCGAGAGCCACACTCAGGCCCTGGGAAGGGAGAGGTGCGACTGTGGCCCCTCCAGCCAAGCTCAAGGTCACAGGGAGGGGGTGGTGCCTTCTCCCTTGCCCTGGCCCTTCGTCCTCCGCCTGGCTGGAGGCATCAAGGGCGGAGCCTCTTCCCACTGTTCTCACCTCCCCTGGTTCCCTCCGTTATATTATCTGATTCACGGTATCAGCATTTTAATACTTAAGGCGGATTTGAATTAGCGTAACTGGCCCTAAGCAGAAATAAATTAATGTTAGTGCATAAGAAGTTTCTCCAGACAATTAGAACCCGAAGTAAATTAAATTAATATCTAATCTTTCCTCTTCTCACTTCAGAGCCTGATTTCCAGATGGCGCTGGGGGAGGGGGAGGGGTTCAAATGGGCAGTGCTGGGTGGGTTGTGTGGCAGAGGTACACCCACTTGGGAGGGCGGAGCCCAGTACCGCCCCGGCCTCGGCCTCTTGGAGCCCAGGAGACAGAGGGGAAACCGAGGCACCGGGGCGGCTTAGCCCTGGCTGAGAAGGACAGCTAAGCGGATGGCCATGGTGTCCAGGTGATGTGGCCACGGGGGCCCCTCTGCATGCCCTCATCCCCTCCCCACGCGGACTGGGAGAGCTGCTGCTCTGCACACTGAGAGCGGCTTTCTCTGTGCCGCAGGCGGCCTTGGGGAGGGGTCACAAGGCAGCAGCCTCGAGCCAGGCACTCATACACACCTCTCATTCGGTCTCCCTGACAATCCCAAATCGAAGATGGCCATGCCTGTCTCACACCTGGAGAAAACAGGGCCACTCCCAAGGCCACCGAGGGGTAAGTGGCAGGCAGGGGCCCCATCCAGGAGCTCAGCCAGGAGGAGGAGGGGCATTCTGCCTTTGGGGGACGAGCCCCCCGCAGTCCCTGCTGGAAGGTTCCCAGTGCCCTTCAGGCGCTGGATGGAGGGGCTGGGTGGGCGGGTGACACAAGCTCTAAAGTCCAAGATGGAAGAATGGAAGCCCCTCCCCCGGGATGTCCAGCCCCAGCCAGTCAGCCTCTGGTGACCCCCTGAAAGCCCTTCCTGTCTTCCCTAGGAGCCCCAGCCTGGTCCACCACAGGGGCTCAGAAAGACTGCCCAAAGTTTGTCCTCTGCCACGCCCACGATCACGGGGCCACCAGGCGGCAGAGCTGGGCCTGGAGCCCCTGACTTCTGGTTCAGTTCAATCAAGGGATGCTTCCTGAACACCCACGAGGTGCAGGATTTTGAGGAATGAATGAGGGCTGCCGAGGAGAAGAGAGACTGGAGATGCTCTGAGCGGGGTCCCTGGGTGAGGAGGCCTCGGTCACTCCAGCTGAACTCCCCACCTGGAGGGGCCCCCGATCTCTGCCCTCTGGGTGGGTGCCAGAGGCATCACCTCACTTACTGCTGTCCATGCCAGGGGCCAGCCATTCCAGCCACTGCTAGGGGCACAGCCGGACTGCTGCTTGCGCCTGCCCCTCTATCCCCTCTGACCCGCCTTTATCAGAGGGACATGGGGAGGGGGCCACATCCACGCAGACCCTCAGCACAAGGAGCCACGGAAAGTCTTCTGAGGCCTTTGGAGTCACCGTGCTTCCCCCAGAACAGCTGGGGTGTCACCTGCGGTCACCATGCCCCCTCTGTGTCCCGGCCAGCAGGTGCCCACTGCTAGCCTGCTCCCCCTGGCAAGTGCACAGTCTCCCAATGCCTGTCTCTGCACCATCCCCCCCACTGTGGACCTTCACCCCCACTTTGCAGAGGAGGACATTTCAGGCTCAAAGCAATGAGTCAAGGTGACACAGAAAGAGGCAGGGCTGGGTCTGAGTCGAGGTCTCCAGCTTGCCCTGTACACCCCCCAGCCCGTTCCAGGAAGCAGCTCCCACAGGAGAGGCCAGGGCTAGAGGGACCCCAGTTTCCTTCCTTGGTTCGTCCAGGTGGAAGGCGATGGCCAGGCTCTTCTAGGACCAGGCAGGGGTCACCAGGGGCATTTCTTTGCTCCAAGGACCACCTGGGACATTATCGTGGCAGGGGGTTCCTTAAGGTGTCCCCTCATCTCACAGAGAGGAGAGCTGTTCCCAGAGAGGTCCCGACGTTGGTGTCACACATGGAAGGGGACGCAGGGCTCTTACCCCAGTGCCCCCAGGACTCCACATGGAATGAACAAAACCTCCCGGCAACAACGATGAACGCCACCCACCAGCCCCGTCGGGAACATTCGCCCTGCTTGGCACCCCGAGTCCCTTGCCGCTTCCACAGCTGTCCTGGCAGCTTCTGCTCGGGATTGGGGCTTTTGGTGGGTGCTTAGATGTCACCTGGGAAGATTTCTGCCAGAAAGCACTTAATCTGGGTGCTGCAGCCCCCAGGTTCCCACACCCCACCCGGCCAGTCCTGCCCCGGCCGATTTCCCTCCAGCTGCCCCTCAGATGTGGCCTGGCATCCAGGGGGACTGCAGAGGGAACACGGGACAGTCACAGCAGCCACGGCACCACGGCTGTGAGCATCGGCAAGCCAGCTAGGAATACCACCTGCAGCGCGTCGGACAGTCACACATCAGCACAGAGCAGAGCCCTGGCACTTCCGGGTCCCACGCCGGCCTGGACCCCGAGGGGGACGTCGTACTCACTTTCTACGCTGGCTGCTTTGCTTTATCTTTTGGGGCACAGGGGTTCAAGCTGGCTTCTCAGAGACCCTGTCTCCCTGTGTGGCATCCCTGAAGCCAGATTGTACCTCAGTTTGCTAAACTGACAGCCGAGGGGCTGCTCCAGCTGCATGGGGGGTGCTCTGTGATTGACCGACTTCTCGGATATCAGACCCACGCTCCTAGGAGCCTCGTGTCCTGGGAGCCTCTGGAGAGATGCAGCGAATTCTCCATCGAAGGCTTAGTGAGCCCATCCTTGCTTGGCGGGGTGGGGACACCTGGCTAAGTAGTCATCGCTGCTGGCCCAGGCCACAAGGCAGTGGATCCTCACTCACTGTGTGACCTCGGGTCAGTTGCTTCCCCTCCCCAGCCTCAGCCTCCCACGAGTCAAATGAGGACCAACATGGGCTTCTGGGCTTGGCTACAAAGACCCACATCAACGTGGAGAAAGCACTTTGAACATAGAAGGTCCTCGGTAATTGCCAAGTCTCTTCCCCTGGGGAGGAAGGAGAGCACGTCCCACTGTCATCTGTGCCCAACTCCTTTTTTTGTGTTCGGTCACTTCAAATCGCTTCTCGAACGCACATCACGTGCCAGCCCAACCCTGGGGATAGGGAGATGGCAAGGCCCATCCTTGCCCTCGGTGAGCTGATGGGGTGGGAGTGGGGGGGTGGAAGGAGCCAGCGTCCACGGGAGAAACCACTGTGCAGGGAGCATGAGGAATTGCAAGGAGCCCTGGCAGACACCCCGGAGGAGGAGACATGTGAACTGGGTTTCGAAGTAGGAGGAAATGGGAAAAGATCCCAGCAAACTGGACGGCAGGGGGAGCGGGGGAGGTGACAGGGGAGGTAGAAGGGCATTCAGAACAGGGGCTCTTGCCTAGCACGGGTCACTGTAAGAGGACACACGGTGAGCCCTCTACGTGGATGGTCAGAAGGAATGAATAAAGCAAGCTCAGGGTCGTTTGCACCTTTAACCATTCATGATGTATCAAATCGTTTTCGTAGAAATCATCTCCACCCTCCACCCAAGCCCCGGCATGTGTCCTGCAGCGGGAGGAAGCGCTGGCGGCCTCAGTGTCCAGGAGCAGAAGGTGCAGCTCAGCAGAGTCAGGTGTCTTGCTGACAGCCATCAGCCACATGGCAGAGCCAGGCTTGAAGTCTCAGCACCACTCCCACAGCTGCCGGGTACTTAATTTGGCGGCGAGAGACAGAGCCCAACTCCAAAGGACCCCTCAGACCTGGTTAAAAAATGGGCCAAAAGACCTGGGAAAACACCTCACCAAAGAAGACATAGAGATGGCCGGTAAGCACGTGAAGGGATGCTCCACATCATCTGACATCAGAGAAATGCAAATTAAAACAACGAGATACCACTCCACGCTTGTTAGAATGGCCCAGATCCAGAGCACTGACACCACCGAACGCTGGCGAGGCTGTGGAGCAACAGGAACCCTCGTTCACTGCTGGTGGGAACGCAGGACGGCGCAGCCACTTCGGAAGACAGTCTGGTGGTATCTTACCAAACTAGACATAATCTTACCATGCGAGCCAACAACTGTGCACCTTGGTATTTACCCAAAGGAGCTGGAAACTTATGTCTACACAAAAGCCTATACAGAGATGTTTATAGCAGCTTTAGTCATAATTGCCAAGAATTGGAAGCGACCAACACATTCTTTAATAGGTGAGTAGATAAAGAAGCCATGAATGTTTTTCCAGACCACAGAACATTATTCAGCATTAAAAAGAAATGAGCTATCAGGCTATGAAGACATAGAGGAAATTTGAATTCATATTATGAAGTGAAAGAATCCAATCTGAAAAGGGTACGTGCTGTATGATTCCAATTCTATGACGGAAAAGTCAAAACCACAGAGACAGTAAAAGGATCAGTGGTTGCCAGGGGTTAGAGGTGAGAAATGAATAGACAGAGAGCAGAGGATATTAGGGCAGTAGAACTGTCCTGGATGATACTATAATGGTGGATACATGTCATTATACATTTGTCCAAACCCATAGAATGCACCACACCAAGAGCGAGCCCTAAGGTAAATTATGGACCTCGGGTGACAATGACGTGTCAATGTAGGTTCATGATTATAACAAGCACATCACTCTGGTGGGGATGCTGATAAGGGGGGAGGTTATGGGAATAGGGGGCATATGGGGAATCTCTCTACCTTCCCCTGAATTTTGTTGTGAATGTAAAACTGCTCTAAAAATTAAAGTCTATGTTTGAAAATAAATACCCAAGTGCTGCCTGTCTGGCTGTGGGATATAAGCAAGGCTGGATCTCAGGAGTTTGTTTCTTATCGTCTCTACGTGCCCTGCAAAGGTTGATGGGGAGAACGGGGCATCTCTTCGCTGTGGTCACCCAGGACCCACGCTGATGGGGCAGCCCCACCTCCAGTGCTTTCGGCTGCTGTGAAGGAGGGAGGGGGATTCAGGGACCCATGTACCTGGGAGAGGGTCGCAGGTACATGGCTTTCAGGGAAGGATGGTTTTCAGGGTGTGTCCATTTTGTGAAGGTTAAGTTAACTATAACTAGAGGACACGATGAGAAAATCACATAACTAGGTACTTGGAAACCACAAAGGGCACGCTCTACACTGAAAGGGAGGGAGGGAGTGGAGGTGCAGCCAGCCTGCCTGCACATGGACCTCCACTGGGGTCCACGGCACACGAGCATCGCTGCATCGGTATTATTAGTTCACAGTTTCCTAAACAGAACTTCTAACACCTGCTGCCTGATGAGTGGTCCTACACAGCCCCGGGGCCATGAGCCCTGATTTGGTTGGAGACCGCTGCTTTCTGGGAGTTGGGGCGGGGGGGCGGGCATCACACCCCGGCTGTGTGCAGAGGAGTCACATGCCCCCAGAGTGAGCATGTGACTCACACCTCTTCCCGCTGTTTGGGGGGAGGAAGGATTTCATAGAAAAAGGCTCCAGGTGTCCCAAAGGCCCTGGCAGTAAGGACCACAGGAGGAAGCGAGCCTGTGGCCAACCTGCTGGCCGCCTGCTCAGAGCCCTCTCCGCCTGCTTGATTCCCTTCTCTGGGACTAGGAGGATGGGGCCACAGAGGTGCTGGGAGATCCAGGGCAGCCCAGAGAGGACGCCTTGTGACATCACCAGTCTCCTGTGAGCAGAACGGCAGCCCTTGCCTCAGAGAGCAAGAAGTCTTCCTGAAGCCTCCTGTGCCGTACATCACTCCCAGGATGGCCAAGACCCGACCCTGTGGGAGCCATCCATCCCGCCTGCCCGATCTCTGTTGTCATTGGAGCCCCTTTGGAGGTTCTTATATCAAATGTTTCTTTCCAAACATCCGAAGACTTTCTTGTAACTCAGGTCATGGTAATAACAGAAAAATGTAAGTATTAAGGAATATTTAATCCATTGAGGGATGAATGAGCAGTGTAATTTTTAAAAACTATTAATCATTCATGCATAAGATTGACTCCAAAAACAGAGGTGGAGAATCTACCCCTCGTCATGATGGAACTGTTGAAATCCACGAGGCTCTGGAACCCCGGGAGCTCCTCTTCGTTGCCCCCTGACCCTGTCCTGCCCAGAGCCCTGTCTTTGACCTGCGGGCCCGGCTGGGCTGCAGACGTGCTGGGCCTGGAGGCTGCATGGTGAAGGGCAGCCTCTAAAGCAGCTTTTTAGATCTTGATGCAGACTGTGGGCCTTCAACTGGTCTGATTAAAATATAACCGCCCCTCCAAGGCGGAAGGCCTGAGGCCTCTGGCTCCATAAAGCAAACTGTTGTTGGCTGCATGTCTGATCCACATCCAAGTGCAGAGCTTGGCTGGTGACTCTGCTGTATCACTGAGAAGGGGAAGAATCCCCATGACCATCCAATCCAACCCCCGGATCCAGAAACTAGGCCCAGAGAGGGGCAGCCACTCACCCACAGTCACACAGCTGATGACACGACTCCATCACTATAACCACGGGCCTCCCACCTAGGCTGGCTCGGGAACAGGGAGGGGGCCACCAAGAGACAGTGGAGTGGTGGTCACCTGGGCCCCAACGCCACGGCAGCAAGTCCACTCCATCCAATGGACAAAAAGTAGTCAGCATTCAGTTAAGCTGGTGACCAAAGCAGCGAAAAAACACCCGGAGTCATTTGATTGCCAGAAGAATGTGCGAGAGGCAGCTTGGCTAAATCAGATGGAAGATTCACTCATCTGTTCAGCCACCAAGATTTGAGGTCCATCCCTATGGGGGGATAAGTGTTAACTACAGGCAAGATCTTCCACCCAGGACCACAGACTAGTTTAAGACAACACTGGCTAGGGTCACCCACCAAACTCCAGTCGTGGTGTGCCGGGCTCCACACCCCCTGCCCAGCCCCTCTCCCTCCTGGTCAGGCACAGGGGGCTCAGAGGGAACTCCTCTCTCCCCAACCTCCTCCTGCTTTTCCCAAAGAGGGAGCCAGGCTTGCCAGATTTATCCAATAAAATGACAGGAATTTGAAATTTTGAGTTTCAGATAATCAATTCATATTTCCAGTATAATTATATCGCAAATATTAGATGGGATATACTTATACTGAAAATGACTTACTGACTATCTGAAACTCAAATTTAACTTAGAACCCTATATTTTATACGGTGACCCTAGTGGGAACCCTAAGCTGCTGTGACTAAGGCCGGGCCCAGCACGGGGTGGCTGTGTGCCCCAAGGCCCCACCCACGGGGAGAGCGACCTCCCCACCCTGCTCCTTGACACCGACGGGCGAGGCCACCTCCCCCTCCAGCTGTGGACGTTTCCTCGCTCACGGCACAGCCTCTCCACCTTCCCTTCTCTTCTCACAAGCGCGCACAAATGCACATAGTAGGTGCGCAATTAATATCTGTCAAGTTGGATGGATGAGAGTCAGATGCCAGAGACCAGCTGGCTGCGGGGCTGAGAGCTGAGCTGGGGAAAGGTCAGACCTGGGGCTCAGTCCCTCGGCCCGCTGCCCACCCACCCCAGGCTCAGGAGTCGGCCCCGCCAGTCACAGGGGGCCTGACCTCTCCTTGCTCCTGTTCTCCGTGGACTCGAGCCGGGAGAAGTACAGCAGGGAAGGCAGGGCTCAGGCAGCACCCTCTCGAGACCAGCCCCCCTTCCCCGCAGTTTCTGCTCCCCTCCCCTCAGCTCCCAACCTCACCCTCTCCACCCTGCCTCACAACTGTCCTCTGACTCCAAGGCCGGCAAAGGTGGATGCACCACAGGGCCCCCGCCTCTTGCCTGGCTGGGGTATGGGGACGAGACACAAGCATCTCAGCTCTGGCTGGTGGAGCAATCAGAAGGCCGGGACCCTGGAGGAGCCTGGGGCAGCATCCGGGCTGATGTCAGACCCACCCCTCCATCAGGGTGAACCCAGCTCCTCTCCTGCCCCAGTAGCTGAGCAGGGCCTCGGGCTCCAGTGGGGCGGTAGGGAGGACAGGATGGTGGCCTCCCCCTCACACTCCCTGCCCGCCACCCTCCAGCAGGGGGGACGTCCTATAGCGCCCTCTGACGCGTCACGCCTGCTCAGCCTTCCACGACGCCCACGGGATGCTTCCCATGTACCCACAGAGCCCGAGGCCCTTCCGGTGAGGCCGAGCGCCCCCATGAGGGGGAGGCTGGTACCCCTCCGGCACCTGACCCAATGTCCCACCGACCTCATTTGCTGTTTCTAATAAGATGTCAGGCCTCCCACTGCCGGGGAGAAAAATCTCCTGTTCTGAGCAGCGGGGATCCGGTCTATTTTGTGGCAGAGTTGAATGCAGCTCTGAAAAGGAGACAGAAACGATGGAGAAGAGGAGACAGGAGAGGCAGGAGAAACCAGTGGGATCTGGGAGCTGCGCCAGGTGCAAGCAAGATGCAGGCTGCCGGCAGTAGGAATTGCCTTTAGGCTCAAAGCAACCAACCGGGAAACTTTGCTCTTGAGGGTCAAGTGAGACAGCGTCACTTTCTGTTGCCCCGGTGTCAGGCGAGGACGGATGGGGCAAAGGCCCGAGCAGCCGCTGTGAATGGAACCTCCCATGCCTCCGCTGCAGAGGAAGAGAAAGTCGCTGCCGGACCCCCATGGCCCCCACAGGGAGCACCGGGACCCCCGCCCCAGAGCTTGACTGTTGGCCGAGAGAGGGGGGTGGGCGGCAACCACCATGGGCTCACGCTCACCACGCGCTCCGCTGGGAAGGGCTTCCTGCAGAGTATCTGACACCAGGTCCTCACGCGGGTGGGGGACTCTGACGGCAAGCCGGTTTTTCCAACATCCTCCTCTCGGCCCCTCTAGGACCCTTCTGAGTTCAGACTCTGTGGTCCATTCCCGCTGCCATGGATATGCCTCCAGCTACTGGATGCCACGGCCCAGATGGCTGACAAGGTCCCCAAGCTGATACCCACAGCACTGTCCTCACCCACGTGGGTTTTCTGTTGGTTCTATGGCTGCCGTCAAGTCACCCCGCTGATTAGTTCTCGGCTCCCTCTGAGGGTCAGAAGCCGTGGGGAGGGACCGGGCTTGCCCTGGGGTCTCACTCATCAAAATCCCAGAGAGGGCTGGGCTCTGGGAAGAACCTGGAGTGAAGGGTCAAGGGCCACCCTGACCCGGACAAGTCACGTTTGATAATCAGTCGTCGAGACTTAGCCCTTCGGGAGGTGGTTGAAGGAGCTGAACGCAGGCCAGCCGGCACCCTGCAGGCCTCACAAAGATGCTGGGGGGTCGTGCGGGGCGGCCCTGGGGTCCTGCTTGGCCGCTTGGCCCCAGCAGCCTCGGCTGGGGAGTGGGAAGCGACCTCAGGCCGGCCTTGCAATCTCCTCCCATTAACCATCAGCTGGCAGAAAGGAGCCGGAGAAGAGGAAGAAGTAGGGACAGTGCACATTTTTTAGAAAGAGTCTGCATATTTGCAACTCCAGCTCCGGAACAACTAACTTCTCACTGGCATCTGCTCAGAAAACGTGGTCCCAGCTGACGGGCTAATTACCCCGTTCAGTGCACTGAGAGCTGGAGAAACAAGGCTGCTGATAGGGGGGGCAGTGGGGAGGGGCCCAGGGCCGGCTCCCCCGTGGGGGCTGCATGTGCCCTGAAGGAGCCAGAGAGGGTCCCCCAAGGAGGCCACGGCCTCCGTCCTGGCCTGTGCTAACCCCCCAGAGATGGGCCAGAAGCTGCCTCCAGCAGCAGAAGTAAGGCCCAGGGGGCTCGGCCCAGGCCGGGGACCAGGAAGCGGGTGGTCCCTGAGCCCCAGTACAAGGGTGGAGGGGAGGAGGGTCCACGGGGCAGCTGCATCGGGAGGCCCTCGGCCGCTCTGCACAGAATCTTGCAAAAGGCAGGCTCTGTGAGTGAATCATGCAGGCACAGCTCAGGCCTTCGCCCAAGGCCCGGCCACCACTGCAGGCAATGAGAGCTGTGACCGCCTGCCCAGGCCTCCGTCTCCCTCTCTTGACACCTTCCAGCAGCAACAGCAGCAGGACAAGGATAAGGCCCCTGGGACAGGAAGCTGCCCTGGGGACCTCAATTCCAGAGTGGAGTTTCCCATTTCCAGGTTGTCTTCCCCAAGGCCTTAGGGGCTTCACAAAGCCTGCCCTCTGCGTGGAAGCAGGTGCTTCCCGGAGGGAAGGAGGGAGGGGGGAGCCCGCGGCTGCTGCATGGCACCTGGACACCTGGGCGGAGGGACCTCCAGGTGAGGACAGCAGCTGAGACCACGGTTCCACAGGCAACTCGGGGTTCTTGACCCAGGGCATCGCTCCGTCTCCGACCACAGCCGGCAACAGAGAAAAGAGAAAAGAATCTACGGTTCAGCAGAATGATGAAACTGGGATGAGCAATTATCCGAGTGACTTTTTCAGACCAAAGTGGAGACGGGGGGCTACAACGGAAGTGGAGAGTACGGAAAAACCTGGGTAGCTGAGTGTCTTGTTTTGAAGGTGATTTTATGAAGAGCATGTCAATTTCCACTTAAATCCCCAGCCTGGGATCCCTTCATCTAGGATTCTATTTTAAAATGTTGGAAGCACTATTTCAGGGCATAAATCAATAAAATGCACCCAAAAAATAGAAGAGAAGCCCACGGAGCAAAGCATCTCCCCGCCTCTTCCTAAATGCTATTTTTTTTTAACATCAGTAGCTGAAGCTTTTAGCTCAACTCTGGGGTCTGCAGTCAGTCCATTTAGGTGTTTTTATGGCCAGGCAGTGCCCACCATCTTGTCCCAACCTACACGACAAAGTGGGCCATCCACAGCCAGGCAGGTCACGCGGCCACGTTCCTTCCAGCCACGGGGCTCTAGGCCGCCCCAAGGCTGCTGCTCACGGATCCGGGCCCTCGGATTTGGGCACACAGTGGTTTAAAACCACCGGGAAGCCAGCACGGCTTGAGGAAATGAACGACCAAAACTTCACTTCCCCAAGCTGGGTGACACCCAAACTACAGGGAGAAGGAACACCACTCAGCTCTGGTGCCTCTGAGGCAGGACACGGGAGCTCTGGGGAGCTGGGAGGGGCAGGGAGGGACCACCCTGACCACCGCCAGCTTCCAGGTGCTCCCAGCTCATCACGGGGAGGCAGGAATGTGCACCCGCCTTCCTGCCCCACCTCTGGAGGCTGTTCCTCACTCGGTTTAGGAATTTTGTCTCTGTCTTCCCCATGGGCCTGGGGGCTTCGAAAGGTTTCCCTGACCCCCCAGGGCCTATCCTGAGTTGCAGTAGGGATGGCCCAAGGAGAGGGAGGGAAGCAGCAGGGCAGACAGGATACCTGGACAATCTTAGGTGGAGGAACCACCCGGTGGGGGAGGTAACCCAGCCACGTGGATTCCACGGGCGGCACCGGGAGGGAGCAGGGCCTCCACAGGCTGAGACCCATGGGAGTCTGGGTGGGGGCGGAGGTGGGGGTTGGCAGTGACCTCCCCCCAACTCCAAGACACAGTCTCCTTGGCAGAAATGGAGGCTGGGCCAGACCAGCAAAAGCCCCTCCTGTTTTCTGCGATCCCATTGTGTGCTGGGGGGCTGGAGACCTGGGTGGGTGCCGGACCAGAGCCCAACAGGCCTCCCTGCCTCTCTGCCTCAACCTCCCCTGGGAGTCCATGACCTGAAGAGGACCAAGACCAGACCTAGGAGCCTCTGGAAGCTGGAGCTCACCTTTGCTTGAACACGAGGGACGGCCAGGCCTGCTGCCCCTGTAAAGACAAGCCAGGTGCCCCTCCAGAAGCTCCGGAGCCTCAGCTGAGGGCACCCCCTGCCCAGTTCTTGCCCTGAGGCCAAAGACAGCCCCCCCCCCAAAGCAGGAAGTAACAAAAGTTGAAATTCAGAAGCAACCAGAAACCATCACGTGCACCTTTGCTGGCAGACCCTGCAGGGCAGGTGGGGAAGGAAGCTGAAGCACAGGGGAGAGGAGGGGATGGGAGGAGTCCGGGACGAGCTGGTGCTCAGCCAGGCAGGAAATGCATGAGCTTCCCACCTTGGGCTGGTGCCAGGAAAGAGGGTCGTGGGCAGCAGAAACACAGACTCTGGAAGCCTGGAGCTTCTGAACACCTCAGATGTCTGCCTTGAGGCCGCAACAAAAGAGGCTGCCAGGGTTATAATTATCACCAAGAAAGGGCAAAGGGAAGCAAGTCTTCACTGGGGCTTGCAAGGTGCAGATGCTCTGTTCCCTGCTTCTGGATCAGCTCCAGTGAAACCATGCCTCTGTGGACCCATTTCACAGATGACAACTCCGAGGCCAGGCAGGAAACAGCATAAGCCATAGATGAGCAGTATTTGAACCCGAGGCCCGCCCAACACATGCAGCCTCCCGTTGGGACCAGCCCCTTTTCACTCCTTTTCTCCCTGCCCCCCCAGGTCACCCCTCATCCCGGGACCCTCATACCCACTTGGTTCAAGGTCCCCAAAACAGGGAGGCCTTTCCTGACCACCTCCTAGAAACCGCTTCTCCACCCCAATCCCCTTCATCTGACTTGCTATGAGGACTTACTCATTTCTTTACTGTCTGACTTTCCTCACTAGAATGTAATTCTACAAGGGCAGGGACCACGTTGGCATAGTTCATCTTTGCATTTCATCCGAGGACCTAGAGACCTGTGCCTGGCACAGAGAAAAAGTTCAATAAACATTTGTGGAATGATGCAGGATTTAGTTGATTGATTCAACAATGGCTATAGAGTGTTTACTGGGTGCCCAGCAACTGCACTAGACCTGGGGATAGAGAGTCCGAGCATAGCAGAGCCCCTGTCCCCCAGAAGCTCACGTTTGGATGGGGGATACATCTCAAATGGAGCTAGTGAGGTCAGGGATGGGAAGTAACGTGGTCACAAGGAGACAGGTGCCATCTGGGCCAGGAGGTCC
Source organism: Monodon monoceros (assembly GCF_005190385.1). NCBI lineage: Eukaryota > Metazoa > Chordata > Mammalia > Artiodactyla > Monodontidae > Monodon > Monodon monoceros. The sequence goes on from NW_021703770.1 coordinate 725,003, forward strand.
TCAGGGATGCTGTGACATAACTCAGGGGAGGAGTGAGCCCAGTGAGGAGCTAGGGAAGGGTGCTCAGGCAGGAAATAGCAGGTGCAAAGGCCCTGGGGCAGAAGCAAGCTCAGTGTCCGAGGACCCTTGCAAGCCAGCATTAGCCACGCAGAGCGTAGGGCTTCCCACGGTGACTGATCATCACGCCAGGGCCAGCCCAGCTCAGACAGCCAGAATCCATGGGGCTCTGGCCTATCTCTCATCCATACCTAGGTCGGCCCTCCATGGCAGAGGGCTCCACCTTGGCCCACCTGTGCCTAATTCCCCTCCTTTGTCCTCCCATAAACCTAAACGTGTCTCCACCCTATCTCTAAACATTAGCCAACCCCAAGGCTCCCCAACCTGTGGCTTCAGCCCAGCCAGGATTGTCCCCAACTCCTGACAGCCTGCCTGGCCTCCCTGATTCTCCTCAACCTTAACTTTGCCCCCAACTACCCGTCCCTTCAATCCCAATTCTAACCCCAAACCCAGCCTTGCCCTAGAATTTTGAGGCCACCTCAACCCAACCCAGCCTTCAAGCCCTCCTGCAACACCCTGCATCGGCTCTTCTCCCCCACCCCCATCCAGAGTCCCCAGCCCACCATCCGCAACGTCTGCTTCTTCTGCAGACCTGGCCAGGGGCAATCCCCGTGCACCCTCCGTGCACATAGGCCGTGTCTCATTCAGCTCAGGTCACAGCACACGTGCTGGTGGCCCTCGGCTGGTGACCGGCTCCTCTGGGCCTCGGTGGCTCCTCTGGACATGGGCTTCCCCAGCTGAGCACCTTGGAAAACCTCCACATCACTGAACGGATAAGAGGCCCTGTCCAAAGTTAAGACGATCTTGTATAATCACCCCCAGCTGTACTGGTCAGCCTGGGCCATCGTAACAAATACAACAGACCAGGAGTCTTACCAGACATGTATTGTCTCCCAGTCCTGGTGGCTGGAAGTTCAAGATGAAGGTGTCGGCAGGGCTGTTCCTCCCAAGGCCTCTCTCCTTGTGTGCAGATGGCTGTCTTCTCCCTGTGTCCTCACATCCCTTTGTGCGTCTCTGTGTCCTGATCTCCTTTTCTTATAAAGACACCAATCACACTGGATCAGGACCCACCCTAACGACCCCACTTTAACTCAGTTACCTCTTTAAAGACACCCTCTGCATGGGCCACTGACTCCCTCTCTGTCTCCATCACCTTTGGGGATTCCTTGTCTCACTGCTTTTCTGCCTCCCCAGTGAAGGGCAGCCCGAGAACAGGAGGGACCGGGCCTTGTCCTTGGCCATCTTATGCCTGCGGCCTGGCACTTGGACCACACGTGTATACTTAAGGAGGAGCGAGGGTCCAAGGGAGCTCGGAGGACCCGCGCATCCCAGCACCTGCCCTGGGCCAGCAGCTCCAATCCCTCATCATGCTGGCTTCTCTCCGCCCACTTCCCAGTGACTGGGGCTTGTGAGGCTCGGTACCCATCCCCTGAGGTGTTCGGCCAGACCCTGACCCTGATGGACGCCTCCGAAGCCCCTGCCATTTCTGCCGTGTCACGCCTGCAGTCTGGGTTGGGCCATTGCATCCACCTCCCAGGGCTGCCATAACAGATAGCCATGCAGTGGGTGACAGAAAAGGACAGAAATCTGTATTTGCACACCCACGCTCATAGCAGCGTGAGCTGCAATAGCCAAAGGGTGGAAGCTGAAGTGCCCATCAATGGATAAACAGATAAAACAAATGTTGTCCATCCACACAATGGAATATTATTCAGCCTTAGAAAGGAAGGAAGTTCTAACACAGGTACCACATAGATGAACCTTGAGGACCATTGAGGTAGGCCAGCCACAACAGGACAAATACTGTATGATCCCACTTATATGAGGGACCTGGAGTAGTAAATCCATAGAGACAGAAAGTAGAATGTGGGGGTCGGGGGGTGCCAGGGCTGGGGGGAGGGGGAAGTGGGGTGTTATTGCTTAATGGGGGCAGAGTTTCATTTTTGCAAGATGAAAAGAGTTCTGGAGGTGGATGGTGGTGATGGGTGCAAAGCAAAGTAAAAACATTTAACGATACTGAACCGTACACCTAGCAATGGTAAATTTTATGTTATATGTATTTTACCACAATTAAAAATTTAAAAAACAGAAATGTATACTCTCGTGTTCTGGAAGTCAGATGTCCAAAATCAAGGTGGTGTTGCCAGGGCCGTGACCTGTCGGCAGTCTCTAGGGGAGAATCCTTTCTACCTCTTCCAGCTTCTGGTGGCTCCAGGCATCCCTTGGCCGGTGGCCCCATCACTCCAATCTCTGGCTCCGTGGTCGCATAGATTTCTTTATGTGTCTGTGTGTCCCCCCCATTTATGTCTCATGTAAGGACACCCATCACTGGATTTAGGGCCCACACTAACCCAGGTCAATCTTAGCCTGAGATCCTTACCTTAATTACATCTGCAATTACCCTTATTCCAAAAAAAATCAAACAAAATAAAAGTCACAGTCAGAGGTTCCATGTGGGCACATCTCTTTAGGGGGTCACTACAAGGGGACAAGGCAGTGCCAGGCAGGCAGACCAGAGCAGAGAGGACACAGGGTGAAAGCTATAGACAGCAGGAGAGTGAAGGTTGCGCTGAGGCCCCAGGGCCGGGCCCGGGACCAAGAGGTGGGTTTCCAGGCAGCTGGGAGGGCAAATGACTCACCCCTACCACGTGCCAGGGACCAGGGTGCAGTGCGTGCAGGCCTTGGTCAGGTCCCGCTCTGCCTGGACCGGGGCAAGCCCCCTCCCCCCAGGGTCCTGTTTCCTGAACGCTAAGGCCTTGTCCCCTCCCTTGGCTGATATCAAAGGCCCCCAGATGCTCAGTCAGATTTATCTGCTTCAGAGTCAGATAAACAACAGTTCAACCCCACCTCCGCCCTGTCCTAATGGGTGCCCCATGCTTCTCCAGGGCCCAGAGCCCCGCACAGTGCAGCAAGGATGTCGGTGCTATTATGAGGTTCTGGGTATGGTGGGGCATCCCTTTCTCCCTCCTAATACTGCCATCCTCTCTTACAGCTGCCACAGCCTGGTTAAACCTGGCACGTGACCCATCCATTAAGCAGACTCCTCTTTTATTTTTTTGATTTTTATTTTTTTGCGGTACGCGGGCCTCTCACTGTTGTGGCCTCTCCCGTTGCGGAGCACAGGCTCCGGATGCGCAGGCTCAGCGGCCATGGCTCACGGACCCAGCCGCTCCGCGGCACGTGGGATCTTCCCGGACCGGGGCGCGAACCCACGTCCCCTGCATCGGCAGGCGGACTCCCAGCCACTGCACCACCAGGGAAGCCCAAGCAGACTCCTCTTTTTACACCTGTCACATGTCATCCTGGGGCCCAATTCTGGGGACACAGCCTACATTGTAGGGAGATTACATACCAAAGGGAACCACCTCCTCCAGGAAGCCTCCCTGACTGTACCCCAAACTCCAGGTGTGCCTCATTTCACCCTCACACCTCCACGTCATCCCTTTTCATCTAACGACAGACGGGAGTCCAGAACCCACCATATGTCCTGCACGTTCTGGGCACTGGATCCAGCCGGGAACAGGTGAGAGAGATATACTATAACCAGACAGACAACACAGGTGGAATGAGGAGCATTTAATGCTACTGAGCTGTACACTTAGAAATGGTAAATTTTATGAATAACCCACCAGGACCTACTGTACAACACAGGGAACTCTGCTCAATATTCTGTAACAACCTAAATGGGAAAAGATTTTGAAAAAGAATAGATACATGTATATGTATAACTGATTCACTTTGCTGCACACCTGAAACTAACACAACGTTGTTAATCATCTATACTCCAATATAAAATAAAAAGTTAAAGAAAAGGTAAATTTTATGTTATATGTATTCTGATGGTCAAGGAGTCCAAGGCCAGAGAAGGTGAACAAGCTGCCCAGAGCCACACAGCCTGAAGGGAGCCGAGCCAGAACTCAAAGCACCCCTGTCACTCACGTAGGGCTTAGCTGGCTGCAGCCGGGACCGGGACCAAGTCCCCACCACCAGCGTCTGCCAGGCTAGGCTGTTAAGGCTGCCCACCTGCCTCTCCCCTACCTCCAGCCGGGCCCCCCAGCACAGCAACACTGCCTGTAGCTCAGCCTGTGTTTTCTCATCTGAGCCGTAGGGCTTTGCTGGGAGCCATCCCCCTCCTGCCACCAACCTCAAGAAAAAGACCAGCCAGGTGTGCCGTCGGGCTGTTCCGCCTCTGTTTCTATGATATTAACGCCCATTCCCGTAGCCAACACCAGACACTCTCATGAGCTCTGCCAGGTTCGGAGGGAACTACCAGCGGGTGGAGAACAAGATAAGATATGTACGTCCTTACTGGCTGTGACCTTTCTTTCTTCTCCAAAAACCACTTGCTTAAGAAAAGTCTCAGCCATCATAAATCACCATCGCTGGGGAGCGAGTGAGCTGGGCCTGCAAGCTCGGGCGCATTCATCATGGTTTCAGGGACTCTGACAGCCCGCTCGCACTTGAATTCGCAAATTGGAGCCCTTTCCCCTCTGCCACCACCCTTCCTTTAGCACAGAAAATCTCTGCCATTGGAATCCCCTTCTCCCCAGCCTGTAGCATGCCTTCTCATATTTCAAGTAGCTCAGACATCACCTCCTCCAGAAAGCCCAATCTCCATCTCTCATCAGGGCTTCCCTCGGACCAAACCCTGCTCCCACCTGGCCCTGGCCACCCCGGTTCTACCTGTCGGCCAGGTTGCAGTGCAATAACAGTGCCGCTGGGTCCAATAGTGTCTGGAGAGGCTCCCTTCGCATTGTGACAGGCCCTACTGTGTGCTGGGCTCTGCCCTGTGGGGCCATCCCGGGAGGGAAGACGCAGCCCTGGCATCAGGGAGTCCGCATCTGCATGGTTGTCTGGCACAAAGGTAGGAATCGCACATATAGTCACTCATTCATTTATCCAGTGAGCACCTACCATGTGCCGACACAGCAGGGAGCAAAGGGCAGGGCTGGTCCCTGCCCCGTGGAGCTCACTGCACACCTTCCAATGTCGAAGCACAGCCACAGTGTGAGAACCTAGGGGAGGGAGCAGGCTCCAGGAGGGGCTCTGATGGGGGCCCAGCCGAGCCTGCAGGGGAAGAGGCAGGTGGAACAGCACAGCAGGCAAATGCCCCATGCAGCGGGGAAGCAGGCTGGACTGAAGGGGTGAGGAGGACAGAGACTTGGAGCTCAGGCTGCCTGCGAAGGTGGCAGAGCTGGAAGGAGCCTGGCAGACCAACGTGAAAGCAGTTTGTCTCTATTCCAAGAGCAGGGAGAAGCTGCTAGGATATCTGGTTTTTATTGTTCTGTTTGGGGTTTTTTTTACGAAGCGGGTGTGATCAGCTTCACAATGTGAACTGTGAGAGCTATTTAGGGGTAAAACTGACAAGGCAAGGTGGTGGGTCAGGGGCCTTCCAGACTCCAGGCTCAGAGGAAGGGGGGCCTTTCCGAGGTGGGAGCGGGGAGAGCAGAACAAGGAAAGGGGACAGGAGGGCAGTTGTGACTTGAATGAAAGGGCGCATCTCTCTCCCCTCTGGGAGCTCCTGAGTGAGGAATTCTGCAGGGACAAGAGTGTCTCGGGACCCAAGAACCCACCGCCACCCTGACTGCTGGGAGGCCTCCTCAAGTCCTAAGGTCTCCCTGGAGCCCAATGGCCTGGGCTAAGCCAGGGGACCCTAATACTCCATCCTGACAGCTCCCAACACACGGACTAGGGGCCCAAGTGACAAAATGCAGGGGACCTGGCTTGCAGGACACCCGGGAGGGACAGTCTTCAGTGAAGCTGCCTTTGGGGTCCAAGGACAACCCCAGGCATTTTGTCCAGCAAAATTTGTTTGCTGGAATCGTCTTAAACGCCTGGAGCTAGGGCCTTTATGAAATCTGCATGCATATTCATGCAAATCGCACCACCCCCAGATCAGCTGGAGGAAAGTGTCGCTGCCTCATCCTTCTTCCCTTGAGGGCGGGAGGAGGGTCAGCTCCACCGGAGCAGCCGTGAAGATGCAGGGCCAGGAAAGACCTCCTCATCCACCCTCACACGCAGCAGATGGGGAAACTGAGGCCAGAGGGAGCGGTGGACCCGCGTGTCCAGGCAGAGCTGGATGGGAACCCCCAGGCAAAGGCTTCCTCCTTCCCCTGAGACAGTGGACAAGGCCCCCTCTGTCAGGCCTCCAAGCAGGAAGGTCTCGAATTCTCGCAGCAAGGAGGAGCTTCTGACAGAGGCTGCGAGATGCCTCTGAGAAGAAACAGTAATATTTGCTCTTATATCAACTCCCTGGGGCCACAGCCAACAATACCCTCCCCAAACAAGAGCCAGCTCTAAAAATAAAGCCCCCCCAGCCCCTGCACAGATTAAATGTCACCGCCAGGCAACAGGGGAATGGGGGATCTTCCCTTAGGGTGCTCACAGGGCGTGCACCCCTGCTGTAGGTGACCTCCGGAGACTGCCCTGCCCCGCGCCTGCTCTGGACGGAGTCTGTGCGGGTGTTTAGTTGCCTTGAGTGTCTTCCCCACAAGCAAGCCGGCAGACCCCAGCAGACCCACTGCTCAGATGATGAAACTGAGGCGCAGGGACGTTAAGGGTTCCCAGGGAACACATGCAGGGCGGAGGCCGGAACCCAGGTCCCACGGAGGGTGTGCGCAGCCTCGGGTCTGTCTCTCTGAGTTCCAGGGAGCGTGTGTTCTGCGGGCCGGTCCCCCACTACCTGAAGACACAGGCCTGCAGGTGGCACGCGAGCTCTCCCCGTGTGCTGGCCTTGTGTGAGGCCTAAGGCCCCCCTCTAGGGCGGGGCTCCAAGCGCAGGACCCGCAGCCAGACAACACGGGGCCACATGCTGGCTCTTCCGCTGTGAGGCCTCGGGCTGCCGTCTGTAAAAGGGGGTGGAAGCAGGGCTATGTGCACTGGGCGGTCACGACGAGTTGGGGAGCTGGGACCTGGCACGTTAGTGCTAGAAAGAGCCGCTCAGGCAGAAGAGCTCCGAAAACGCAGGCTGTGGCGGCCACCAGCACTCCTGTGGGTGAGAAAACAGGCCAGCTGAGCCACCAGCGCTGGCCTCCGAGGCTCTCCCCTTCCACGCCCTCCAGGCCGCTTGTGGAAGCCTGCCCACATCCCCCTCCCAACACGCTGTTTTCCAGCCGGCCTCAGGGCACAAATGGGGACAAAGAGAGACCGAGGAGGGTGGCCCAGGCCAGGCCAGGCTGGGCCCCCACTGCAAGCTGGGCCCTTGCAGGCCCCGCCCCCATGTCCTCCGCTCACCCTCCGCTCCCACAGCCTGTCCCCCTGCTAAAACCACAGTCACACCCTGCCCTGCCCAGGGGCTCCTCCCGTCACTGAGGTCCTCCCACATGGGCAAGCCTTCTTGCTGGCAGTCACGGATGCCTCCAGGGCTGTCCTGCGGTGTCTGTGGATGGACACACACGTGCCCCACCCCCTTACCCTTGTTCAAGCTGGTCCCTCAGCCTGCAGTGCCCTCTCCCACCTTACAGAGCAAACTCCCACAGTGCTGAAACCCTGCCGGGTGCCTGGGATGGGGTGCTGCCTCCAGCGTGCTCCCACGACCAGGGGTCCCCTCCCCAGTCTGCACCTCCCTGCACGGAGCCATCTGGGGGTCTCCTGGAAGACCAGGCCTGACACCCGGGAGCAGCAATGCCCACGTGGCCATGGGCACAGGCTTCAATCTTCACGGCCCCTCCTCCATCCACCCACGGGTGTAGCCATGCAGTGTGGCCACTGCGGGACCTGCCCGCTCCCAGCGGGACATGAGGTGACACCTCCCCAGTCCCAATGATTAATGATGTGCTGGGTCCCCAGGGTTCCGAGAGAGGAGGTCGCCATGGAGGTGGCAAGGCTTCCTGGGTAGAGGGAGAGAATCAGATTTATGAAACGGTGAGAAGACATCAGAGCAGCAGACTCCCGGAAGGTGTGAGCCCTGTAGGTCTCACCACCCCACGCCCTGTAGGTCTCACCACCCCACCGGGGCTGGTGTGAAAGGAAAGACAAAGGAAAGAAAAGCCGTCTCCACAGGGAGGTGGCAGCGGCCAATCCCAGAGCCTCCTGGGGCTGTGAGAAAACAGAGCTGCAGGTGGAGGTGTGGGAACAGGAGGACAGCAGATCCCTGGGACTCACACACACGGGGAGGCAGGCACTGGCCTCAGAAACACACGTTCAGCTGAGCCAATCAACACACAAAAACACGTGCCTGGGGTGAGGAACTCAGGCCCTGAGTGGGAGGCGGGAGAAGGAGGATGCAGAACACGTTGGGGGCAGGACTCACCCCCCTCAAAAGGCCAAAACTCATCTCTGTGCCACTGGTCAGCCAGGGCTGAAGCATCCCCTTCACGGGATCATGTGAAGAGTCCAGTCTTGCCAACACAGGGGGATGGGAAAGTGGGGTGAACCCCTGGGAGGAGGGGATGAGAGCACCCACGTCTTCATCGGTCTGGGAGAGGGGCTGGGGTATCTCCAGAGGAGAGGGGCTGGGGTGCCCCCGGAGGAGGGGCTCGGACCGCCAGCGTGGAGAGTAGCACTGAGTCTCTGGCAGTCCACTGTTGCTCCTGCAGGTCTCAGAGACAAGGCTGTGGTCACGCGCTGGACATCCGCAGCCCAGGTCCCTGAGAGAGGCAGCCTCAGGGACGAGAGATGGCTGAGGGAGGGGCCCGCCAGCACTGACAGCGGGGACACAGGAAAAAGGGTGGCCACAGGGATGGCGCCCGTCAGTGCCCCGCCGGCACCAGCTCAGCCCGCTGCCCGTGGAGGACGACTGTTATTTCACACCTGTGATCCCTAGTCCGAACTCTGGGCCCAGAAGTAACGTGAATACGGCATGTTTTAGATTTTAGAAAAGAAACGCGGGCTGGCCCTTATATCATAGCAGCCCAGTGGGCACATACACACTGTCGGCTCTGCAGCAAAACCCAGGAGTATTCACACCCTGGGCTGAGACAGAGCCCCCGACGCATGGCTCAGGTCATGTGGCCACCAAACCAAGCACACAGAGGCTTGTTTTCTGCACACTTTGAATTCACATTGCAGATAAAGGGCTATGAACCTGCACGCCTACTTTGCTGTTGAGGAAACTGAGGGAGCAGAGCCCTGCCAGCAATGCGCACGCTTACTGAGCACCTGCCACATCCATGTTCCCACAGGAGTGCCCGGGGGCCTCCCACGGGCCGGGCTGCGGGCCGAGCTAGGACTGGACAAGAGCTAAGGCACACCCGGCTCTCAGGACTCTCCTTCTGCCGGTGGAGACGCCTCCAGCTCAGGCGGTCAAGTGCCCAGGGACCGAGATGCCCATCCACACACCCACACATGTGCCCCCAAACACAAACCCCTAAACTAGGGCTCCAACACCAAATTACAGCGGGGCCCTGAATCAACCCCAATTTTTTAGGAGGTTGAAATGTTCAGGACTTCAGTTTGCCAGCAGCTGAGGAGTCAGTAAGCCAGACAGTGGGCAACATGACCAGCGGGGGTACCAGGACACGCCTGAAGGTGACATGGCTCTGTCCCGATCAGTAGGTCCTGAGGGCCGGGTCCAGCCCTGGAAGCCATCATCCAAGAGGGAGAGGTCAGTCCAGGGTCGCAAATGTGGCGGGGGATGCGTCAGGGCAAAGCGCAGTGGGGGGACCAGTGAACACTTGGTGACTCCCATGGCATCCGCTGTGGGTGACAGGGTGAAGAAGCCAAGCCTGCCCTGCCAACCGTGCGAGGCAGGTGCTGAAGCACGTGGTGACAGAGCGAGGCGAGTCCAGCCACCGTCGGTGCAGGGTGCAGAGGGCCAGAGTGGGCTCAGGAGGGGCCGTCCAGCCAGGGTCTCCGAGGGTGGGGATGGAGGGAGGGCGAGCAACCCACGTCAGGCTCCACCGACCACCAAGCGGGCCCCTTGCCATCCATACTCAGAAAGCAAGGAAACGACCACTGGGCAGACAGGTGCGGGGACCCACGGCAGAATGGACACAGGTGAGGGCGCATTTAGTACCTGACCCCATGTAGTCCTTCTCTACAGGGGCTGGGATGGGGCTTGGAGACCCAGGTATCAGCACCATTTGACTGCACATAACACCCTCCAAACTCCTGTTCCCCCCTCCCACTTAGTGAGTGGGTTCCCGAGAGAGCGGCCACAGGCCCTCTGGGAAGGGTGGGCAGCCCTACCGTAGACGTCGGCCGTGTGTAACAGTGCCCACCGCTGGGGCACCCTTACATGAGTGGCTCGGGGTCTGAGAACTTTTGGGGGTTGAGCCGCCGGGCCACTGACATCTGCCTCTGCTTAACCATCCTGCATCCCTTTAGATTTCATTTATTAGCAAGTTTCTTGTTGGCAGCCCAATTACCCTGCCCCAGGAGCACCGTGTCCTGGGGGCCACGCCACCTGCTCCTGCAGGGAGGTGCCGCCTTGGCCCCTGACGTCTGGGACCTTATCGCCCAGAGCTGCATCAGCATCCCCCGCCATTAGCTCCTGCCATCTTCTCCGCGATGCCACACCGGGGCCAGGGCGGTCCTGGTCAGCGTGGAGAGCGGGCTTCAGTGCTGTGCCTCGGCCCCTCCCAGCGTGCCCACCTCCTTGAACCTCGTGATCCCTCCCTCGAGGTTCACCATGACAGTTCTGTCACCTCCACTTCATTTAACTGGAAGTTTCCAAGGGCCATCCAGGAGCACAGGAGTCTGGTCAGGCCAGGGGGTTAAATCCGGCGTCCTGGGAGCGTGTCCCTGATCAGCAAGCCCCCTTCATCCAGTTCCGTGCTGCCTCCCCACTTCACCCGGCGTCCCTCCCCAGCCCTGCAGCTGCCCCGGCCGGGCCCTGGGGCTCGTGGGTGTGTCGGCACTTCCCATCCCCAGCAGGCCCGGCACCCTCAGGTGGCCTCCTCTGAGATTCGACCCGACTGTGGGTCTGGTGGGCAGATCCGAGGAGGCCATCTCCCGAGCACCAGCCCTACTTGTTGCCTCTGAGTAATCTCCTAGCAGGGGGAGGGCGGGGCCTCAGGGTCCTCAGTGCATCATCCAGAAACCCCCCATCGCAGGGCCCGCTCCCTCCCTGTCAGGCCCCAACTGGGACGGGGGACCAACGCCTTCAAGGTGTTACGTCTCCAAACCCGCTCTGCCCCCGACGCAGGAAATGAGTTTCTCTTCGAATGCTTCCAAGGAGGCCTCTGACCCTCACAGCTCGCTTTAAATTGGTGATTAACAGGCCCCAGCCTGTCATTTTCTCTCTTCAGTGCGTCAATGGCTCTTAGCAACAGCTGCCCAACTGCTCGGTCCTCGTAGCTATGACACTCCTGGGCTCTCGCATGGGAATGCTGCCTCCTCCAGCTTCCCCTGCACTGGGCCTCCCCCAGCCCAGCACTCCCACTGCTGTCGCCAGTGGTGGCCGACCCCCTGCCTCAGCGAAGGGGCCTGCACTGCCACCGGCAGGCTATGCAACCACGTCCAGACCCCTCCCTCCCGCCCTGCCAGGCCACTTCCTCGGGCCTCCCCTGGTCCCCGCCGTGTCGTGGGGCTGGCTCCCCGGCACGGGGATTCCTGCAGGAGAGCTCTCGGGAGAGACGCGTGAAGGGGGCAGGATGGGGCAGGAGGAAGAGACCCGCAGCGGCCTGAGCCCTCGGAGCTCAGGGCTGTGCGTGGCTCCCGTGTGGGTTCCGTCTGGACGCAGAGGGCCGGCCTTCTGTCCGCCTGCGTCGGTTGGTCAGGGGGGGACGGTCTTCACGCAAGGGGCGCATAGCCTCTCAGATAAGGAGGGGGCCCCGTAGAGGGAGAGGAGGGAGGCATGGGCAGTGGTGCTGTCTGCTGGGTGGGGCGCCGGCTCTGCAAGGGGGGATGGAGGCTCGAGAGGGAAGTCACATCACTGAGGCCCCGGGGGCGCCAGGTCAGAACGGCTTCCTGAAGCTCCTATAGTCCAGTACCCCCTTGATGCTGTCCATGTGGGAACGGAAAGGGAGCCCAAACGGAGGTCGGGCAAAGACCTAAGGAGCCAAGCCCGAGATCCCGGAGAGAAAAGCTCTGGGGCCACTGACAGAAGGTTCCTGCAGGCCCCACAGACCCTGCAGGAGACACAGCCTGTGGTTCCCCCCGGACTAGCAGATGGAACAAAAGGGGGCCCTGGCCGGGCTGCAGGGGGGGACCATTCCCTGATGTCCCCGCTGGTGGCCAAGGGGAGCAAGACGCCCACTGTGCCTGGAAGCTGGACCCCGCCCTCCCGAGCCGCCTGGGAAGCTCCCGCCAGGGTCTCCACCCTCATCACCTGGACCTGCCTGCCCCGCGCCCCAGATTCCACCACCGTCGTAACTCCTCTGTGAGGGCGGGGCGGGAGGCCACCAAGCCCCTCCCGCACCTTGTCAGAAAAATGACCTGGAGGTTTTTATCCCTTCTGAGTGGAACGAGCCTGCAGGGCCCAGGACCCAGAGGGCAAGGTGGTCACGTTGGGAGGTGACAGAAGAGGTGGCATATGGAAGGCCACTCCGTGGACCCCACAGACGTGCAGCACATCGGGGTGTAGACTCGCCACTCCCACTGGAGAGGTTTCATCGGCCCCCCTGCCCCTGGCTACTGCTCTCCTGGGACGGAACAGTGGCAGGACGACCAGCTGCCCCAGAAACCGCCCCGAGGTGGAGCACAGCCCACCTGACACACACAGCCCGGGATTTGTCGATGGGGCTGCTGGTCTGGCCCCCCATCCTTCCCTTCCTCTCCCTACAGCCCAGCTTCCAAACGCTTCTCCACAGGACCTGCAGAGTCATAGACTTATGGACGACAATAATGGAATATGCGCCTGGATCATAGAACAAAATAATGGGAGCACAGAAACCAGTCGTGTAATCAAAACAGAATCCTAGATGCCCGGAATAGAATCGCTGTACACTTAGGTGTGAGCGTGGAGCTAAGTCACAGAACTGCAGCACAGGCCCAGAGGAGGTGCAGCTAGAGGGGACCCCGGGTATCACCCATCCGAACCCCTTGATTTCTGGGGAGGACACGTGAAGGGAGCCACGGGGTTGGGGTTCGGGAATCTCGGAGGAATGGCTGGCCTGCGATGAGCTGTCTTCAGTTCAATCCAGCAAGTGACCTCTGAGCATCCCTAAGGGCCCAGCCCCCGGGGGCCCGAGCAGGAAAGGTGAGGGGCAGGTGAGGACTGCACCCTGGGGTAGCCTGGGGTCCAGCCGGGGCCACAGCCCAGCGGCACAAACACCAGGCAGGGGCGGCTTCCAGGCAGGCAGGGCATCCCCCCAGGGACTGGCAAGTCCTGGGGCCTTCATAATCACGTGCAGGAGTTTGTTGAATGAATAAACGAACAAACAGAATGTAGGCTCCCTGAGAGTTGGATGTGCATCTGTCTTGTCCACCTCTGTGTCCCCAGCACAGTCTGGTACTCAGTCAGTATTAGGGGGAGGTCTGGTGAAGAAGCATAATTGCCAGAATCTTTCATTGAGGCAACATTCACATAACATAAAATGAGCCATTCTGTGGTGGGAAATTCAGTGGCGTTTAGTAGATTCGCAATACTGTGCAAATGCCTCCTCTGTCCAGTTCCAAAACATTTTCATTGGCCCAAAAGGAAACCCCACACCCAGTAAGCAGTCGATCCCCATTCCCCATTCCCTGCAGCCCCTGGCGACCACGGGGCTGTGTTCTGTCCCTGTGGATTTACCTAGATGTCCCGCAGAAGTGGAACACATGACCCTTTGTGTCTGGCTTCTTTCACCTTAGCTAGCACTTCCTAAGCATTCACCAGAGCTACACACTTATGGGACTGCTGCTTTTGCCCATTATATAATTGTCCATTTTACAATTGTCCATTTTACAGATAAGGAAACTAAGGCACAGAGAAACTAGGAAGGAGCGAGGCGGGATTCGAACCCAGGCTACCCGCTCTGGGGTCTATGCTCTGAACCGCCATGCTTCCCTGCCTCTCGGGAAGCAGTCGTGCTTCACGCCAGGTAGAATAATCAGGGAGGGCTTCCCTTGGGCTGAGTCTGGAAAGAGTAACTTTTTCCTTCAACAAACGTGTGTTGAACACCTTCTGCGTGTTGGTTCTGCTCAGGTACGTGTGCAGCAGGCTGGTCTCGTTAGTGTGCCCACCCGTGTCCCCTCGCGCTCATGTAATTATGGGCAGAAGGAAGCCTTCAGACACATCGGATCAGACACACAGTCCAGCAGGCTCATGAGAAATAATAAAGGCTTGTAGTTTTAAGCCACTACGTCGGGGGCACTTTTTTACGCACCACTGCTGTGGCCGAAGCTGGCTGGTATCATTTGCACAAGGTCGTGCTTAGCGGTGGCATCCAGCCAAGGCCCAGCCCCCCGCTGCTTGTCGCTCCCTCAGAGGCTCCCTCCCGAAAACCTCATTCTCTGGCCGCCTTTGGTCTTTGTTTGTTCTGTTTTGTGGTTTCTTGGTGTTTGGTTTTTTTCTACCTTGCAAGATAAGATCAAGGAAAGGTCTTAGAAACAAAACAACATTTTTCTTCCGTGACAGATCCTATGCTTACGGGCTCAGCAATGAACCCCACCCTGGGACATCCCTGTACTTAGGGCTACGTGGAGCGGCAATGGACAGGCAGGCCAGTGGCCTCTCCCTGGTCCCGGGAAAGAGCCAGGCTCCCTGCCTCCTGTCGCCACCCCCCAGACCACCCCTCCGGCACCTCCAGGCCTAGCATTCCCGGCCGCTAGGATCAGAGGCAGTAACCCTGGAATGGAGCCAGCTCTGGCGGGTGAGTTCCAGGCACCAGGACTGCACCTGAGGGCCCACATCCATGGCGGGGCCTGGGACACAAGACGGCCACCCCACACACACCCATGCAGGATATGATGGGATTAACTAAGCACTAGGGCTGGACATTGCTGAGTCCAACCGCCCAGTTACAGATGGGGAAACTGGAACCCAGAGAGGGGGAGGAGTTCTCCCATATCTCCCAGAGCCGAGAAAGGAGCCAGGATTCCATCCCAGGCATGTGGCCCCAGCCCCACCACGCAACCTCACAGAGAAGGGGGCCACAGGATAGGGCTGTAGGCCTCCCCCCACCCTGGGCTGCAGGACTACAGATGGACTGGGTGGGGCTGGGGGCACTTCCAGACCAGGAGTCCAGGCTCTGAGGTTCAAGGCAGCTGGTGGAGGGGGCTGAGCAGACAGGGGCCTCTGGTCCCCAGATGTCAGGCAGAGGGAGGGAGAGCCAAACACACCTGGGTTAGTACCTCGGACAGGTACCCCGCTCTGGCAGGAGATCAGGTGTAGCCGGCAGATGGAGGCTAAGGGCACCAGTGACCGAGGACGGGTGCCCTCTGCCCTCTCCCTGCCCACCTCGTGGGGCCCAGGGTGAATAACATGGCCAGGCTATCAGGCAGTGGCCGAATGCTTTCCGTGGATTAACTCATTTCATTCTAACCACCAGCTTACGAAGTAGCTATGATTCGGAAACCAAGGCACAGAGAGGTTCATTAAGGTGCCTGAAATCACCCAGCTGGAAAGTCCCAGATCTGCACCCAGAGAGTCTGATGGCAGATCTGTGCTCAGTGGGAAGCAGTGGGACCTGGGGCGGGGAGAGAGAGAAGGAGGGGCTCCGGCTGGGAGGGTGGAGCTCCTGGGGGACCCCCGACAGAACCCTGGGGAAAAGTGGAGCCCCTCCTCTCCCTTGCCCTTTGACCCCCAGGGCGGAGACTTTCCAGCTGCCCGCTCTGCTTTGATGCGGGTTATTCCAAATCCCTGAGGCTTGGTGTCTCATCTTCAAAATGGAAATGAGACCAGGAGGTCGCAAAGGGCCCAACAGGAAGAGGTAGCGCGCTCTGCTACCCACCTGCCCCTCCCTCGACCATGTTCTCCTCGACCTCTCCTGGTGCTCCCCTCAGTCCTCTACCTGTCTGTGCCTGTCTCTCTGTCTCAGCCCCTCGCCCTCCCTCCCACCCTCTTCGGGGATGGACGGCCCAGGCCCCCACCGTGCTCCCTGGAGATGACACCCAGCCCACTTCCACATGGGGGTGGGGGGACTCAGAGCCCTACTCTCCACCCTTTCACCCCATAAATAGCTCCGTGGTTCCATGTTCCTGGTAAGGACAGTCCTCTAATTTTCTGCCCCGAGCTGCCCATCTCCAGGTCCACAACGGCCGTGGGGATCAGTGATGAGCCAGGGCTTGACCCAGGGTTTCCAGCAGAGGCGGCCTTGAGAGACAGGGTCCTCGTGGACCCTCTGGCAGCCTCGGGTAGCCCCTGGCTCGTGACTGGGCCCCTCCCTGAGTGGGAAGCGAAACGCCAGGAGCTAACCAGAATTCACAGGGATTCTGGGTCCCTGGGGACCAAGATGGGACTGAACCCCCTCCCCCTTCTTACTCCAGGCACCAGGACCCCACGGCCACAGTGCACTGGGCTATCTTGTCCCGTGTCCAGAGGCCCCTCTGATGCCAGCATGGCCAGGGCTCAATCTAAGAGTTTGTGTGCGGGCTGCCCTAGGTGGCTGGAGCGGCAGAGCAGGAGCCAGAGCTGCCCCAGAGCCCAGAGCAGCCATGGCAGAAGCCCCAAGATGCAGACAGCCCCTCAGAGGGGAGAGGAAGCACAAGAGAAGGGAGAGAGGTACAGTGCAAAGGGTCTCCCCAAGTCTGCCCCGGACCCCACCTGCCTCCCCGCCCCATATTCACACATGCTTCTCATCACCAAGCTGGGTGCTCTTTGTGACCCTCAAGGCCCAGCTTCCACACCACTGATCCTCCTCCTCCAGGAAGCCCTCCTGGATTGTCCTGAGCCGATGGCTTCCTGGACTTGCTGAGCACAGATTAATCCAGACTTGTGTTATAATTAACTATGTCTGGAATGTCCACCTCATCCCTGTGGCCAGACTATGATTTCTTTCAGGGGGGGTGGAGGAGGTTTGGAGAGAAGGGTTCAAGACACAGCCTATGACCAGGGACAGAGCTCAGCATGTGGCTGGGCTCAGGGCTCAGTGTGGGACCAGGGTCAGGAGTCAGTTACCTCAGCACCTCCTATGGGGGGAATCTCCACAAAACTGGAAGAAAATTTGATGCAGGACCTCTCCACGCCCCCTGCTTGTTCTGTGTCCACTTGAGGGGCCCTTCCTGCAGGCCCTCCTGGCTCTCAGCCCCCAGTCCCTCCCACCCTCCCAGCTGGAGCGGCCTCTTAGGGCCCCGTGAGGGGAGGATAGAGGAACCGCCACCTACCCCCCTCCGCCCCCTGACACACCATCCCTGCCCCATGCCGCACTGACTCATTTTTCCTCCTTCCTGGTAACTGAGTTTAAATAATTTGTGAGACTCTCAACCAATTCATCATGATTCTCACAAAAACCTCAGCCAACTCCGGAGCCGCTCGACCCAAGGGAAGAGCCGAGAGTCCCATGCGTGGCAGCCACTGAGGCCCAGGCAAGGGGGTCGGGTCCTCCGTTTGCCCATTGTCAGAATGGGGCTGACCGATGGGTCCTGATGGGGCGTGAAGCGTGGCTCCCCTTCTTGGGGGCTTCTTGACCCAGCCCATCCCTGGCGCTCTCACCTCCAGCCCAGCCCGCTCCACCGGCTTCCAGACCCAGACAGCCCCACTCCTGGGGGTCTCTTGGGCACCTCAAACTCAGCCTGTCCATCCCCACAGCTCTTCCCCTTTCCCTCAGGTTGACCCTAAGAAGAACTGCTTTGGGGGTATGGGAGCATTCGAGAAAACAGTGACAAGTGTCCGGGGGGGACGCTGGACACACAGTAGGCCCTTGAGAAACGGTGGCGCCCTAGACGGCTGCTGGTGGTGCTTTCCACCCCAGCCCAGCCCACCCCAGACACCTGACTCGGCCTCCAGACTGGAAGGACAGCCTCTTCCTGGACTTTGGCCAGTCTACCCCCAACACATCTCTCTGATTCCCAGTGTGAATCCGGGTCTCGGCCCACAGCCCTGCTTCCTGTGGGCTCCTGCCCAGTCACTGCACAGCCCCCGAGGTCCATCCAGCCCCTGCCTGCCCTGGAGCCACGCTCCGAGCTTCCCTGGGTAATCTGGCCACCTTGCCAGCTGCACTCAATGCGTGCCTGGGTGTGGACCCCTGCGGACCAGGCCCCCTGTCTCGGGGCCCAGGGGTGGCCTCATGGCTCTCTAAAGAGCACCCGTGAGGAGACACGGGACCCAGAGAGGACCCCCCCCCATGATGACCTCCTCCAGCCCAGGCCTCAAGTCGGGATTCCTGCTTTGCTGTGTCTGTGTGGGTCAGTGGGGGCCATCGGGAGGATAAAGCCCCAGCTTCCATTAGAAAGCCAATGTCCTGAGTTCGGGGTTGGGGTCCCTGGGCACCGACCCTGGGCCCAGCAGCCTACTGAGGGGTATTTGAGCAACTGCGGGGGATAAGAGAGGGCCAGTTCCAGCCACTGCTCCTTGGCAACCCCAGAGAAGCACTCATTCCAGGGCCAAAGGTGGACTGAGCTCCCAAAAAGGGACACTGGGCAGTGGAGGGCGATAATCCCAGTGAAAACACTGCAGAAGCTCAAAGAAAGCAGCAGTCACCGTACCCTGGGGGTCCTGGTGGACTCCCTGGAGGAGGTGGCCTTGGGACAGGTGAGGAGGGATGAGGGAGGGGGTGGGAGATGAAATCAGAGGGGTCCCAGGCGGGGCCACGGGTGAGTTTGACTCTTCTCTTAGTGTGGAGGACACTGGAGAGAATGGGGGCGCTAGGCCTGTGCTGGTGGAACTACAAGGTCGAGTGATGGGATCATAATGGAGGGGCGGGGTCACGAGGCTGGGAGTTTGCAGAGGACAGATCCCGGGATGTGTCACCGAGAAGTCAGGCCTCACCTGATAGGAGGTGCAGGGCCACGGTGGGATGTGTCACCAGGTCCCGGACTGGGAGGCACTCCAGCAGCTGTGACGAGGTGGACAGGTCCCTGGCTGCCCCCGGAGCCAGTCCTCCCCCGGCCACCCTCCTTGCACTCATCCCCTGTCCCCAACTCCAGCACACTCTCCCGGCCGGGCCTTTCTGCTTGGGCCTCACGTTGCCTGGAGCTCTCTGTCTGCCCCCATGTCAGAGGGGCTCACCCTCTCTCCTCATCAAGATCTCTGCTCAAAGGCTCCCTCCGAGAGTCCCCCCAGCAGCCCACCAGGCCAGCAGAGCAGCTCGGACCCCCTGCCCCTGTGTGTCACAGAGCTTTCTGGATGCTGGGTACTATGTTCCTGTTTGCCTCTGCCTACATCCCGGGGGTTTGGGAGCCGGGGCAACAGAGCCAGCCGGCCTGGGTTCACGGGCCAGCTCCATCATTTCCCGGCTCCCTCACCTGCGAAGTGGAGGCTGCATTGCTGTCTAGAGGGTCATCACCGGGACTGAAGGCCATTGTGGTCCACAAAGCACTTACTTCAGGCTGGGCACGGGACAGGAGGGACGGGGAGCCTCGGCCAGCTAGGCCCCAGCTGACGTGCCCCAGGATGTTGCCCTGCCTGGGGGTCCCCAGCTCCCACAGCAAGCGGGGGCAGTGAGCTGGGGCCTTCTGGGCTGCACCCCCATCAGTGGTGGCACCTGGGCCTGCGGGGGGAGGGGGAGTGCCAGCTGAGACTCCCACAGCACCATCCAAGCAGCCTCAGGAAAGGTTGGTACAGGCCTAGCCTCCTAGAACTATCCCTGGACCCTGCAGAGACCCCCTCCTCCCGACGTGCAGCCTGGCATGCCTTCCTCACTGGGCCGCCGGCTGTTTAAGGGGACGTCTGCTAAAAAGTGGTGGGGCCCCAGTTTATTCCACTTGTCAGCTTCCCTCTGCCACCCACAGCTCCTGGCAAGTGTGCCGGGGTTTTTGGAAGCAAGAGTGGAGCCTTCTCCACGCCCCAGCGTGGGTTCCTGGAGGGAGCCCGGAATGATCGTTCTCCTCCAGGGGACACACGGCCCTGGGCAGGCAGCCAGCATAGGTGCTGGAAGCAAAGGGACACAGCCAGCAGGGCAGGGCCCGCCTGGGGCATGAGAGGCAGTTGGGCGCTGGCAGGGAGCCCAGAGAGCAGCCAGGTCAGCACCCCCTTGACAGATGAGGAAGCTGAGGCCCAGGGGCGAGAGCTCGTAGCGCGTGACCTGGCTCCACCCGGAAGCAAGGGGCTTCAGCACCTGCTCTGGAAGCAACGTGGCATTTGCCCCCAGACCTGGGTTCAAGTCCTGACATCCCCACTCAGTGCGACTGGCACCTCAGCTGCTCACTCCATCTTGTCCAGTCTCCTCTTCGTTTGTGAAATGCGTCTGAGGGTGCCCCAAACTAGCAAGAACCAGAGGTAATGGGAAAGCAGATAGCCCGGGCCCAGGGCACAGTGCATGCCTGAGAGACACGTAGCTTCATTGGTGACGACTGTTATCCAATCAAATATCTGTAGACAGAGCCAGGTGTGGTTGCTAGGCCCTGCACCCCTCTAAGGGACAATGGCTTCCCATGGTCTGTCCCCAGGCCTGGACCCCCACAGGCTGAGCCATAGGGTGTTAGCAGCCAAGCTGGGGAGGGAAAACCCTCCTGTGCCCGGGGCAGGACATCTACGAGTCCAGGAGGTCCCAGGTGCCTCTGGGACCCACGAGGGTGGGTTTATACTGTGTTGCAAAGACAAAGGAGATGAGACTCTATGGTGATCCCTCAGGAAGACAAAGGCTGGAGGGACCTGGGAAAGGCCGTGCAGCCCCTCAGCTGGAATACCCACCACGTCTGGCCCTCCCAACCCTTCAGGGCCTTGAATCAGAGCCACCTCCCCCAGGAAGCCTTCCCAGATACACGTCCTCTTCCAGTGGATGACATCTCTTCCCCCTCTGGACTCCCTCAGTGTACCTGCCCCTCTTTCGGTTCCTCCTCTGGGGTTATTTGAAGCTTCGCATAGCTGGTTTGTGCATCTGTGCTGTCGCACAGACTTATCAATGCGCACTGAATGCCCCTCCCTTTCTCTTCCTGACAGACTCCCACTCGTCCCTTATCACCCACCTCGAGGTCCTCTCTGGGTTTCCATGGGCCCCTGGGCTTCCCCCCTCATAGGACATCCCACTCTGGGCTGGAACTGCCCGCTGAGGCTCCTCTCTCCCTCCAGAGCAGGCGGGTCCCCTACTGTGTGCCCCTAGCACACAGGCAGTGCCTGATGGATGCTTGCTACATGAAGGGATGAAGGCCGGGGCTCATGGCACCTTGCCGCTGCCTCCCTGAGCCCAGTCGGTGCTCAGACCTCCCAGAGGCGGGTAAGGGCCCGTCCACACCTCAGAAGGCAGCGTTAGCCCAGCCCCAGGCTAAGTCGGGCCCACTCCAGGCAGTTTAGAGTGTGAGAAACCCAGGCTCCATGAACTAGCAAGGTCAAGGTCGCCATAAACAGAGCTGGTGGCTGGTAGGGGGAGGTGGATGGACCCCAGGGCCCCACAGCTACCCCTCCCCCATTTATGAAACACACGCTGAGTGTCAGGAGTTCTCTCCAGGGGCCTCCTGGCTCAGAGGGGCCCCCCGGTGTTCGTAGGGCGGAACAGAACTCGCAAACAGCTGTGCCATTTCCTGTCGTTGTAAAAGGAGCGCTCAGCTCTTCCCCCACACGGGGCTGCCTCGCTCTGTGGGCTATGGGGCGGGAGAGGACCCGGGTGTGGATGACTCACTGGGTGTGTGATCTGTGGGCCCGCTGGGCACCCCAAATCTGCTATCACAACTGTGTGGCCTGTGTCCACTTCACATCCTCTCGGAGCCTGGGTTTTCCCACCTGTAGATGGGAGGAGACCCACTCCGGCTCCTGTGCAGGCTGGGAGGCGCCGCTGGGGTGCAGCCAGCTTGGGCAGGCACTGCCACCACCACGTGGGGACCACTGGCTCTGCCCTCTCGCCTCCTGACGGGCCTCTCCAGGCACCGAGGACTGAGTCATCTCACCAGCCCTGCTCGAGGCGGTTCAGGCCAGTGGGGGCCCCAGAACCAGCTCCCCCATCCACGGTTTGAGGCCAGAGCTCAACCCACCCTGTCCCAGCATCCCCGTGGGAGACCCTGGCATCCTCAGGCACCCTGACCAGTCTCAGGCCAGACACATCTGAGGGGATGGCTCGGGCTCAGACATCCGCTCGCACGTTCAGGACCAGGGGTATGAAACAGGTAGTGAAGTTTAATATCCAGAAAACAGGCTTTAAATTGATTGAGCTTTATGACCAGTGCCAGCTCCATAATAATCACTCCACTGCTTCCCTCTCCCCCCTCTGCCGTGCCCACACCCTACACACTCTTGCATTTTTCTCAGGCCTCAGCACTTCACCCATCATCAAAATGGCCCTAAAGTCCATAAAAAGAAGGCCAAGAGGCCAGTGCACCCACAAACCGAGCAGGGCAGTGCCTCCCAGTTGGGGCTCAATTATTCCACTGACCCGTCCCCTGGAAAAGGCGTGAAGCTCTGTCTAGAATATGTTTGAGGACAGGCTGGACATTTCCAGGTGGCAGAGCCTGAGCCGCCCTGGAGCCCTCCTCTGAAGCATCTCTGACAAATAGACCCCAGCTGTGGACTCAGACCTGGATCCGGCCATGAGACCATATCTGTATCTGTCTGCCTGGAAGGGTGTGGGGAAGCCCAGCCAGGTGCCCTGAGGCTTCTATGGAGGTGGGCTGGGAACTTCTGGAGAGTCCTGGGAGCTTCTGACGCCAGGATGGCTGGGCTGAGAGGGGGCGAGAGGCGTGGGAGGACAGGGCTGGAAAGGGGTGGGACCCGTGATAGGGACCGTGTACAGGACTTAGGAGCCCCACTTCACTCTGCAGCCCATGGGGAAGTGGGACTGGGCAGAGGATGTGCTTCCAACAGCGGGGAGGGAAAGAAGGTCCAGTATGTCTTCCAAGGCCACCATGGCAGCAGATGCGAGGCAGGCAGGGGGTGAAGGAGAGGCCTGGAGACTGGATGGGAGCCTCCATGTGTGGTGTGAGGAGGGCCGGAGCAGGCTGAGAGGTGCTGAGCAGAGGAAGCAGTAGACTCCCCTGAGGACTCCAGGGCAGGAGACGGGAGTGGTGGTGATGCCACCAGCAAAGTGGGAGCGGAGAAGGCAGGGAGATGAGAGATGGGGTGTGAGAAGCTGGGGGGCTTCCAGGTGGAGTACCGGGCGGGGAGCTCTCTGGAGCTCCGGCACTCAGTATGTCCAGTGGGGCTGGGGCACCGCCGTGGCATCAGGGGCTTGGGCAGGACAGTGGCCAATGAAGACACAGGTGTGGATGTGCCCACCTGGGGCAGCTGACGGAACAAGGATGCTTGGTCCGCTGTCGGCCGTGGGCCCTTTTCAGTTCCTGAGGAAAGCTGGGAATCTCTCCCCAGAGAGAGATGTACACAGGAAACTGGCAGGTGGTCCTGGACCCTCTGAACCATCCATGGACCACTCAGATGAGAGCCCTGGAAAGTCAATACCCCGAGAGCTCAGCTTGGGCAGGGAGCAGCTTCTTCTGGGAGGGGACTGGCCAGAGGCCAGGCAGCTGGAGCGGAGTTTGCTGTCCCCCCTGCGGCTTGTCCCAGACCCCGCTGACCAAGCCGGCCACTGTCTCCCAGGTCCTCGGCAACCCCCTCGTCCATCCCCACCGGCGCCTCCTCAACTCAGCATTCTGGACAACTCCTGTGGCCTCACCAAACCGTCCCCCTCGCGGCCTCCTGTCCCCTCGCTGACCCTGCCACCCCCTGGGATGTTAACCCGCCCCCGCCTCAGCTGGAATCCCCAGTCCTTCAGGCCACGAGGTTCCAAGGATCTCCAAGGAGGAATCGTCCCTCCCAGAGGTGACTGAGAGCACACTTGATCCCCAAGGCTGTGCTGGGCAGAGACGGGAGAGAATCCCAGCCCCTGTTCTATGAAGGCACATCTACAGCCTGCGTGTTAGCGCCCCCTGCTGCAGCCACGCAGCCGTCAGGAGGGAAGGCCGTTATTTCTCTCCATCTTCCCGCGGGCCCCACTCCCCGCTTAGCACGGCCAAGTCGTCCATCCAAGCAGGCCCGCCCTCCCGGACGGTGCCTCCGGAGCAGCTCTGCCTGGAGTAGGGCCCACCTCCTGGACTGACCCGGCCACAAGGGCAGCTGGCGGTGGCCGGGAGGAGGAGGAAACGGCGGGGTGGGGGCTGTAACCTACATGGTGGCGTTTCTGGGAGGCACTGAGGAGAGCCTGAGCATAAGGGCCTCAGGCCCCCCGAGTGGAGCAAAGGCCAGGGCTGCATAAGCACGGTGTGGTCAGCCCCCCGCCCAGCCCCACATGCAGCACTTAGGCAAAATCTCGTTGTTATCCACTTTTATGTTGTTCATTCTTCAGCAAAGCCCGGGGAGTGAGGTACCACTGCCCCCACTTTACTGACGTGGCAAGTGAGACTCACACAGGCCAAGGGCAGGCCCGGATTGCCCAGCGGGTGCATTCACACCTAGACTGTCAGTGGTCTGACTCATGCCCCTGCCATGAGTAAGGAGCTGGCCGAGTTCAGGAGAGGGGTCACCTCAGATGCACAAGACTCGGGGTCTCAGAGGCCATAACTTGGGAGCTGAGGACCCATCAGAAGTGTCCCCTGGAGACAGGAGGCTGGGCATTTGTCTGCCCTCTCCTGGCCCACCAGTGGGGCCCTGCTCAGGGGCATGGACACCCCCATCCTCCCAGCTGCCACTGCGCAGACTGAGTGTCCTGGGGCTTCCAGGATGGCCAGGCAGAGGAGCCATGGACGTGCATGGCCAAAGGGGTACAGTGCAGTGTCAAGAAAGTCTTCTCCAAGGGGTCTCACTGAGGCTGCTCCCTGACCGACAGCACATGTCCTGGCCAAGTGGGTACTTGTCCGCGCACAGACACTGCCCATGCAGGCCACTGAGCCAGGGCGTCCTCCCAGCTTCCCCCATCAGCCCTGCACCCTGGCCTTCCAGCCCCAGCATAACTGCTCAGGAAGTCCTCAGTGGGGTGCAGGATGCTCAGTCCCCTCCCCAGTGGTCATCTGACAGGAAGCTGGCTGCCAGCATCTCTACTCCTGCGACAGCCCCACAAGATGC
This sequence comes from Monodon monoceros, assembly GCF_005190385.1. Lineage (NCBI taxonomy): Eukaryota > Metazoa > Chordata > Mammalia > Artiodactyla > Monodontidae > Monodon > Monodon monoceros. The sequence goes on from NW_021703770.1 coordinate 749,943, forward strand.
CTGCACACCCGGCCCTGTCCCTTGCTGCCTTGGAAACCTTGCCCCCTCTGAGGCTGCCGGCTCATGGCCAACAGCAAGTTAACGCTTCTGGTGGTGCTGTCCGTGGTGCTGACTGGTCTAAGCCTTCTTCTTTCCTGTAGGCCGTCAGGTGACGAGTGTCCGCCCCCCAGGCCCCAGGAGTGAGAGGTGGCAGCCTCCACAATTGCTCCCAGGTGTTCTAGAAGAGAGCTCGGCAGCCATCCTCAAAGTCACTGGAACCCGACCCTCTTTACAGGGTCAAAGAGACGACTCAGAACACAAGACAACTGACTAGGCAGAGCTCTCATCTCCCTCTCCAGGGGCTCGTGCTGCAGACCTGCACATCTGTGACAGATCGATATCCCTTTCAGATTGTATCAGAGCCTCGTGGTTTGATCTTAGAGAGCCTTGCTCTTCTGCAAAATGATGGAGAGGTCCCATTGCTTTTCAAAACCCCAAAGGGAGGCCATGACCTCAGCTCTTAGGAGAAGGGTTAGCGCAAACACCAGGCCTGGCCTTGGTGGCTGGGACCACAGCAGGCTTGGGGAGAGGGCCCCAGAAACCCCACCAACAGAACCAGTTAAATCCAGGAGACTTGTATACATTAAGCACCTTGAACTTATTATAAAGTCACAACAAATGTAGAGATTCCCAAATTTACAGGTGAGGAAACTGAGGTTCAGAGAGCTTAAGTAACTTACCTGAAGTCACAGTGGTGATTGGAGCTTGAACCAAGGAAGCCAGGCTCCTGGATCTGTGTCCATGTCACATCAGTGACAGACCAGATCTGGGATCTTGTCACCCAGCAGCACCTCAGGACTCCCCTGGCAGAGCCAGAGCTGAAAGGATCCTTGTCTCCCTCAAAGATGGGCATCCTAGCTCAGGGTGTGAGGTGTCTTAGTGCACAGAGGGCCATCCCCAAACTAAGAGGCACCCTCACCCGCCTTCGAGGGCCAGGGCATCGGTCCCTGTGGCGAGTGGGACCCTCATGTCTCCAGCAGGAATGTGCAGGACTCGCTTCTTTTTTTAAAAAATATTTATTTATTTTTGGCTGCGTAGGGTCTTAGTTGCGGCACACGGGATCTTCGTTGCAGCGCACAGGCTTCTCTATTGTTGTGGCGCACCGGCTCCAGAGCACATGGGCCCTGTAGTTTGCAGCACGCGGGCTCTCTAGTTGAGGCACACAGGCTCAGTAGTTGTGGTGTGCAGGCTTAGTTGCCCCGCGACATGTGGGAATCTTAGTTCCCTGACCAGGGCTCGAACACGCGTCTCCAGCATTGGAAGGCAGATTCTTAACCACTGGACCAGCAGGGAAGTCCCAGGACTCGATTCCTGAGCTGATTCAGCTTCAGACAAGATCTCTGGGGACCTCCAAGAGGTGACCACAGGGGGTCCCCCGGCAGCCAGTTGTGGGGAGGGGGAACCCAGAAACATAGACGTGGAAACGTGTAGGGGCCTGGGGAACACAAGTCACCCCATGTGCAGGGAGAGAGCAGCCCCAATCTCAGGGTTTTGAGGTCTGGGCTGTACCGAGCCCGGTGGGATTCTTAATGAAGGACTGGCAGAGCCTGCACCAGGCTGATAGCACTTGAATCGTCAAGAGTCACGAGGGGTAGGCTGTGATTCCCAGCATATCTGGCCCTCCTCCCTTCCCCCACCCCACCCAGAGCACAGTTTGAAGATTTGGCGGGGGGAGGCCGATGGAGCATGAGGCTGAAGCACTGGGGGCCTGTCACCCAAGCCCTCCAAGCCCAGGCTGAGGACCAAGGCGCTGAGGAACCATAGATGACTCTGACCTGCTTTGCAAACGACAGAGAAAGGACTTGAAGGGATGGATGAGGGAGCTGGGCTCGCGGGCATCAGAACCGGGCACTAGGGACGGCCAAGAGGGAGGAAATCGGCTGGAAGAGGAGAGCAGCTCCAGAAATCCACAACTTGGGACGCTGCCAGGTAGGGGGTGGGGAGTCGCTGATGGTTTTAGAGCAGAGAGAGATGACAGCACAGCGGAGCGCTGACCGTGGCTGTCAGTGGAGGGGGCAGATGAGGCTGGAGGCTGGGCCCCAGTGAGGAGGCCACAGGGACTGTCCTCCCAAAGGAAACTGAGGCAGAGCCATGGAGGTGGAGGGGAGGGACTGCACGCATCAGAGCACCCATAGGCCCCGTGGAGCAAAGCTGCCACGTGAGGCTGGCTGCGTGGACCCCGGGAGGCATGGCCTGGGGTGGGGGGTACACTAGGCAGGCCATCGGGAGAAGCCAGGGCTGCCTGCCCAGCAAAGCCAGGGGAGCCCCAACTCTGCGCCTGCCAGCCCCTCGGCCATGGCTCCTGGGGGCCAGCAACCAGGCCACCCAACTCCCAAGGGGGTCAGCTGAGGGGTCCAGCCGCCACCCACACAGCAGGCTGGGTCTGGCCTCCCCATGGAGAGATAAGAGCGAACCTTCTACCCAGAAACACAAATCCCATTTCCTTCCCGCTGTTCCTATTAACCCCCCACCCCCGCAGCCTGTGTGGCCCAGGAAGAGAGCGCGGAAGTCGGAGTGAGCCCAGGGCGGGTAAGGTCTACACCCTGCAAAGATCCAGCACCAGCAATGCTGGGTGTCCGTGTGCATGAGTGCAGGAACTAATCACATGGGCACACTTTGGGCTGCCTGTTAATAGTGTAGGGTTAATTTGTCGCTGTCTTTCCCACGCATGCCATCATTTCTCCACAAAGAACAGCATTAATAACGGTGCCAGACATACTCCCCTGCGGGAGCCCTGCTTAATACTGCCCCACTCACTGCCCCCGCAGGACCCCAGGCCTGGCGTTGGGCTGTGTCCTGTGTCCCTCTTAGAGGTGAGGAAACTGAAGGCAGGGAAAGCTTCACCATCTTGAAATTATTAATAATTAATAATAGTAATAATTAATAATTGTTGAACAATGGGTTCCAATTTTCACTTTGTGGTGGGCCCAGACTCCAGGTCTGACCACGGCTGGCTATAACCAGGGGGACCTGGGATCAGCGCCACCTGCCCCGGCTGCGTGACTTTGCGTGGGGCCTCAGCCTCTCCCGCCTGTCTCCTTGCTGATGAAATAGATGCAGTGCTGTGCAGAGAATCAACCAAGACGATGTCTCTGACATCCTACCTGGGCCTGGCCGGCTGCAGGCCCCGATGCAGAGCCATCCCCTGCCTACCACCCTTGCCCCCCCCCACAAGCCCACCTGCCGGGTCCTGTGCTTAGGCCCTGGCTCCATCCACGTGCCAGGAGAGAGCCATGTGCCCAGGAATAACAGATAACGCTGCTAGGGGTCAGAACAGCTCCATCCTTCCAGGGGAGGGAAATGAGGCTGCCAGGCGAGGGGGCCGCAGGCCGCGGGCCATGATGAACAGGATCCGCCGGCCCACACGCTGTGGCAGAAGGTGCCAGGAGATGATTGCTACAAAATGTGCCAACTACCGCCAAGCCTTCTCGCCCATCCCCGCCACCAGGCAAATAAACACATCAGCTGCCAGCCTGTGCCAGCCTGGGCTTGGCGAGGCCCCGGGGGCCGGCAGCCCAGGTGGGAGGGGGCTGGAAAAGCCAGCTCTGAAGATGCAGGAGGCCTTCCTGTCCCCATGAGCCGTCAGCGACAGGTGGGACAGTCAGCTGGTACAGGGGGTGGCATCTTGGCCCAGGAAATGTTTAACCAGGGGTACAGGGGAGAGGCCAGAGGCAACTTCAGGGCCCCTCACCCCACAAAACTCATTGGAAAGGCTGCCCCCTGAGGCTAGGAGGAGGGTACACCGGGCTGTGCACACATGACCTACCCTTCAGCCACTCAGGGCTGCCTCCTGGCTCTCTTGGCTCTGCACGGCCACCAGTTGTGTCCACAAAGCGGCATTTGTGCCTGTGTGTGCAATCGTGCCTGTGCGTGTCTGGATCTATGTGTGCATGTGTGTGTCCTATGAGTGCATATGTGTGTACAAGTGCATTTTCTGCAACACTAGTCCAGACCCAAATGTGTGGTGCGGGGGAAGGAGAAGGAAGATGCTTGTGAAACCTGGGGCTTCCTTCAGGGCAGGCTGGGCCTTCAGCTGATTGTGCCTGGAGGAAGGCGACCAGGGCCAGACTAGGAGACTGGAGAGCTCACCTGGAAGGGGGCCTAGGGCAGGGGCGCTGTCTAGGGGGCTCCTGTGGGAAGAGCCAGGGGCAGGGAGAAGAGTGTGGCTTGGCTTAGTCCAAGGAGGGACCTGCGCACAATCCAGCATTGTGCAAAGACAGTGGATTGTCTGTGAGGTGGTGAGCCTACCGGCACTAGGGGTATGCAAGCAAGTTGCCTTCTTACACCTTTAGGATCCTCTTGGGGAGCCTTTCACTTATGCCACAGAAAGGTTCCTCCCTGGCAGGATGGACCAGAGCGACAGAGGAAGCTGTGTGAGGAGAGGAGCACAGAGGGGTGGGAGCCCAGGCACACACACACACACACACACACACACACACACACACACACAAGAACACACACACGCATGCACATGTCTTTCCCACCCTTCAAAGTCCCAGCTACAACCCCAGCTACTTCATTATCCTCAGACATTGGTACCTGCTCAGAGCCGATCTGGGATCCTGCAGGGACAGGTACTCACCCCTTTGCAGGTGGGGACAGAGATATGGAGAACTTAAACTTACTGAGCACAGCAGGTGCCATGCAAGCCTGTGCCTCTTCTTTCCAGCCTCACACCAACACTGTTATCACCACGTTTGACAGATGGGAAACTAAAAGCCCAGAGAGGTCAGGCACACAGCCCATCAGCAGAGGAGCCAGGGCTCCACGACTCAAGTCTGCTTGACCCACAGCCACTGTCTAATCCTTTGCTGTGTGGAGGGTCAGGTGAGATGATGGACACAGCGCCCTTTGAAAACCTAAAGGTGGGCCAATGTCAGCCGCGTTGCCTCTCTCTGGCCCCAAAGCAGACTGTGGCCACTTGAAGTGGGAGGCAGATCTCCCCATCTGTGGCCCAGGCCCACCCCTGGTCCCAGTGCAGGGACCAGGGGCGACCGTGACATCACTGAGCAGGCATCGCCCACCACAGGTGAGCAGGGAAGAGGGCGCGTGCGTCGTCCAGCCCAAGGTACTGTGTCGGGGCAAAGCAGAGAAGGGGACGAGAGGCCACATTTAAGGAGCACCGGTTAAGTGCAAGCAGCAGAGTATCACCCCGTCCGACGGGGAGGGAAACTGCGGTCAGAGATGACGACACAAGAGCAATGATAACAGCGACAGGGCAGGGCATTCAACCTCCAGCCAGGCTGCACAGACTAACTCGTGCCGAGGAATGTCCCAGCCTCCCCAGACCAGGTGTTCTAAGGGCATTAACTCCCTCCAGCGGCCGGTCCCGCGCAGGGCCAGAGCCTGCGGCCCCTCCTCCCGCACCCCCCCGGCCCCCCCTCCCCCCACGCAGGCACCTCTGATGCTGTCAATAGGTAGAATTGAATTACAGTGAGGGAGGCTAGCCGCCTCTTGGTGCTGGAGACGGGCCATTAATCTTGTTTGACTGTTCTTGGAATGTCAACAATAAATGCCAAGATGAACGATGAATTAAAAATCTTCCCAGAAATAACGGGAGAGCAGCTTTCCCTGGAAGGGTGAGTCTCCTGGGGTGTGGAGGAAAGGGCCTCGGAGGAGCAGGGGTATTTTGGCCGCGGGAGTTCTCAGCCCAAGCACCCCTAGGTCAAGACAAGCCCCTCCCCCACCCAGGTCACGGGGATCCTGAGAAGAGCCATGAGGAGTTGTGTGTAGACCAGCAGGGAAAGATACCAGCTATCGTGTACTGAGTGCCGCCTGTGTACCAAGACTAAATTCTTCGTGTGTGTCTGATCATTACAATAACCAGTGAGCTTGGAACCTCGGATTTTTAATCCTCATTTTCAGATGAGGAATCTGAGCCTCAGAGACATTAAGTGACATGTCCAGGCCACAGACCAGGATTCAACAGAACTGGGTTTGAATCCAAGTCTTTCTGACTCTGAAGTTTGTTCTTTTAACCACAGTAATGTCACTACCACAAGGATTATCCAAGCAGTAATAGTGATGTGGGAATAAAGTGCTGTGGGAACACAGGTGTATCAGTTAGCTACTGCTGTGTAACAGTGATCCCAAAATTTAGTAGTTTAAAACAATAATCATTTATTTTTTCACAATCCTGTGAGTTGGTCATCTGAACAGGACTCAGCCAGATGGTTCATCTCTGCACCACTGATGCTGTCTGGCTTCAGGTGTGCATTTACCATCAGATGGCCTCACTCCCATGTCTGGCATCTGGCTGGCTGTCCAAAGGGCTATTAGAGGTAGTTGATCCATGTGTTCTTAATCAGCCAGTAGGCTAGCCCAGCTCATTCATGTGGTCATCCCTGGGTGCCCAAGAGCTGCAAGGTAGGGCACGTCCCAAAGCTTAAACACTTTTCAAGCATCTTCTTTTCACATGTGCTACTGTACCATCGGCTAAAGCAGGCCAAAGAGCCAAAACCATCAAGGGGTGGGAAGCTGGCTCTGCCTCTTGATAGGAAGAGTTGCAAGGTCACTTTGCAAAGGGGCAGGGACACAGGAGGGGAGGGACTCTATGGCCATGTGTGGCCTGTCACAATCGAGAAGGCAGCAGTTAGCTTTACCCAGGAGGCTCTGGGAAGGTTTCCCAAAGGTGGGGACATTGGAACTGGACAGACCTAAAGGAAGAGTAGCATTAGCATTTACTGGCAGAGCGGGGGAGGGGAGGAACCCTGGCCAGCCCTGGTTTCAAACCTCACACAAAATAAAGTCACATGGCATGGGTCGCTATTCACAATAGAATTGTGAGGTGCACAGCCTGAGCGACTGTACGTGGCAGTACTGCACAAGGCCACCAAGACTCTGTTGATGGCACAAACGTCGGCCAGTGTGCTAATCCGGCATCTAGTCCTGAAAGAGAAATAGGGTGTCTCCCCCACTTAATCCAGCCCCGAAACCAAACAGAAGCCTTTCTGGCCATGTGGCTGTCAGACCGTTTTCCCCTCCGATGGATGGTCCACGTTTCCCGCCAGGTTTGCTCACACTCCACAAATTGGAGTTAGCCATTAAGATCCACACAGGTGGCCCCAGCTCCAGCACTTAATCTTACCTATGGCTTTAGAGAGATCCCCTTGGGGTGCTGGATGGGTCAGCCACCTGGCCACCTGTGTCCCCAGGCAACTGGCTCCGGACTGCAAAGGGCAGGCAGATTTTCCCCCTGGCGTCTCTTGAGGGCATCCCTCTCCCCTCCCATCATCACGGCAGCTGCAGGCACTGGGCTGAGCGACCAGCAGGTTCCCGACTCCTCCCCTCACTCCAGTCCAGCTTGCTCAGGACGACAGTTTCCTAGACGAACACCTCCACTGGCCCTTCCCATGATGCCACAGCCCCACTGCCCATAGCTGGAACACAGCCCCTCAGTTGGCCCTGCCATCTCATCTGAAAAGAGTCAGGGTCAGGGAAGAAGCTGGCCCTCAACTCAAGGTCACAAAACCTCAGAGAAGAAAGGGTCTTGGGCAAAGTCCAGGTTGTGCCCATGTTGCAGATGACAAAACTGAGGCCAGAGAGCCGAGGGGATTTCTCGAAGCCTCAGAGGAGTGGGGCAGAGCTAGGGCTCCAGAGCCTCTGCTTTAAGCTGGCCAATTCTAAGCCACTTCCTCAGCATGCCTGCTCCAGGCAGCCCTCCCTGATCTGTCCATCCATTCTCAGCACCCATCTGTGGAGCTGTCCACCCTCAGCCTGCAGGCAGGCCCATCTCCCCTCTCTGGTATCAGCATCCTTATCTGTAAAACGGGTACAACACCGCCCCTGCTGGCCCCATTGGTTGATGTGAGAACCCCGTGAATGAGGTGACCGATGCAAAAGCCCTCTGTGAAGTGGAAAGGGCGGCTCCCCGGGAGTGGTACAGTGATGGTGAGGACAATACAGATGATGGTTCTGGAAGGTTAAGCCAGGCCCCTCTACACCTGGAGGACAGAGCTGGGGGCAGGTGTGATAAAATACAGCTGGGTTCACACGGCTCCTGACGCCTGCCCCGTGCAAAGGGCCCCGGCCCTCCCTCCTCGCTGTCTGCAGTCACCGCTCTCTGAGAAGTCCTTGTTCTTTGTTTGCTGTGTCCGTCCTCCATCCCACTCACCTGTTTATCCTGCTCGCCACATGCTGCCCTCCCCAGTTCCCAGGTCAGTGCCCAACGCACGGGACTTGATGGATAAAGACGGCTCTGAGCCCTCAGGCAGCTGGCGGGAGAGGCCAGGCCATCAGTGGGAGGGGCCCCTCGCTGCTCCAGGCTCCCCGCTGGGAGCAACTAGCTGGGTGCCGTGAAGGTGCAGGACGTGGAGGCGGGGCTGTTCACCCACGAGGAACCAGCACAGAGCACCCCGAGGAAGTGACCCCGGCACCGGGTCTCACAGGCCGGCCAGTGTCGGCAGGGGATGAGAGGCAGTGCTGTGGCAGAGGGATCAGCGTGGGTGAAGGCCTGGGGGCCTGGGCAGCCTGGCGCATCTCCTGGGCTGCAGAGGAGAGGACCGGGCCTCCAGAGGGGACACGGCCTTCTCCCTAGAGGTCCTGGTCCCGGAGATGCAGCTGAGGCCGCAGTGACCAGCAGTGACCAGCGCTCGGCGAGGGCCACACAGAGGGGGAGGCTTTCCAGGGCAAGGAACACCCAGCAGACCCCTGGGAGGCATCCCCACAGGCTGGGCACTCACCGAGGAGGCAGGACCTGTCCCCAGCCTCCGGGGCCAGTGAAGAGGGCCACATGCCCCAGCAGAGGTGTCCCGCGGAGGATGCAGGGACCCGCTGCCTCACCCGCAGCCCGAGCAGCAGGTGCGGCTGACCAGGAAGCAGCCGGGAGGCAGGTGAGGTCTGGACCGTCATCTCAGCCCCACTTCCCTGAGGCCCCTTCCTGCCCGAGAGCCCAGAGCCAAGCCCTCTCCACTCAGACCACCGAGCCCCAGACTGTAAGGCAGGGGCTGCCGAGACCTCCAGGGGCCAGAGCCCAGCCCAGCATCTGCACCTGGCCCGGGGTCGGGGCTCCGCCCACCAGCCTCCACATCGGGGCCCTGCGTCTGCGCCGGCAGCTACAGGTGCTGCTCAATGAGGCGTCTGCTGGCGCACTGCACAGCTGGGGGTCCCCGCCGCTGGACTCCAGGCCGGCCGGGGAGGACGCTGGGGAGGGGCCGCCGTGCCCCTCAGAATCAGGGCGTGAGGGGAAACCCGGCCCGACTCCCCAACCCCACCCTCTTCCTTGAAGCCGGTAGCACTGAAGTGCAGACCATCCCTGGGGCCCCCAGAGCTTAGGCCTGGGGGGGAAGGGGGGCAGATAACCCAAAGGCTGGAGGAGGGAGAGGAGGCCCACGGGAGAGGCCGGGTTGGGGTGTCACATGGGAGTCTGTGTGACAGCTGGTGGGGTGAGGGGTGGGATCAGCCCTGATCCAGCACGTGGTCCGTGGACTGAGGGCCAGGGCTGTTGGTGGGACAGACAGCCACATCCCTAGAGCATTTTCCTGGCCTCCCTCCCGCCCTCCCCGCTGGGGCAGGAGGACAAAGAAGCCGACGCATTAAGCAGCCCTCTGGAGCCCCTAAACCCTGCCTGCAAGTCTGTGCCAACTCCTGCAGCCTGGCTAATGTCACTGCCAGCGCGCCTGGCTGGCACCGGGAGCACTCAGCAGTGACAGTCAAATGCTAAGTGGCCCCAGGCCCGCCTCCTTCCAATGAGCCACCGCTGCTCCCCCCACCAGTGATGCAGGCTGCCCCAGAATGCACCCCCAAGCTCCCCTTCCCAGCCCCGAGTTCCACCACTCACTCGGGCAATGCAGGGCTCCAGGGCATGGGGGTCCCCCACCCCCAAATCCAGCCCCCGGGCTGGGCTCTAAGCATTTATCAAGCACCACCCTATTATATCACGATCGTGTTTCAGGCCCACAAACCTCAGCGGGAGATGGGGTCCCCCCCCGACTGTGCAGCTAAGGAAACAGGCTCCCCCAGGGTCCCTTGTGGGGGCTGTGAGAGGACAGTGGAGTCTCCAGACATTCTGTCTGCCCGCCATCTCCCAGTGGGCTGCGGGGGCCGAGCACAGACCAGCCGGGAGTTGTCTTCCCCTCCTGCACTGTCCTCAGCGCCCCAGAAGGGGGCTCTGTCGTCCGAGGCTCTGGATGACTCCGTGGAGCGCCCCCCCCAGCCTCCCCCCTCCCCCCACCCCCGCCACCCCAGCTTCACCCCCCCCCAACCTGCAGCTGACTTTGCACGAAGAGAAACAGACCCTTTCATTGTTACCTCACTGAGGCTGGACTGTTTGTACAGCAGCAAACCCAGCCTCTGTTGGCAAATCATCAATCCAGGAGGTGAGAACTGGTTTAAAAGCCTGTGCCTCTTCCAAGTGGTCCAAAGGAAAGACCCAAGGCGGCTCCCCTTGGGCTCACTTGACCTCAGTCTCCACATCCAGCAAATGGGTGCAACAGTAGCTTCTGCCCTCCCTGCTTCAGAGGCACTGCACAAAAAGGAACATGAAGACCTATCCTGAAACTAAAACACAGCTCTGATGGTCCACTTTGGCACCTAAAATTCCACTATTGCCACCTCGCTAGGACTGGACACTCCCGTTGCAGCTACAGCAACACTCACCTCCCTCCTCGGGTCCCCGAAAGAATGAGGAGCAGAGCACCCTCATCACCAACTTACAGAGCCTGCTTCTAGGGGAAGCCAACCTAAGAGAATAACCCTCTGCAGCGTCTGTTTCACAGATGAGGAACCCGAGGCAGCGCTGTCAGGACCGCTCAGCCAGGAACCCACGAGGGCGCCACTGCTCTTGGCCGCTGTCCGTGGTCTCCCGGTCCCTCTCCAGCACACTTCCTTCTGTCCGGCCTCCGTAGGCGTGGGGAAGTCCAGCCCTCCACTGCTTCCCCCCTCGCTCGTTCACTCCTGCGTTTACTTGACACTGAGCGCCGCCCCGTGCGGGCCCTGGGCACCCAGCCACAGCACGTAGCCACCGCGGAGCCACAGGCATCCCCGGCAGCGCTGTGCCAGGCCAGCGTGTCCCGGGGAGCTGGGGGTGGGGGCCACATCCTGTCCTGCATCCTGGCTCCTCAGAGCGGGGCTCGGGGGGTCAAGCAAGTTTGTAAAATTTGGCTTAGTTGTTAAATGTGCAGTGAGATGTCACGTGACACCCACTACGGTGGCCAGAATCAAGCAGATAGGTGGTAAGTGTTGGCCAGGAGGTGAAACGTGGACACTCACACACGGCCGGTGGGGTGTGAAATGATGCAGCTGCTCTGGGAAAGCCTGGCGGCTCCTCAAAACGTAAACACGCAGTTACCTCATGACCCAGAGATGCCGCTCCTAGGTACGCACCCAAGAGAAACGGAAACGTACGTCCACGCACACATGTGTACGCGGATGCTCATAGCAGCCGTATCCGTAACAGACGAAGGTGGAGACAGCCAGCATGCCCATCACCTGATGTAGGTAAAGGGTGCAGTCCATCCACACAGCAGGATGCGATCGGCCCTAGAAAAGGAATGAAGCCCTGACACAGGCTACCACGTGCACGGACCTTGGCAACAAGAGGCTCGGTGAGAGCAGCCGGACACAGGAGGCCACACACGTGTGATTCCATTTGTAGGAAACGTGCAAAGCAGGCAGATGCCTGGAGACAGAGGGCAGATTCGTGGTTGCAAAGGGGATGGAGGGGGGACCGGGGGTGGAGGGTGTTGGGGTTTCTTCATCAGATGACGAAAATGCTCTGAAATCGACAGCACGACCGAGAATATACTAAAAGCTACGAATGGCACGTTGTCAGTCAACGGACTATGTATGGTATGTGAATTATACCTCAATCACGTGGTTTTTGTGTTGAACAGCGCTCTTCAAACAGAGTTACTCGTTTTCTTCAGAGTTAACTGGTTTCCTAGCAGGGGTCCCTCCCCTCACGTAGGGGAGCCTACGCGACCTGCTGTGATCCTGCGGGGGCGGCCGAGGGGCCCTCACATTTGACCTGCCCCTTCTCACCCCCAGGCATCTACAGAACTTCTTCCCAAAGCTCAGAATCGGGCTCTGAAATGGGCTCTTGGCCCCTTGAACAGCTCAGGTGGTTCTGCCCCTGAGAACAGCCCCCGCGGGGAGGCAGCACGGAGCCTGTGGGGCTGTACGGCCGCCGTGTGAACCCCACATCACGGCCAGCAGCTTCTGCTGAAAAGGGAGACTTTCCAGACAGCCCCGACGTGCACGATCTGCATTGTGCTTTCTTTTGCTCCCAGGTGTCATGTAATCTTTCCCCGTTAAACAGGTAAAAAAAACGAGTATAATTTTAAAAAGAGGAAAGGAAAAGAATTACATGGCTCCATCCCTGTACGATTCTTTACCATTTTGTGATGCTAGGATGCAAAATTTTAGAGTTTTGTTTTCGACGGACCCTGGGGGGGGGGGTCAGAACCCCGGGACCCTCGCGGGGGACGGGGAGGGGCCAGGCCACTAGAGCCAGAAGCACTCTGACGACAGCATCCCGTGGCCGGGACGGAGGACGAGGAAGCAGAGCAGCAGGTGGGCAGGAGGGCGGGCGCTGCTTCCTGGCGGATCCCCTTCATTCCTCTGCCTTTCAGGACTGATTTCCGCCTCAATTTGGGTAATTACTCTCTACTCAGCATCGTTTCTTGCCTTCATTCAAGGAGGGGAAGAAACACACCAGAACCTCTCTAGGGGTAGGAAATTCTTTCAGACTCTGCACAGCTGCTCTCTGCACAGGTCGGGGGAGGACGGGTCTTCAAAGGTACCCTGACTTTCGTCCCCTGAAAGAAACCCCATCCTTTCTCACCCACCCGGGGCTCTTCAGAAGCCCCGGCCTCAGATCGCAGGGTCATGTCTGATCCCAGGCTCGCAGGCCAGCCGGTGGGAGGGGACAGTCGCGGTCAGGTCTCCTCCCCAGGCAGGAGATGAAGAGTCTGGGGCGAGGGAGGGGTGCATGGTCAACACCTTCCCACGGTGAGTGCCGCCACTCCAGCCCTGAGGCACACAGGATGACGGAACCGCCTTCGTGTCACAGGTGTGGAAACTGAGGCCCCGGAGGGTTAAGCAGCGGCCCCGAAGTCTGCTGTTCAGTGCTGGGCAGAGCCGGCCTCCACCCAAGTGTGCCCTGTGCTCCTGCACTCACTGGAGGGGGAGGGGGCCACACCAGAGAGTTTGGCCAACCTGTACCACCACCTGGGTGTGCCCCGAGGGGGGACAGACTGGGGACACAGTGTGGAATGAGGCCCCGAGGAGCTTAAAGTCTGGGAGCGGGAGAAAACAGGAGTAACAGCCATGTGGCTGGAGTGGGCGGTCATTGAAGGACGGAGGGAGAGCTGGGGGTGCAGAAGGAGAGGCCCCTCCGGGACCACACTTGAGGATGCTTCTTGGATGAGGCAGCATTTGGGTGAGGCCACCAGGTGGGCTAGGACCTCAAAGGCAGGAGTCTGTGGATGGGCGACCAGGTGGACGGGATGGCAGTGGCAGAGGTGTGGAGGTGGGGAGGTCCAGGGTGAGGTTAAGGGAAGACACGGGGCCTCAGGCCTCGTGAGCCGGAGCCCTGGGCACGGGCCACCTGCACGGGGCCCGAGCACCCGACTGCCGACATCCAGCCTCAGCCCCGCCTCCCCTCTTCCAGGAAGCCTTCCCTGACCCCCGGGCTGGAGCAGGTGGCCTGCACTCCTCCACACACCTGGGACACCCCGAGCTCTGCCCAGGAGGCTCGTTATGCTTCCGTGAGTATTGACTGTCTGTCTGTCTCCCCCTCCAGACAGGAAGCTCCATGGGGCTGTATTGCTTGCCTAGGGCTGCGGGGAAAGTACCACAGACTGGGTGCGTTTATGCAACAGAAATTCATCCTCTCCCAGGTTGGAGGCAAACGTCTGGAATCAAGGTGTCGAAAGGTGGGTCCTTCTGGAGGCTCTGAGGGAGAGTCCATTCCTTGCCTCTTCCGATATCTGGATTTTCCAGCCCCCCCTTGACTTTCCGGAGCGTGAGGCTCTGCCTCCATCGTCGTGGCTTCTCCCATGCCTCTGTGTCTTCACGTGGCACCGTCCTCCCTCTGCGTCTGCGTCCAAACTTCCCTCTTCTTATGAGGACACAGTCACATCAATGGGTGGCCCACCCCACTCCGCTACGACCTCATCTTAACTTGATTCCAACCGCAAAGACCCTATTTCCAAAAAAGGTCACATTCACACCCACAGGGCCGGCCATGGAGAGCACAGCCCACCAAGTCTCTGACGATTAACTGTCAGAGCAACTTCACGGCTCCCACCCAGGACAACTCGTAACGTTTTATGCAAGTCTCCAGGCAACGGGCAGCCTGTCAGAACATCTGTGTTTCCATTTCCTCAGAGTAAAGGGACAGCTGAGTGGGGTCCTTGCCACAACGCTGGAGAGACGGGACCTCTGGCTCAGCGGGCAGGGCTTCCTGCCCCAATCATTTCATCTGCTTCTCCCCTGGGGGGACCCCCAGGTGTGGACCCTCCGGGGAGGCAACTGAAAGTGCAGTCGCCAAACAGACTCAGACCTCCGCAAAAACCATGCCAAATGCCAGAGCAGTTGGTATGATTTATTAATCTGCCAGGATCGTTGCAAGATTTTAATGTGGTGTTTAGAGTTTATTTAACTGGGTAGCAAAAACACCCAATGCCAGAAACCATAAATAATTATCACATCCATTGGGCCTTTTATGTGAAGACCGGTACTATCTTTCCCTCCAAGCGGCTCCACGTCAATTTTCAACTTTTTGTCCTTCCATTTGGAACAAGCGCCCACTCATCAAAGAAGAAACCAACCCAGGGTTTCAGGGAGCGCCAGAGAGGGACCCTGCAAGTTTGTGATTAGAATACAAGAGGGAGGATCAAGGTAATTAATTTTTTTAACTCAAAAAAATTTTTTTTAAGTTTCCCCATCAGCTCCTGCAAAGCCGTGTGAATTATATCTGCTTATGTAAATAAAGCTAACGGGTGATAACATTAATTAACGGCATAAAACTTTTGCTCATCCAGCTGGAGATAACAGGTAGTTGGGGGAGAGGATTAATTTCTGTTTTAATTAGAAATTTACATTTGTGGCAGCTTGGCCTCCAGCAGTGAACAACGTCGGTGCCAGTGTCAGATTCCAGGTTCCTTCAAAAGTGTTGGCTTCCGAAAGGGCATGGGGCATATCTGCCCTCCAAACAGGCTCCCCCTTCAGCCCCCCAGCCGGCGTGGAGCCGGCTGATCAAAACAAAGGGACAGGAGACTTTCCTGGTGGCACAGTGGTTGGGAATCGACCTGCCAATGCAGGGGACACAGGTTCCATCCCCGGTCCGGGAAGATCCCACATGCCGCGGAGCAACTAAGCCCGTGAGCCACAACTCCTGAGCCCGCGATCCACAACTACTGAAGCCTGCGTGCCTGGAGCCTGTGCTCTGCAACAAGAGAAGCCACCACAATGAGAAACCTGTTCACGGCAACGAGGAGTGGCCCCCGCTCGCACACAGCAACGAAGACCCAACGCAGCCAAATATAAATAAATTAAATAAATAAATTTATTATTTAAAAAAAAAAAAAAAACAAAGGGACAGATGAGAAATGTCCTGTGCGGGGCCGGCTCCTCCGTGGGGCGGCACCCCCGCCTCCCACCTCCTGCAGACAGGTCCCCGGAGCTGCCATTGGGTGGGATGGGAGGGCAAAGGTGAAGCAATGAGGGAAGAGCCCAAGGTGGGGAGTCACGTGGTGCTGCCCCCACCCACAGTGCCGCTGCCCCTCCGGGCATTTGTCCGTGATGAACTTGGTGGGGAAGAAAGCATGCAGGGTGGGCCGGCCCGACAGCACCTTCATGGGAGTGGGGACAACCTCAGACCTCTGCTCACTTAGAGGCACCTTGCCAGCCCCACCTGGACGTAGCGAGTGGGCCCCAGGGACCCTCCCGTCCTCTGCAGTGTGAGAGTCCCTGGTGCACAAGGGGTGGGACCCAGGTGTCGGGGCTTATTCCCAGCGATTCCCAAACCTCTTCTGCCCTGACACACTGCTTGATCTCCCAGGGGGATGTGGTGTTTTCAGGCAGCTTCCGAGGCCCTAGAAGGCCAGCCTGGGGGATGTTTGAGTGAGGGAGACGTTCTGGGGCTTCTGAAGTTACCTCGCCCCACAAATCGGGACCGTGGACCGCCCGTCTCACCCGGGTGAAGCCAGGAGGTTCTGGGGGAAGGCAGTGGCTCAGGTGGCCCTTTCTGAGCTCCCTGTCTGACCAAGAGCCTTCTGTGATGGAAAGTAAAGAGGAAATTCTCCCCGCTTCCTCCCTCTTAATCCCACTCTGGATGAGGGAGCAGCAGAGCTGGCCCGCAGAGCTCAGATAACAGCTCCGTTCTCTCATCAGGAGCTGCTCTCATCTCCGCTCCCTGCCAGGCCGCTTCCAGCTTCTCCATCAACAGCTCGCCACCGGGAGCACCGGCAAGCAGCTTTGCAGGACCCCCTTGAGCTGGGCTTGAGCCTTCCCTGCACCCCCCCTGACCCTCCTGAGTGCTGTCATTAGGCTGACTGGAGCTGCAGCAGGTGGAAGCTGGGACATAGGGGAGGAAGGACTCCCGAACCCCAGGAGGATGGTTCCAGGGGAGCCCCTAGCCCAGAGGAGTCTCCAGCCCTGCTCAGACCTCACCAATGTAAATTCGCATCTCTGACCACTGAGCACCGTGGCCCAGGCCCGGCCAGATGGACAGGGGCCCAGCCCTACACAGGGTCCTACCCCATCAGGGCCCACATCACACATGAGGGGCTAGGAAGGGAGGACGGATGGTCCCTGCTTCTACTCCAGCTGTGGTACCCTTCCCTCAGAGCCACCCCTGGCAGGAGCAGCCCGACGCCAGGGCCTGGCACAGGCGGGAGTAGGGCCACCCGAGCTGGACGTCCCACCGGGAGCTGCCCACCTCAAGTACAGTCATTGATGACACTGCATGGCTGGTGTCCCCCAGCTTGTCAGACCGTCAGCTGGACCTGAGACCCTGAAAGTGGGGCCTGATGAGGATCACTCACCTCTGGGCCCCTGTACCCCAGAACTGGGCCCAGCCCTCGGGAGGTACCCAGGAGATGTTGGATGATAGTAACAGTCAATAGGTCCAGGCCCTGCTCTGGGGCTCTGGGTTCACGGTCTCACTGAATCCTCCCAACCACCTGCTAAGGTAGGGACTCCCCATTTCACAGATGGGGAAACTGAGGCACTGGGTGATCAGTGAGCCAGAGGCAGGTCAAGAGCCTGGCATGGAGTCCATGCCATCCACCCCTGTGCTAGGGAAGCAGAGAGAGGGATGGAGGAAGACAGACCTCATCAGTCTGTCCTCCAGGCAGCCCCCAGGAGTGGGAGCGCAGAGGAAGGGTCTGAATGGGCAGTGATGGAGGGAGATGCAGGCAAGACAGGAGGGGAGAAGCAGGCTGGCTGGGCTGTAGGGTCTGGATTTACACTAAGGAGTTGGGTGTCTCCTAACGGGGGGCAGAGATCAGGAGGTGACTTTCACTGTCAGCTTGCACGTTGTGGGCCCCAGATGGGGCCCTTGTGTTTCACAGAAGGGGAAACTGAGGCCCAGAGAGTTCCCTGGTGTGGCCTAGGGTAAAAATGAGCCAGGCCAATTTGAGGCCAGTAACTGAGGGATGGGAAGATGGATGGATGGACAGATGAATGGATAAAGAAGATGGGGTATATATACACAATGGAATACTATTCGGCCATGAAAAAGAATGAAATAATGCCATTTGCAGCAACATGGATGGACCTAGAGATTATCATGCTAAGTGAAGTAAGTCAGAAAGACAAATACCACTTAGATGTGGAATCTAAAATATGACACAAATGAACTTATTTACAAACCAGAAACAGACTCACAGACACAGAAAACAAACTTATGTTTACCAAAGGGGAATGGGGGTGGGGGAGGCATAAATTAGGAGTTTGGGATTAGCAGATACAAACTACTATATATAAAATAGATAGGGAATTCCCAGGCTGTCCAGTGGTTAGGACTTGGTGCTTTCACTGCTGTGGCCCCAGGTTCAATCCCTGGTCAGGGAACTATGATCTCACAAAAATAGATAAAATAAAATAGATAAACAACAAGGTCCTACTATATAGCACAGGGAACTATATTCAATATCCAATAAACCATAATGGAAAAGTATATGAAAAAGAATATGTATGTAACTGAATCACTTTGCTATATACCAGAAACCAACACAACATTGTAAATCAGCTAGACTTCAATTAAAGAAAGAAAGAAAGGAGGGAGGGGGGAGGGAGGGAGAGAGGAAGGAAGGAGGGAGGGAGGGAGGGAGGGCGGGAAGGAAGGAAGGAAGGAAGGAAGGGAGGGAGGGAGGGAGGGAGGGAGGGAGGGAGGGAGATGAATGAATGGATGGGTGGATGGATGGATAGATGAGTGAGTCTGTCCCACCCACACCAACAGCAGCACCACCTCCCTTATGGTCACAGGCCAACCAGCTTGGCTCTGCCCCTTCCTCTGTGTGACCTGGCCATCACTTGGCCCCTCTCCCTTTGGTTTCCTTACCTGGGGGAAGGGATAGTAGCACCCACCTGGCAGGTCCTTGAGAAGCAGCAGACGACACGCAGAAGCGTCTGGCACACAGTAGGTGCTTCGTAAGCAGCAGCTCCCATCTGCCATCTCCACATCGGTGCCGGCGACACAGACACCCTCCCCCGGGAGCTGCGAGGCCTCCAGACCTGAGCCCGTCAGGGGCCTCCCCCCTTCCCCACCGCCCCCCAGGAGGCAGCGTGTGTTCATCGGCACCAGGCTGCCATTTCTGTGCAGCACGTTCCTTCCAAGAGTGAACATTCCAGCAGCTCTGATGAGCCAGCCCTGTCCCGTCACCACCGGAAGGAGGGGCAGTTGCATTTCAGGCCCCATGAAAGTCTTAGAATCCCAGGAGACAGTGGCTGGAGGGCCTGGAGGGTCCTCTGGCCCTTCACTAGCAGGTGGCCACTCGGAGAGGGCAGTGAGGGTCCAAGTTCACTCAAAGGTCAAGGACAGGGCCGGGCTGGGAACCCAGTGACCTCACGACATGCAGGCTGCCTTCGAGCCCATGTCCTGGCCAGCGGCCTCAACTCCACAGGCATGCAGAACCCCAGGCGTGCTGGGCCCAGGGGGGCAGGAAGAGGAGCCCACCTTCCAATGAGCCTAGGGTTAGGTGGGCTCCCCAAGCCCCCTGGTTTGGCGAAAGGTGCCTGGGACTCAGGTGGCTCCTGAGGGGTTGGGAAGGACCGCGCACGGGACAGGGTGTGGGATCCAAGACTTCCCCTAGGGGTGCGGGTGTGTTTCCCACCTGCTGCCCCACCGAGCCAGCTGCGGTGTCCACCCTGAGGCCTACCCCTCTTCTCCCAGCACGGCCCCCCATTCAACTGTCTGCCTGTCCACAGATCCTGACACCTTGGATCCCTGTCCTGAATCCATCCTGCCTCTTGTCCGTCCATCCCAATGACCCCCACCTAGGCCCAGACCACCATCAGGGCTACTGGGAGAGGGGTGAGGTCTCCGTGAAAAAAGATGCCTGGAGAGCCCCAGCTTGAGGCTAGAACTCCTTGCATGGCACTGTGCCATGCCTGCCTCAAGAGCCCCCAACCGCTGCTATCTGTTCCTGCAACCCCCGTGCCCTTCCACGGAGCCCCGGCTGCCTCCCCACCTCAGTGGAGTCCTGTCCCAGGCTTGGGCCCCCTTGTCCCCACTCTTACCCTCACCCTGGTCTGTGACCCACGAGAAGCCAGACCCTCTAAGAATATCCATCCAAAGCCTCCATGGTCCCATCTCACTCACGGGAAAACACAAATCCCCAGCCGTGGCCAAGACCCCTGGTGAACTTCCCCCAGGTCCTTAGCTTCTCAGCTCCAGCCCCAAGACTCCTTGCTCTCCCCTGAACATACCAACTCGTTCCCACCTCAGGACCTTTGCACAGGCTGTTCCCTGATGGAACACTGCCCCACACACTCCCTCCATCCCACAGCTTCCATCCCAATTCTCCCAGGCTCCCTGACCCACGCAGGTCAGCCTCTTTACAACGTGGGCTCACGTCCCAGCCTCCTGCCCCCACTTGGCCTTGACTAGAACCCTGCCCAGGCCACAGGGTACTCGGGCAGCTGTCAACAAGTGGCTCTTCGTTCCTCACCCTGCTTTCCTCCTTGTGTCCAGCTTACCTGGTGCCATGCCAGGTGCGGGGGTTGGGGAGGGGGTCGGTAATTGCCAGGAGCGTTGGGCATTCCTGGGCCCCTGGCTGAAATCAAAGAGCGCCACGAGAACCCCTAAGCCCCACGCTGATTCCTCGTGCCTGCCAGTCCCCCGAGGCCAGCCCTGCAGCCCCTCATCGTGCTCCCCCACTCTAGCCTGGCACAGGAAAGACGCACAGCCACCTATGGGACGGAGGTGCTCAGCCATCCGGGCCCACCCGGAAGCCATCACCCCCCGGCCCCTCGCCCCTGCTCATTCAGTGCCAGCCTTTCCTCTGCCGCCTGACCTGCCCTCCGCAGCCAGCAGCACGTGGTGATGAGAGGGCAGTTCCCACGACGATGGCCGCGGAGCCAGCCCTGGATGGGAGAGCCACCCTGAGAAACGGGCCGGCAAGGCCTGAGCTACAAACCAGGCTGGGGTACCAGCCTGGGAGGACCCCATGGGGTCTGAGAGAGCAGGCAGGGAAGGGGCACCGTGCGGCCCCAAGGAGGTGGGTGGAGAGACTGGGCAGCGACCCCGCCAGCTCGCTCTGGAACCCCAGACAGGTCAGCTCCCCGCTCTGAGCCTCGGTTCCCTCCTCTTGAGAACAGACTATTGGGGCCCATTCCATAAGGTTTGTGAGAAGGTTCTTATTCCCAGCAATGATTGGGCCACTTTTAGAGCCTCTACAAATGCCAGCACTTTACAAACACTCTGGACTTCAAAGAAGACCTCAAGGAGGGTGTAACTACCCCGTGTTCCCAATGAGAGCACAGGTCCCAGGAGGTGATGACCCCCCCAGGGACACTGGGCTGTGTGGGCGGCTCTCTCTCATTCTCCGCTGGCCTGTCCTCTGTGGCCCCCAGGACCCAGGCCCAGGAGGGCCCTCGCAGGGTCGCAGAGCCAGCACTGACATCCTGGTACTGAGGCCACACTTGGGGACGAGCACCAGGACCGCATTCTCCCAGGAAAATGTGGCTAGTTGAGCTTGTAACTCAAAACAGAGGCCCCAGGGCTCTTCTCCAACACAATGGCGGTGGACACAGAAGAGGTGCTTGGCGGGCACTTCCCACCCCTCAGAACATTTGCACAGACAGTTACTTACAACTGTGAAAGGATTGCCCTGCAGTCTTTTTTTTTTTTTTTTTTTTTTTTTGCGGTATGTGGGCCTCTCACTGTTGTGGCCTCTCCCGTAGCGGAGCACAGGCTCCGGACGCGCAGGCTCAGCGGCCATGGCTCACGGGCCCAGCCGCTCCGCGGCATGTGGGATCTTCCCAGACCGGGGCACGAACCCACGTCCCCTGCATCGGCAGGCGGACTCTCAACCACTGCACCACCAGGGAAGCCCACCTTGCAGAGTCTTAAGTGAAGCTGACTTCAGCTGACTTTGTGGGGCCCGTTTTGCACGTGTGTGGCCTTGAAGACTCCCATGAGTGGGAACAGGGTGGGTGCCACCACTCTGATCTGTGCCCAAGCATCAGCCACTTCACCTGTCACTGCTTTTGCGCCATCTGTGCAAATGCCAACACGAAAGAGGCAAACATCTGAGTGCTGTTGTGAAAGTGGCTTTGACCTTGTGGGTCCCCTGAGAGCGTCGTGGGACCCCGCTTGGGGTTCCACAGACACCCCCCCTTTGAGAACTGATGAACTAAGGTGTAAGCTCCAGGAGGGCAGGCATCCTCGTTTGCTGGGTCTCCTCCTGGAACAGTGCCCGGCATACAGATGGGGTTTGCTGAGTGAATTATCATCCCACCGTACGCATGTGGAAATGAAGCCTGGAGACCAATGGTGCTGGGCCTAACACTACACACTGGCCTGGACGCAGGTCTCCTGGCTCCCTTGGGCACTTACCCTGCTTGTCCCTGTGCCCAAATGCCACGTCCCCAGCACCTCTCTTCCCCATTCAGGCTCAGCTGCAATGTCACATCACTGGGTCTTCAAAGAGTGTGAGCTGCCCCACCGACCCTAACAGCCTCCATCCCGTCTCCCAGCCACCACTTCTCACTATCCAGGACCACCTGCCCATGTGTCTCCCCACATTGGGACCCAAGCTCCCGGAGGGCAGGGATGGCATCTCATCCACGGCATGTCGCCGGCTCATAGCAGGTGCTCAGTGAATGCCCACAGAAGGCCTGAGTCCGCCACCGTGCACTAGATTAGACTCCGGCACACCTGGACGTGAACCTCAGCCTGACCCTGGGCCAGCCTCCCCAGTGCTCTCAGGCACAGTTCTTCACGGGCCTGGCTGACCTGGGCATGGACCCAGCCATGCTCCTTTGCAGCCCCTTGAGATCCCAGGCCAGCTCGCTCGTGCATTCAGCAAACCTGTGATAAAAGTCTCCTGCCTCCCAGGCCCAGTGCCAGCGCCAGGGATACAACTAGACGTAAGCTGCTGTCCCTCCTTCAGGGGCTCGGGGACCCATGAGGACAGAAGGCAGCACGCAGCCAGGGCCTGGATTTCCACCCCGGCCAGAGGGGTGGCCCAGGAGGAGAGAGGTTTGGGGCGGGCGTAGGTGAGGAGGTGATGGGCGCAGGTTGAGATTCATGGACCCCAGGAGGCGAGATCTTTGAAAAGGGAAAAAGGACCCCCGTTTCGCAGCACTGAGGACACAGTGGGGGAGGGAGAAGGAGAAGGAGGGGACTTCCTGAAGCCTTAAGGGACTTCCTGTTTCCACCAGCAAAGGGAGTGAGGTCGTTGGTACGTGTCTAAGGGCTCAGTCTGTGAACAGGCTCAGTGTTCTGCCCATGGCTGGGATCAAGGCTCAGTTAGTGCCCAGGATCGGGGCTCAGGTCATGGTTAGAGTTCAATGTCTGACTGCGATCAGGGCTCAGCCTGTGGTCAGGGATCAGGGCTCGGTATATGGCCAGGATTCAGCTTCAGTGTTTAGCCAGGGATCAGCATTCATTCTCTGACCAGGATCAGGGCTCAGCCTGAGCCTGAGAAGTGAAAGTCAGCAAGGGCAGAGCCGTCCCGGAACTCCTGGCAGGCTCCGGTGTCTGTGTACCGTCAGTGCCGTGTCTGCAAAGGGGAAAGCCAGGGAGCCTGGCTGTCGCTTCTGACGGCAAACCATGCTTGTTTTGCCTGATTTTTTTCTCCCTTCCCCTTCACTCAGCCCAGCCAGGCAGCAGGGGACGGTGTAATTAAAAATCAGGTTTGTTAACATGAACACAACATACATAATATTTAAAACATCCAAGCGCCTTTAACTCGCTACTGACATGCATTTGCTCATTAAGCAGGAATTTTTTTTATGGCGACAACACTGCAAATAGCTCTTATTAAAATGCTCAAAACACCATCTGGTCCTTCACTGAGACTCTGAAGTGCTAAGAAGGTGGCCCCGCATGCCTGGAGACCTGGAGACTCCCAGCAGGGTGGCAGGATCGGTTTTCCCACCCAGCTCCCCGACTTCTCTGGGGTCCCAGTCTGCAATCTCACACTCCTCGCCTCGCTTGGTCCCAGAGCACCCCCATCTTAAAGGGACTCAGAGGCCGGGAGACCGTCACCCAGATGGCACAGCTAATAAGGGACACGCCTGAGTGTGAGCCTGAGTCTTTCTCACTCGGAGGCCCGGGCTGTCTCCAGGAGGCAGGCGGTGAGGAAGGAGCTGGGCCGCCTCACCAGTCCATGGACAAGGGGGCGTGGGGAGGACGGAGGTGGGAGAAGCTGGGCTGTCATTGTCGGGCTGCTGGGCATTCAGAAAGGGGCACCATTGCCTGGGGCCTGAGTCCACTCCCTCATGGGCTGTCCCACACCGGGAACCCCAGGATGGGGAGAGGCTGTCGGGCGTCCTGAAGGGCCCTCAGGGTCTGGGCTCTGGGGTCTGGGCCGAGCCTGGCAGGGCTCTGCTGCGCGCGTGGGACAGGAGGTTTTGTGCCGCCGCCTTATCTGCTGACTCTCTGGCTCCAGAATGGCTGGCGCTGGGGCACCGCTGCCAGGAGAGCTGAGAGCGCAGGGCCCACGCAGGGCTGCCCCTGCCCCAGTGCCTCAGCGTGAGGAGCGGGGACCCAGGCTAAACCCAGCCCCGGGCGGGACCGCGTGCGATTCTCCCGCCCTCCTCACCCTTGGGGCTCAGCCTCAGCTGTTCCTCCTCTGCCCTCTCCCACCCCACTCCTCTGGCCTCCTTCAGCCACTGGGCAAGATCCCTGTGCCAGGACAGACTTACAGACACGAGAGAGCCCAAACCCTGGCCTCAGGACCCTGCCCTCAGGTGGTTTGCAGTAGGAGGGAAGGTCAAGAGCTGGCTGGCTTCAGCAGGATGCAGGCGGCCACCTCCCCGCCCACACCCACGGCAGACATCACCAATCAATCAGGGCGCATGTCTGGCTGGGCTGAGAACTCGCTTCAGGATCTTCTCAACACCGAAGCAGAGGAAGCCCGGACCCATGGTGCAGCATCAGCCACAGCGCAGGACCTACCTGCCATCCCCCCAGTGACACGGGGCAGGAATCAGCATTGAGCGCTGGAGGTGGGCCTCCAACTCTAGCCACGGTTCTAGTCCACGGGTCACCTCACCAATGTAGGAGACCACAGAGCATTTGCTTTGGCCCCATGCACGCAGACACGCAAGACTCAGCCCTGCCAGGAGAAGACGGCACACGGCAGAGAGGATCACTCGGAGTGGCAACAGTCCCGGGGGAGAACCCCGGGGGACCCCAACCCGGGGTGTGGAAGCATCCACGAAGGCTTCCTGGAGGAGGTGTGCAAAGTAGGTGGGCGCGACCAGGAGACTACCTGTGCCAGAGAGGTGGACAGCGGAGAGCGGGGAGGTACCCGGGCGCCCGGTGGTGGCATGGGGGTGAGGGAAGGGTCACTGACTCCCCGGGGCCATGGGCACACGGGGCCCAGGGGGACAGCACCTGCACCTCACCTTTGAGCTTTTGTGGGCTTAGAGGTGCTCGCCCGGGAGCACAGACCCGGAGGTGGGAAGACCGACGCGGTGCTGGCACAGGGGGCGGAAGTGCGGGAGTGGTGCAGTAGCCACGAGAAGGCTTAAAGGGAGGACAAGGCCGGGCCCCACTGGGCAGGGTGGGGCTGGTGAGAGGGCAGAGACCGGCCAGGAGGGAAGGGAGAGGTGGAAGGAGGCAGGAGGGGCTGCAGAACGCTGTCCTGCCCCCCCCAGCCCCCAGCCCCTCCGAGCAGCGACTTCTGCGCCTTTGAGGGGGCCTTGTGGACACATGTCCCAGCTGGGCTGGCTCTCAGCTTGGGGCCTCAGGAGAGTCCCTCAGCCCTCTCAGACTCAGTGTCCCCATCAGTGAAATGGGCCTAAAATCACGGAGCTCAGGGAGCTGGGGGACAGAGCGGGGCGAGGGGGCGGGGCTTCAGGAACTGTGAAGGCCTTTGTGTTATTTGTGACCACAGACACACACACACATGCACACGCCTGCACACATACGCTGGTGCACATGCATACACACGAGCACGCACACGGGCTCACATCTGCACACCCACCCACGTGCACAGACCCTCATGCACACTCACGCTCGGGGCGCCGCACACCTGTTCTCATGCCCCAGTCTTCACAGGTGTGGCCTCAGGCAGGATTAACACATCAGACGTATTCCAGTTAATAAACTGATTTCAGACCCGATAGAAAGGAAAACACAGAAACAACGTTCAACACTTGAAACGTGCAGAGAGCCCTCTGAGCGTCCTTTGGGTCCTAGGAGGTGAGCCCACCCCTTCCCTCCGACACCCCGCTCAGCTTGACCTCCCAGCAGCGAACCTGGGACAGACCCGTCCTGGTGTGCAAGGTTGGGGCTGGCCTGGGGGCTCGGTGAGCGGGGGCCCCCCTTGCTCCCTTCCCAAGCAAGAAGCGGCAGTTTTTAGAAAGTGTCAACTTACTCCCAGCTGTTGTTGCCAAAAAAGGAAAAAGAGAAAAAACTCTCCTCGGTTTCAAGGAAACCCACAACAACTTCAGAAAACCGCGTGAGCATGATGGAGGTGTTCATTTCCCTGAATATTCAGCAGAGGCCAGAGGCCCCACGTTTGTCACACGCAGTTTGGAGCCGTGGGGAGTGGGCCGGGCAGGCCAGGCCGGGGACCCCTTCAGGGTCTGGCATGGTTCCTCCCCTGGCAACGGGCAACACCAGGCTTCCTGAAAGGCAGCCTCTTTTCTCTTTACTCCCAGGAATAATGGCTCTTGACATAAACGACTCCCGCTAGCAATTAGCTGTGATTAATGTAGAACTGGGCTGCAGAAGGGCAGGAAGTTTGCCTGGAGGGGGTGGGCGAAGATCGCATATTCACGCATTTGGAACAAACACGAATTGAACAAGAGGGAGGGAGCTCCTGGGGAATTTTTCCAGCACTCTCGGCCTGGGAACTGGCTGAGGCCAGTGTGGCCGGTGACTGATGGCAGGGTGGGGGTCAGAGGACGCATGTCCCCAGGGACACTCGCCCGTCACCTCGATGGCTAGGGGAGATGCTGGCAGTCCTGCAGCTGGGGCCAGGCTGAGCGCGGACACCTCCCTTCTCTCCTCCAATTAGCACGACAGTTAACCCCGCACCGTGCACCCCTCACTCTGTCTGGCAGATGAGACCAGGGATCGAAGAGGTCAGGGAGCCTGGCCAGGGCTCAGGGCCATCACAGGAGGCATGGACTTTGGAACCAGAAACCTGCTGGTCACCCTGCCCGGCCATGGTTGCATACCTTAATCTCCCCCACTGGGAAAGTGGGGAACGATGGGACCAGCCTGGTCTGGGGCTGGGATGCTCTGGGGCCCACAGGAGCCCAGCAGATCCTTGAATGTCAGGATACCCTGTAAACCTCCAGCCCGCACCCTCCTGGGTGAAACCTGCCGTACCACACCCCCTCTCTGCCCCCCAGACCCCCCCACCCCCGTCCCCAGGATTCCCATTAACCCTGTGGTGGTGGGAGAGAAGGGATGCCGGGGCGTCAGCTCCTCTTCTTAATTTAATTTCAGGGCTCGTTGGCATTCAGTAATTAAAGGCCATGGGAACACTCATCGCCCCGGCAACAGCCCAGAACTGGGGCCTCAAATGGGCCTCAGCAGCTCCTGCTGGTGACAGTCCCCACCCCACAGAAAACAACCAGCCTCGGGGGCGAGTGTCAGCGCTCCCATTTCACAGATGAGAAGCCTGAGGGCCTGCCAAGCCGAGGGGCTCCAAGCGCACCGCTCCCAGGCTGTTCGAGCATCTCTGCCAGCGCCGGACAGGTCCTCCTTCCGCGCTGAGCCTGTGTCCCACGCGCCTATCTGCCTGCAGGCCTCCACCGTGCTGAGGCTGCCGCCTCCTCGGGGTCCCCCAGGCTCCCCAGATGGCCTCCTCCACAGCCTCCGCATCCCAGGGGGTGGAAACTCCATCCTTCCTGCTGCTCCAGCCCAAACCTTGGGCCTACCTGACTTCTCTCCCTCTCTCTGTTCACATTAACCTTCAGGAAACCCCACTGGCGCTACCCCCATTCCGCTCGGGAGATGCGTGGCTCAGCTGGATTATTGCAACAGACTCTAGCTCTCCCCTCCTCCAGGGAGCCTGCCCCCGAACCTATTTCAACCCATGGCAGCAAAGCGATCCTTCTAGACTGGTGTTTCTCAGCCTTTCTTTCGTTATCTCCCCCCAACACCTAAGGAGTCTTTTTAGACATGTTTTCCTGATTTGCCCCCCATGAAATTTTCATACCACAGATGAACTGTGCATCTCTGCATGTACTGTACGCCTATTTGTGCTTCAAGCATAAAGAGTAAAATTTCTTCACTCCCGCCGCCACCCCGTCAAGAACCAGGTTTTCCCCTTGGGGGCAAAATCACCAACCCCCCTTATGAGTGCATGTTTTAAAGTATTAATGAGATGGTGTCATTTCTCTGCTCCAAACCCACCCATGGGACAAGCCAAAGTCCCGTTAATCAGCTCCTGACCCCACAGGAGAAGCCGGCGCCCTCCACTTCCGCCCACCTGGGCTCCCCTCCCCCCGTCTGCCTCCCCCTCGCCTTCCCTGGGGGCTCTGATCAAATCTCCCTTCTCTGATGGCCTCCATCCCCCGCCTGCCCACCGATGTCCCTCGAGCCTCTCAGCACCCCTGGACGGCGGCATTCCCGTGGGCCCGCCCACCCCGCAGGGCAGGGGCTCCTGGCCTCACTCCCTGCCAAGTCTCAGAGCAGAGAGCCCGTCAAGTGCTCGGTGACGCCATGGAAAGAAGTGGAAGGTGCCTCGGGGCAGGATGAGCCTGGTTTAACGCTCTGCTGTCGCCCTCCTGCAATTTAACCAATTTTGAACAAGGGCCCCACCCGTCTCATTTTGCACTGAGCCTGCAGCTGCTCCTGCTGGGTCAGTGGGAGGGGCCCGCTTACGCTGCCGGAGGAAACAGCCCCCCACATCTCAGGGGCTGGGGCAACAATGGGTTATTTCTCACCCACGCTGCAGGTGCTTCCTGGACTCAGGGTGGTGGAGGAGGCACTGTCCCCAGCGCCACCGGTCATGTGGCAGAGGGAAAAAGGACTCCAGGGGGTCTCGCCCTGGCAGGAATTGCTCTGGCCCAGAAGGGACAGATGGCATGGTTACCGCGACTCGCTGGCCAGCACTGGTCAGCGACCCCACCCAACCGCAGGGGCCTGGCAGAGCAGCCGCCACCCGGGGAAGCGCCAGAGGCAGGACAGGAGACATTTGGTGAAGTACACTAGTGGCCGCAGGGAGCCGCTCCGGCCCTGGCCCCACAGCCCTACTCCTGAGCCAGAGCCGAGGGGGAGGGACACAAAGTGGTCCTCGCAGCAACTCAATTAATCCTCCATCGGAAATTCTAACACTATCAATGTGGGGAGCCGCCG
Organism: Monodon monoceros; assembly: GCF_005190385.1. Lineage (NCBI taxonomy): Eukaryota > Metazoa > Chordata > Mammalia > Artiodactyla > Monodontidae > Monodon > Monodon monoceros. The sequence continues at coordinate 778,921 of NW_021703770.1, forward strand.
ACATCATAACACAGTAAAATTAGGAACAAGTTTCAACTCCCGGCTTCCTTTGAAGAGTGTAATTGCAATTAATTAAACATCCTCACTGCTTCTCAGAGTCTGTTTCCAGGAAACTGGAGCAGAGGCGAGGTGGGGCCGGGGCGGGGGGGGGGGGGGGGGGGGGGG
>NW_021703770.1:779185-868007 GCF_005190385.1 Monodon monoceros
GGGGGGGGGGGGGGGGGGGGGGGGGGGGGGGGGGGGGGGCGTGCCTGACCCCTGTTCCCAGCAGCCCAGGGATCAAAGGGAGCCACCTCCTTTGGATAGGAAGGCCGTGACGCCTCCTGCCTCCCTGGGAACACCACGGTGGCTGGGAGGTAGAGGGAACCTACCCTCTACCCTGACTCCTGCCCTCCTCCTGGGGACCCCCAAGATGCCCAGCCCCTCTGCTCAGCAAGGTTATAGCCCCGGGTCACATTCGCACATTCAGAGCTCCCACTGCTGCCAAGCAGGTTCTAGGAGCAGAGGTCCCAAGTGAATGTTTACAGGTCACATCCCTGCCCCACGTGATGCTGCACCAGCGGTGATGCGAATGACCTGGCGAGGCTGCCAGTTCCCTGAGCAGGGGGGTTGGAGAGGAGGTGTGTTCTGGGCTCCAGGGTGGAGAAACAGGACCCTGGACAGAGGAGGGGCGGCCACCCTGGGTGAAGACAAGGGAACAAGTGCTAGCCGCTGGCAGAGTGGGCGATCCCGGTGGAATCACCTGCCTCTCTGTGGGCTCTCACCGTGCGCCAGGCCGACCCAGGGGCCGGACCAACGGGATCGCCCGCCTCCACCCCCCAGCAACCCGCCCGGAGGCACCGTATGCTCCTACCTACTGCTGAAGCCCCAGGCCGGTGGGTGGAGGACCCAGGATCCTAGCAGAGGTCCGTCGTCCCCCCGAGCCTGGACTGCAGCCGCTGCCCACCCCAGGGAGTAGCAGGGCCCAACATCACAGCAGTCGGCCCCTGACACAGCAGCCACAATACTCAGTGCAGACCACCAGGCGTGGTTCCGAGAAGACAGCAGAACCTTCTGGCAAGTCAATGGGAGGACGGTGTGGGTGAAAGGTTGCCACCCAGATCCGGGGTCTGCAACTTTCAAAAGAAAGTGTTTCCCTCCAATTTCCAAAAATAATTGGAAGCATCATTCTTAAAATTCTAACTCCTCAGCCTAAGACTTGAAAGCCAGCCCAAGATAAGACAGTGAAGCCAGAGGGAGAGGCACACTGCCTGGGAGATCATGCCTGAGGAAGGTTAGAGCAGCGGGGCACAGATGTGCTTTGAGCATCCCAGCAGCCAGAGCAAAAAGGGCAAGGTGAGGGCTCCATGGCTCTCCCTGTGGTGGAGGGCAGCAAGAGACCCTGTGTCCCAGAAGGGACTGCCCAGACACGCGTCTCAGGGGCAACGAGCAGATGTCCTGATGTCTCCCAACCCCCAGCCCAGAGGCTTCTTGATGCAGGAAGTCTTCCCTCTCCAAATGCTCTGCCCTAGCACTGGACCCAGCACTGGGTGGTCAGCAGACAAATTATATGATCAACCCTGGTTCACATGAAACAGCAGAGGACCTGCTGTGGCCATTTGTGACCAAGCTTCTCCCTGGGAACAGCATATTTAATTGGAAGAGAAAATGTGTGATTTGGCAGAAAAAGTCAGGCCTGGGGCCAGATCCCAGTGCTCACATCTCCTGGCTATGATGGACACGGCGGTCATCTCCCCACCATCCCTTCCGTCCACCTCAAGTTGGTCCACCATAGTGTTCCTGGCCTTGTTCTTAGAATCCATTCAAGGTAATCCCACCCTCTGGTCACAGGGATTGGTTCAGGAAGCACATGCCTAGGCCAATCAATACAGGGTACTCTCTGGTTCAGAAGTGGGCACATGACCTTACTGGACCAACAGGCCATTCAGGGAGGCTTCTTGGGGCTTGAGGCAGGTTCATTCTTCCATGAGAGCTCTGGGAAACCGGTGGCCTCTCTCCTTCTCAGCGGCCAGGGAGACTGAAAAGGCAGGAGGTGCATCAGCCATGCTGCCACCACTGAGGTAGCTAGTCTGAGGGCTAGATCAAACCTTGAGCCCCTGGATCAAACCTTACCTGAAGCTCAATTTATTTCTGGACCTTCCAGTTACATGAACCATTTTTGAAATTTTTGCAGTCTAAGCCTGTTGAAGCCAGGCCTTCTGTGGCTATCACGTGGAGTTCTAATAACATGCTGGCTTATAGTCTTGGGCACGTCCCTTCCCCTATATAGGCCCCAGGGTCCTCTTCCATCCACTGACCTCACAGAACTACAGGGAGGATGAAATGATGCAGTGAATGTGAAAGGGCTTTGGGAGTCGAGAGCCTTGTGCCCCCGTAAGGGGGAGGCCGTTCACCGAATAGTGAGCCTCCCTCTTGCTCAGCGAGCTCTGGCCTCACAGCCCCGTCCAGTCCTGTGACCCTTGAAGCTTCTTTTAATTTTTTTTATATTTTTTATTTTTTTTTTTTTGCGGTACGCGGGCCTCTCACTGCTGTGGCCTCTCCCGTTGCGGAGCACAGGCTCCGGACACGCAGGCTCAGCGGCCATGGCTCACGGGTGCAGCCGCTCCGCGGCATGTGGGATCTTCCCGGAACGGGGCACGAACCCGCGTCCCCTGCATTGGCAGGCAGACTCTCAACCACTGCGCCACCAGGGAAGCCCTGAAGCTTTTTTTATTGCCCAGCCTTTGCCCAGGCTGTCCCCTCTGCCTGGAGTGCCCTCCCCCAAAGTTCACATGACTGGCTCCTCACTCTTCCAACCTCAAGCACCACCTCCTCCGAGAGGCCCTCATGACCAGCCTGTTTGAAATGGGGTTGTGTCCTTATTCATTTTCTTCATAGTACTTACGGCTGTTTTGCTTTTGTTTTAAAATCACATTTGTTCCTTTACTAGGTTACTTACGTGGGGTCTTTCTCCCCTAGGTCAGTGCTTCTCAAACTAGTGGTGATAAAGGACCGTCTTTTTTTATTTCCAATCTGTCACAGACCAATACTTTCATAAACTACATTTCTAGAAAAATTTCTACTTAAAGAATATACTAGGGCTTCCCTGGTGGCGCGGTGGTTGGGAGTCCGCCTGCCAATGCAGGGGACACGGGTTCGTGCCCCGGTCCGGGAGGATCCCACATGCCGCGGAGCGGCTGGGCCCGTGAGCCATGGCCGCTGAGCCTGCGCGTCCGGAGCCTGTGCTCCACAATGGAAGAGGCCACAGCAGTGCGAGGCCCGCGTACCACGAAAAAAAAAAAAAGAATATACTAAATATAAACCCCAAATTCTTATTATTACACTTTACAGTCATAAAACTACTCTGACAACTTGTTGTAAAAGTTTCTAAATGGTTACTCCCCATTTCTGCTGCTTTCGGGCGAGGTGCGTGCTTGGTCCCCACAGGACAATGGCACCGTGGTTACGAATCCGCCTGCCAATGAAGGGGACACGGGTTCGAGCCCCGGTCCAGGAAGATCCCACATGCCGCGGAGCAACTAAGCCCGTGCGCCACAACTACTGAGCCTGGGCACCATAATTACTGAAGCCCACACCTAGAGCCTATGCTCTGCAACGAGAAGCCACCACAATGAGAAGCCCACGCACCACAACAAAGAGTAGCCCCCACTCGTCACAATTAGAAAAAGCCCACGCACAGCAACGAAGACCCAACGCAGCCAAAAATAAATTAAAAAAAAACAAAAAAAACACACTAGCTTCCCTGTCCCCGGGGTGGGATGGCAGTGAGGCATGCCCCACGCCGTCTCCCAGGGTCTCCAGAGGGACCTCCAGTCGCCCACAGGCCTAACCAGCTGTACGTCACGCCCTTTATTGGCTTCTTTCCTTTCTCTGTCTCACTTCCTCCGTCCCCTACCTGTGTTTCCAAGTGTCACCTCCCAAATAAACCACTGCACTCAAATCTACGTCTCGGGACTGCTTCTGGGGCAACCCAAACAATACACAACGTAGGATACATGATCCCTACTGTTGCTATTGCTGCTACCCCATCAGGATTCACATGCCTAAGGGTTACAGCGTAACCATCGCGCGTCTCTATAAAATTGGAGAGATGAGTCCACAGGAGGAAAGGAATCTGCAGCAGGGCTGGGGTTCTTATGGGGCCACCGGCAGGGGAGAGGGAAGCTGAGGACCCCTCTTGGAGAGCCTGAGCCCCTCTCCTCCAGAGCTACGCATTTCCTGTCACCGGTTCTCCTGCAAACCAAGCAAGACTTTGGAGAAACCATTTCTGCCCACCACCAGAAAGCTATAAATAACTCCTGGATTAGAAGAAAGGAAGAAAAGCTCTGATTCCATCTGCACTCCAGTGAGAATGCGTCCTCCCAGCCCGCCCCACCTCACCTGCACACCTGGAATCCAAACCCCCAACAAGAGGAAACCCGGGCCTTTGGTCTACAGCTCAGAGGAGGAAACCACTGGGGTCCCCCATGCGGCGGCTCTGCCTGGCCGCTGGCCTCCCGCGGTAGACAGGACCCTGCCAGGGCTTGTCACCTACAGAGGGAGATGCACCCAGGAGGGAAGCCGGGTCACTGATGGCCATTCCGGCCCAGCCAATTCTCTCAGCCCCACAAGGGGAGGCGGGGCAGGAGGCACGCCCTTCTCCACAGAGCCAGCATGGATGGCCAGCAGGAAAGCAGCAGTCTGGGGACTGTGCCTGTGGTGTTCCCACCCCGGCATCCCTTTCCCTGTCACATCCCCTCCCCCACCCACCCTGTGCGCCAACTCCTGGTGTCCCTTCCCCTCTGCTCTGCTACCCGTTGCCCTTCCCTCTGCCTCTCCACCTATCCCCCACCCCAGATCCTGATGCCCCTCTGTCATGGAAAACAGGAAGCCTGCTGAACTTGGAATCAGACACACGGGAACCAAATCCCAGCGGCATCCCGGAGGAGCCGGGACCTGGGGTCCTGACCTGCAGGATGGGAGCGCTAATGCCCACCACAGGGTAGTGGCCGGGCCCCAGAGGGCCACCACCCCTGCTATCCCGGGTCCTTTCCCTCCCACATCCACTCCTGGCCTGGCCAACCCGCCCCCGCGGCCTTTCCCACTTACCCCCCTTCACTCATTATCCCCTTGGGACAAAGTGGACCTCACGCACCACCGCTGACGCGTCTGGCCCCCCGGGCGGCCCCGGGGGTCTAGCTGGCACCAGATGCCCGTCCAGGTGTGTCCGGCAAAGAGCCTCGGGGCGGGAGAAGCAGAGGCACTCTTTATTCATTTTCTCGGGGACCGTGCTAACCCAGCCTGGGGGCGCCCCCGCCGGGGGAGGCGGCCTTAGGCCCCACGGGCCCCGGCAAGGCGCTGCCGGCGGTGGGCGGGGGCAGGAGCGGCGCGAGGCCCGGCCTGGGGCCGCCACCCGTGCGCGCATACCTCAGCGCCAGCTGCTCCAGGCGCCGCTTGCGCACCGCCGCCTGCGCCGTGTTGTGCAGGGGCCGCAGCAGCGCCGGGGGCGGCGCGTCGGGGCCCCGCAGCAGGAAGTCGAAGCCCGTGCGGTCGTGCGGGTCGTAGAAGAGCGGCCCGCGGGCCGGGTCGGTCCCCGGTGACCAGGCGAAAGGAAAAGGCAGCGTGAAGTCCTCCGTGAGCACGCGGATGGCGAAGTCGTCCTCCTTGCCCAGCGCGCAGTAGGCGCGTCCGATGCCGCGGAAGTGTGCCTCCCAGAGCTGTGCATCCCCGCAGTAGATGTCCGGGAACGGGGGCTCCGGGGTCGCGGCGGGACCTGCGGGAAGGGGTCACGGAGCGGCCGGGATACGCGACCACCTGAAACTGTCGGGGTGGCGAGGAAAGAGAAGAAGGGAGAACCCGCCACCTGGCTGAACCGTGAAGACCAAGAGAGGCCACGTGGAGGCTGAGAGGGGCGGGGGAGGCGCATCCCCAGGGACAGCACCAAGGAGCTAGGAGGGGCAGAAAGGCCCTAAGGGTGTAGAGTATGGCTACTAAATACTATTTGGGTGGAAAGTTCCAGAAGGAGAGGAGTCCGGATAGTTTGGCGGGACCACACAGGGCCTGCTGTGGACATGGGTTCATCCCCAGACAGTGGACTGGGGCAGGGGTGACCTGGTGGCTCTTGGTTGAAAGTCGATCCTGGGCCCCTGCAGAGGATGGACCGTGGCGGCCCAGCTGGAGGTCGGGGCAGATCCAGGATGAACTAGGACAAGGACAGGATGAGCACTCAGCAGGGCGGACACTACGGGGCCAATGCAAGGCCTTGCGCATGGAGGTGGGGAGGAGTCCTGCCTGGGTGCAGCGACCCTGGGACGCAGCGGGCAGAGCACCTTCACCCGGGAGAGGGGTCAGGTTGGAAGCTGGGCTGGTCTGTGCCTGCTGGACAGCACCCACCCCCACCCCAGGAGCACGTCCCAAGAGAAATGGGAACATCTCTGATCTCTGTGACTCACACGAGGATTCCCAGGCTGCGGGGGTCTGGTGAAATCTCGGGGTCCGCTCTCAGAGAATCACGTGTGTATAGACACAGCACTGTGCCCTGGTTTGGGGTCCCTGCACCCCTGAAGCCCATCCATGGCCCCAGGCAGCAGCCCAAGCTGCTGTTCCACACCCACACCTTGTCTGGGCTGCTGAGCCAGCTCTGGGCCCCTCGTTCAGGAGACCTTTCCTTCCTTCCTTCCTTCCTTCCTCCCTTCAGCAAAGCCTTAGCTCTGGGTGTACTGAACTGAACGAAGCAGCCATGGGCCCTCTCTGGGTATAGACAAGCCTCAGGGGACACAGGACAGACCGGGCAGCTCCCCGGGGACAGGCAGGACTGGGGGGCCTTGGAGGAGGCGATGAAAGAACCTCTGACCATGAATTCTCAGGTCCTCCTCCCAGCACCCCAGCGAGGGGGTGACAGTACTCAGGCCGTTTTACTGGTGAGGATGCAGACCCAGAGAAGACACACACTGAACGGACTCGCAACCCCAGAGGGTGACGTGATCACCCACCTGGCTCAGGAGCCTCTGGACAGTGATTCTCCTCCATTCACACAAGTACCCTGGGACACCTACTGTGTGCCAGGCTCCACTATAGCTGCGAACAACACACACTCAGCTTCTTCCGCGCCAGGGCCAGGAGCCGGCAGACCTGGGTCAGAGGTCCTACCTTCCACCTGGGAGAGCCTGGACTAGTTTTTTAACTTCCTTGAGCCTCAGTTTCCCCTTCTGAAAAATGGAAACAACAAGCCTGATCTGCCGCCCTCGCAGATGAGGCCATGACGAACCTCTTTGTCACTGGAAAGCGCTTTCGTGGCTCAGTCCCACAGGCAACACCAAAGCAGCTGCTCCCAGAGCCGCAGACACAGGTGGGAGAGGTGGTGGACTGGCTCTGGGCAGGGTGTGAGGCCAGAGGGGCCGGCTTGGGGCCCATAGCACTCAGCACCTTGGACAGATCCAAGGCAGCCTTGCAGGAGCCTCAGATTCTGATGGGCAGAATGGCGGTGCCCCCATCCCAGGCAGCCTGCCCTGTCCACCAGGACACCTCCTCCCTGAAGACCTCCAGGGTGAGTAACTGGAGGCACAGCACTGCCCTGGTGTCCAAAGCACTGGCCTGGCCTCACACTCAGTACCAGCAGGTGGGTGGACTGTCGGGAGGGGCTATGGGGTGTTGCTGTGGGCTGGAGGCGAGAAAAGCTGTGGAGAAGAGGGGAACTGTGGAGGAGCCTCCAGGAGAGGAGAGGAGTGGGCCCCGGGGCACAGGAGAGGAGTGACACCCTTGACTTGCACTTAGCCAAGTGAGTCTGGTGGCTGTGGTGCAGACAGGTGAGGGGTAGGGGCAGCAGCACAGAGACCGTGAGGCAGCCAGGACAGTGATCCAGGGCAGAGGGGCTGGGGGCCCAGCCAGGGTGGCGGAGAGAAGTGATCAGATTCTGACTGTGTCTTGAAGGTGGAGCCCACAGGATCTGCTGATGGAGGGGCTGGTGCTGGGGGGGGAGTGGAGAAAAGGGAAGACACCGAGGTTTCTGGCCTGAGCAACTGGAGGAAGGAAGCCCCATTTACTGAGAGGGGAGCAGCCTGGGGATGGGGAATCAAGAGTCTAATTTAGAACAGGTGATACCTTCAGACAGGCTGGGGAAGAGGTGCAGAGGACAGTTAGCTAGAGTCTGGAGTTGAGGCAGGGTGGGGCTCCAGGCTGGAGATAGACAGACCCCGAGGAGATGGTATTGAAAGGCACAGGGAATTCCCTGGCAGTCCAGTGGTTAGGACTCTGCGCTCTCACTGCCGAGGGCCCGGGTTCAGTCCCTGGTCAGGGAACTAAGATCCCACAAGCCGCGCAAAAAAAAAAAAAAAAAAAGCCACAGAATTGGATGAGATCGTGAGAAGAAAGAAAAGAGGCCTGAGAAGTCAGCCTGGGCCCTACCCTCACCAGGTCAGGGAGAAGAGGTAGAGCCGGCAGTGATGCTGGGAGCGCGAGGGGTTCTGGGAGCCAAACAAGGAGGAGGGAAGGTCCTAAGCCATGCGCCGCCCATGCGTCACGTCCAGCGGGACCAGAGAACTGACCTCGGGTTCAGCAGTGTGGAGGTCATCCCTGACCCCAACCAGAGCTGCTGTAGCAAAGTGCTGGAGCTGAGGGACTGGGTCCAGTGGGTTCCAGAGCAAATGGGAGGGAACGACTGGGAGACAGCGAGTATAAGTAATCTTTTCCAGGAGTTTTGCTAAAAATGGGGAGCAGGGAAATAGGGCGGTAGCTAAAAGGGAAGTGGGGTCAGGAGACAGGATATATAACCGCATGATTTTATGTCGATGGGAAAGATCTCATGAAGAGAGAAAATGTCAGGATGCAGAAGAGGAGGGTGGAGAGGTGCCGGGGTCATGGCCATGGGCAGGAGGCAAGGCTGGGACAAGCGGAAAGCTGGCCTTGGCTGGGAGAGGGGTGGGTGGCGCAGGAAGCAGCCGAGGGCACAGGTGCGGTTGGGTGCGCCCGAGGTGCCGGGAACCTGTGGGAATCTTCTTTCTCTGTGAAAGAGTGAGAGTAAGGCCAGCAACTGAATGTGAGGAGGGAGAGAGGGATGGGGGCTGTGGAGGGAGGTGCAAGGTGGTTTCTAGGAGAGAGGAGGGACTGGACGGGAGGAGGGAAGCAGTGGGACCCGCAGCTCTTCACGGAGGTCCCCCTGCAGCTTGCAGTCAGGAATTTAAAGAGAGCGTTAGCGTGGTTGAGTTTATCCCCAGCTCGGCGGCTCAGCTGTACGGGTGCAGGCGAGGAGTAGGCGGAGAGCTGGGGGGCGGGGGGTGGGGCTGGTACCATCAAACGAGAGAGGGCCCAGGGAAGGAGGGTGTGTGTGAGGGTGTGATGATCATGGCAGAGCTGGATGAGCAGGGTGGGGGGAGCAGGACAGGTGGGGGGAGCAGGACAGGCGGGAGGAGGCAGGAAACAGGCTAGAAACAGTGGACTGCGGTTCCGCCCACAGAGTGCTGAGGTCCTGGTCCTGAGATCGGGGTCAGGACCCGGCTGCAGTCTGGATGCTGACAAGGCCAAGGACATGACCAGGGTGTAGGTGGCTGGGTGGGGGGACTGAAGGGCCAGGAGAAGGAGGAGATCACCAATGTGATGACAGCAGAGATGGAGAGAGGGTCAGTGGCCAGAGTCCAAACTTCAAGGGGTGGAGGAGGATGACCCTGGGTGGGCGTGGATGGCTGCCCTCCCCAGCGCGTAGTGGGTGTGTGCCTCTGAGCACCTGGGACCAGCACTGGGATTTTAGGGAGGGGGCGGAGGAGGGGGGCCAGAGAATGAACAGGAAGGGACCCTGAGGAGTGAGGAGGACCCTGGCCCACCTCCAGGCTCGGGGTCCAAGGGCTGCAGGACAGCAGGAAGAACCATCAGGGGATGAGGTCTCTGCCCCCACCCTGGCCCTGCCCTGGTCAGCGACCCTGGAGGAGCCACTCCCCAGGAAGAGGGGGCGGAGCCACTGCCGCCTCTCCCACCTTCTCAGAGCCCCAGCTGCCGTTGGCACCCCCTTCTCCTCCATCCCTCCCCCCACCACGCGTCTCACCTGGAGTGGCTACAGGACGAGGGGGCAGACCTGCCAGGCTGGGGTCCCCGGAACCGGGGGAAGCCATGTCAGCAGCCTGGGAACCGGGAGAAGCCATGTCGGCAGCCTGGGGGTCAGGCTTGTTTACCTGTGGCTGCCCGGGAGACTGGGGGCGGGCCGCCTGGGGAGGCAGAGAACCCTGCATTTAAAGGAGCCCCACCTGGAAGTGGGCTGGGTCTGGGAGGGGGAGGGTCAGCAGGCACAGGGCCCCCTCCCCCACACTCCCACAGCTTAGCTGACCCTGCTCAGGAGTCGGGACCCCACCCCGGCAGTCAGAGACCTCCGTCCCCACCCCACCGACCCGCCAAGGTTAATCGGCCCCAGGAATCCCTCCCTGCTTGTTCTGAACCTCAGAGCCCCACGAGGGACCGGACGATCTCCAGCTCTCCTCCGAAAGCCCTTGTGAGTACGTTCTACGTTCACTAACAAAACGACAGAGGCAGCGCAGGGAATGAAGAGAATGCCCCTGTATGCCCCAAGCTGGCAAGAGAGGACGGCACAGTGCCCTCCCGTTCACCCTCCTGTGTGGGCCCGCGGCACGATGGCCAGGGTGCTCCCCGGCATGAGCACGAGCCCCGAGGACCGGTTCTGGGTCCCACGTCCACCAGGGAGGCCCGGGTCCTGAGTGCCGTTGGGGGTCCTGAGAAGCAACGGCCCGGAGCCCATCAGCCCCCATACAGGGCTGATACCCTGCCCAGCCAGGCCCTAGGCTGGGACTCAGAGGAGGCCCAGGAGGCTGAGGACCCGGTCCTCAAGGCGCTGGTGGGCGGAAGCACAGCCAGCCCTCGGGCCTCAAAGGCAGCCGTGGGCCAGTGATGCCTGTGTTTCACAGGACCGGCCGTGCTGTCCAACGGTTCCGTGCTCCAGTGACGTGGGCCACCAAGCACCGGCCCTTGGGGACAAGCATCGTACCAGCTCAGCTCAGCCTGGTGAGCCCCGGGTGGTGGCTCGCTATCCATACGGCGGGGCCGATGCGGGAGAAAATCCCGATACTGACATTCTCATCCTGCAGACGGTCGCTGAGCGCGGTAGACAGGGCAGGCCTCTCAGTGGCTGCTCAGCTCCAGCGTAGTGGGGTGATCGCTCAGCCGTGCTAACGAAGAGCCCCCAGTACAGCAGCTTCAATAAGGTGGAGCCTTGGTCTCCCTCCTGCAGCTGTCCAGCCGTCCAGGTGTCCAGGCGTCCAGTCCGAGGGAGCCCTGCTCCCCAGGGCATCCAGGGCCCAGGCTCCTTCCAGCTGTGGCTCCACCCCTCAAGGGTGTGGTCTTATCCACTGACGCCCCCATCGCATTCTCACCGGGGTGGGGTTGGGGGGCGGTGGGGGTCAGTCACAGGCCAGCAGTTTCCTTCAAGAATGTGAGGGGGGGCCTCCCTGGTGGCGCAGTGGTTGAGAGTCCGCCTGCCGATGCAGGGGACGCGGGTTCGTGCCCCGGTCCGGGAAGATCCCGCGTGCCGCAGAGCGACTGGGCCCGTGAGCCATGGCCGCTGGGCCTGCGCGTCCGGAGCCTGTGCTCCGCAACGGGAGAGGCCACAGCAGTGAGAGGCCCGCGTACCGCAAAAAAAAAAAAAAAAAAAAGAATGTGAGGTGAAACTGTGCCCTTCACTTCTCAAATCAAATGCCAGGGTGAGAATTAAGTCACGTGGTCGCTCTTGGCTGTAAGGGAGCCTGGGAGATGTAGTCCACACCTAGGCGGCCAGGTGCTCAGCATATGGAGGGACAGCTGCCAGCCTGTCACCATAATTAAGACAGACCCAGTGTGCGTTAGTCTGGGCTCCCCCTGAAGCACATGGTATTGTTTCCCAGGGCTGCTGTAACGATCACCACGCCCCTGGTGGTTTAGAACAGTATCACTGGGATGCAGTCAAGGGCCGTGCTCCCCCCAAGGCTCCCAGGAGAATCTGCTCTTCCCTCTCCTGGCTTCTGGTGGCTGCCAGCATCCCTTGGCATCCCCGCCTCTGTGGTCACACGGCCCCCTCCTCTTCCGTCTGTGTCAAAACTCCCCCTTCCTCCCTCCATAAGGATGCATGTGATTGCTTTAAGGGGCCACCCAGATAATCCAGATAATCTCCCCATCTGAAGATTCTTAACTTAATCACAGCCACAAAGCCCTTTTTTGCCATATAAGGTAACAATTACAGGTTCCAGGGATTGGAACATAGATCTCTTTGGGAGGTCATTATTCAGCCTAGCTCTAGGCCCTACGAATGATTTGAGGACAGGAGGTCATGTGAGAAGTGATCCCAGCGCACGTGGTAGGGACAGAAGGAGGCCAGTGATCAAGGGTGTTATCAACTAAGTGGTTACCTCTGGGAGCCACTGGGGCTCAGTCTCATTGGGCTGTCCTGTCTGAGGGGTGAGGGGCTTGTCACCCACCCACCCCATCAGTCATGAGTTAAGTGCTGCTCCCAGGAGAGTTGATTTCCTGGCATCTTCCCCCAGCAGCCAGAGAGCACCTCAGACAAAGAAACACAGGGGCTGGCCCTGAACTACAGAAATAGGAAGAGCCCAGGTGATGGGGGTGGGAGAGACCTATATCATTGGCTCCTCAGCCCCCACCCCAAGGGGCTCACAGCGGGAGAGAGAAGTAAGAGTCAAGTCAATAAATAAGCCCCAATGATGATGAGGATGTGGGAGGAGACTGTCAGGGAACCATGAGGTCGGCAGTGACAGGGGGAACACGCATAGACCATCCTGTAGTCAAGGTCAGCCTCTCGGGAAAATGACATTGAAGCTGAGGGTAAAGATGGGATGTCGCATGAACGGAGGGAAAGAGAGTTTGAGGACGTGCACGTGCAATGGCCCTGTGGCAGCAAGGAGCACAGCGCCCCAAGGAAAAAGAAACAGCCCGGGAGGCCAGGTGGCTGCTGAGCAGGGCACCAAGGGAGAGCGGGGGGGCCAGTGAGGGCCTGGGGTCCCCACCCAAGCATTCCTTCCTCCTCCACCGCGGTCACCTCCCTTCTCAGCAGCTCCCCTGCTGCGGGCTTCCCTCCCACCTCCCCCATCAGGAGAGGAAGGGGCAGAGTGGGAGGTCCAGGCTGAGGCGCACCCAGGAGGAGGGGCAGGCAGGCCCGCGCCATCCCCGTTCCCCACATAATCCCCTCCTGGCAATGCCACCGCCTCCTGGTTATTTTTAAAATCTCATTTTCAGAAAGTGGAGGAGAAAACCTCTTACTTTGGGCTTTTTCCCCCTCTTACTTTGGCGTGGAGGGAGGCGGGAGCCTGGAAGCTGAGCAGGCGCCCCCGGCAGTGCGCCTGCATGGGGACCCAGGGGCCCTGCTGGCTCTGTCCCCCTATTCCACGGGCCCCAGAGACACGAGGCAGGACCCCTCCCTGGGCAGCCTCTTCAAAGGAGCGCATCTGCTGCTTTCACCCAGCAGGCATTCTGTGCGTGCCTACTACATGCTAGAGCACGGCAGGGAGGGGACTCCAGGTCTCCACCTTCGCGGGGCACAGGGTCTAGTTGGGAGAAAGGGACAACGGGGGATCCCCAAGGCTGGGAGACTGGGGGAGGGGCGAAGGCTGCCTGGAGCAGGGCCAGGCAGGGGGCAGGGAAGGTTCTGGCAGGTGAGGACGGCATGCATGGGCAGAACCAAGTGGGCCTGGGTGGACTGGCAGGACACGGACTGACCCCGTGCCCCAGGGACCACGTGGGCCTGTGAGGCGGGGGGTCTGACCGCCACCCCACAGGAGACGCAGCGGGGCAGGACCTCCCTGAGCCGGGAAGTCCTAGAGCCCAGGATTGGAATCCCAGCTCTGCTCCTTGAGGCTGGGCTGAGCGTGCTCAGTGGCCTTAAGCATCGCGGGAGGATGCCAGGTGGTCTGGTGGAGCCACTGTGCTCCCGGGAACCATCCAGGAGGGAGAGTCTGTCTGCCTGGCCCCTCCTCTAGGTGCCCCAGCCTCCACCACCCTGTGTCCCAGAGCTCAGAGTTCACGTTGAACCAACCTCCGCAGCGACCGTAAATGCTATGGGAGCCCAGAGGAATCAGGGATGGTGTCACAGAGGAGGTGACCTGAGCTGGGGGTCTCCAAGGGTGAATAGGAAAGGGCGAGGAGTTTCTTTAGGAAAGCAGGGCGGGCGGGGGGCGGGCTGACACTGTTTGAAGATGGTATGGCAGACTTATTCAAGGGTGGTTATCACTACAGGTGCAGGGACCACAGTGATGGGGGTGTACGGGGGAGAGACCGGGCTCAGCTCTGAATACGGCAGGGGCAGTGGGGACTTACGGCCGAGGAGGAGGATGGGGTGTGGGCGGGGGGGCGGGGGCCGGTCAATAGATGGAAAATTACTAAGAGGAAATATCAGGAGAAGGGGGATTCTAGCTAAATCGATGCACCAGGGTTCTCACTGCAGGCAGGCCAGGTGCTCGCGCCTCACCTGGGGGAGGGTGGAGGATGAGAAACCTGATCAGACGCAGAGGGGAGGGCAGGGGACAGCGGCGGGGGGAGGTTCTTGCTGGAACAGTATTTTATGAGGAAGTGCACAGATGGGCCCAGGAGAAGGTTCTGGAACCCAAGAATCTTTGTCAAGGGCATTCCAGGAGGAAGGCACTGCACAAGCCTCAGAGGGCCGACCTGGCTGCAGCTGGGAACTGAGTTGCGGTGGAGGGGAGGGGGGCAGAGAGACAGGGGCTGGGTAGCAGGGCAGGGGCTGGTCTGCTGGGCCCCGGGTCAGGCCCCCTCCTCTCTGGGGTTAGTAACAGCAGCCTCCTGTCAGGTTCCCGGCATGAGCCGGAGCTGGAGGGAGCCCAGGAGGGGGAGGGGCCTGTGCAAAGGCTCGGAGGTGGGAGTGAGCCGACACTCTACCCAAAGCTGCCGTCTCCCAGGGGGTAGCGGGGTCACACCCCCAGGTGTGCCAGGTGCCTGGGCGGTGGGATGCCAGGGCCCCCTCCCCACGACCTGCTGTCTGGGCTCGGGAGGGCTGCGGAGAGGGAAAGAGCCCATCACTGCAGGAACATCTCTTGCGCCCTCCCCTTGTGTCCCTCCGCTTCGGGTCCTGCCTGGGCCCGCAGCGCCATCTGCCGGCGGAACAGGGAGGCGCTGGCGGGAGCAGCCTCGAGGCCCCTGTGAGCTCTGCTCTGGGGAGGGCCTGGTACCCTGGGGAGGCGTGTGTGACATGGTCTGTGGGCACCATGCTCACCCTGAACTGAGGTTTGAGGGCCTGAATTTGAACCTGGCTCTACCACCGACTGCTGTGTGACCTCCAGTCAGTTCCCGACCCTCTCTTAGCATCATCCCAATCCCAGGGTGGTGAGCAATCTGGCTCCCAGGTTGCTGTGAAAAGTGGCCACCAGGCTGGGAGCCCACATCCAGCAGAGGTGGTTCACCCAGTGCTGAAGGTGCTCCCCAATTCCTGAGAGGTTCGTGGGGGAAGCAGGCATGCGGCATGACCCAGCCAGGGACCTGCAACCCTGACATCTACCATTTTCAGACGTGGTGAGGGGTAGTGGGAGATGGACACGGGTCAGATCCCAGGTCTCAACAGGTGTCTCTCCCCGTGTCCCCTGGGGCTGATGTCAGTCCACAGAGGAGACTCATCCACTCCCACCCGCACCCCCTATGTAATGCTCAAATCCCCCCACCCCCCAACATCCTGCCTCCCTGGAACCCTGCAGAGATACAAGTGTACTCCCTCTAAGGCAGCTCATTCATTACCTGTCCAGGGCTTGTTGGAAAGTTCTCCTGTGGAAGTGAGATTGCAGAAAACCTGCCTCACCGTAATCCAGGTGCATTCCGAGAGCCCAGAAGGCCCAAGGGGAAGGTCTGGGGCCAGGACCCACGAAATCCCCTGAGCTCGTCCCTCGAGCTCATCCCCCTCGGGGCCCAGCCTCTCTCTGTACCCCACTTTCTCCTCCCTTCTGCCTGGAACCCTCTATGGGCAGCCATAGAAGACCCCAACCTCAATGCCTCACTCTTGGCCCCAATTCCAAATTCCTAAGGGGGGGAAATGGTTGGCCCACCTTGCCCAGTCAGCCTGGTCGATGTCCAACAATGACTTGCCAAAAAGAAAAAAAAAGAAAGAAAGAAATCAAAGGCCCTGACTGGCACTGTTGCCCATGGCCCTGGTGTAAATGCTCCCACCACAGCTGATCTCCCTCTGCCACTGTGATGGCACAGCACGCGGAGTCTGGCAGAGATGCACAGTACCTCACCATATATAGACACAGATACAGCTATAAATTATCTCTAAGACATAGGTGACAGTGAAATATAGTCCAATAAGCAGGAAGTGATGAGTTTGGGGTACTTACTACCTCTGTTTCTAACAGAGTCCATTGAATTGTAAGCTTCTACGGCAGTATTTAACAACCAACTCTCAAAATCGCTGAGAATTTAAGCCCCAGTCACGCAAGCCTGTTGGCCACCAGGCAGAGAGGCTGCAGGTGGCACACCCTGGAGGCATGGGGGCACAGCTCTCAGAGAAGGGGCACAACCAAATGCCTGTTCTGGCCGGTGCAAGGGATCGGGCCTCCCAGGGACCCTCCTTCACAGATGGATTTATGGACCCAGTTTTCCACAGTCCCCTTCATGGTGCCGGAAGGATGGGAGAGCGCAAACTGGGCTACGTGCAGGGACCACCCCACCCCCAGTTAGAGTGACCTGAGCAAACAGCTTGGAGAAAGTCCCAGCTCCCAGCTCCTGGGTGCGCGGTGAGGTGAAGACTCCAGGGGCCCTGGCGAGGCCTCCAGAAACCTGCCCTCCTGCTTACTTCGCCCTCGCCCCTCCCAGCCTCGGTCTCCTCCCCACCACGGGGTGCGAGCGCACGATGCGCATCTCACGGAAGGTCGTGAAGTTCAGTCGCATTTAGACCTGGTGAGGCTGCCCAGGAAGTCCGGCAGCTCTGCTGCACTGGGCGTCTGTCTCGTGCCAAGCACCTCTCAGGGAGAAGTGATTTAAGTCTCAGAACTAGCTGTGGAGGGAGCATTGTCAGCCCCTGTTTCTTTCTTTTTTTTTTTAATAAATTTATTTTTGGCCACGTTGGGTCTTCGTTGCTGCGCAAGGGCTTTCTCTAGTTGCAGCGAGCAGGGACCACTCCTCATCGTGGTGCGCAGGCCTCTCACTGTCACGGCCTCTCTTGTTGCGGAGCACAGGCTCCAGACGTGCAGGCTCAGCAGTTGTGGCTCACGGGCCTAGTTGCTCCGCAGCATGTGGGATCTTCCCAGACCAGGGCTCGAACCTGTGTCCCCTGCAGTGGCAGGCAGATTCTCAACCACCACGCCACCAGGGAAGCCCCAACCCCTGTTTCTAAAGGGGTCATGGCCTCCGAAAGGTCATCTGGCCAGCAGAACCAGAACTGGGGTCTGAACCCTGGGCCAGCTCCGGAGCCCCCAAGGCCTCGGCGGTGGGCGGTGGCCACCCGTTTTCTCTGTGGTTTCCCCATGGTGGCCCATGTCCCCTCATGACTATCTCCAGGACGCAGGGGCTGCGGGCACAGCGTGGCTGCAAGGACTCCTCGAGATCGGGGTTGGCTGGGCAGAGGGAGATGCCCGTGGCCCCGGAGCAAGCTGGCCCAGCAGCAGGTCCAGGCACCAGCAGTCCATGGGCCCTGGGGCGTCCTCAATGGTAGGGCCTCCAATAGCCAAGTGAGGTGACAGGGGTCCATGCTGAGAGTCCCGGTCTGCCTCCTGGACCCAGCTTCCCCTGCAGCCATGGAACTGGACCAGGGGCCACAAGCGGGAACTGCACTCCAGAACCGCCCAGAGACAGCTTCTGCTGGGAGGCCATACAGAGTCCCAGCTCTGCCGCTTCTTCCCTGGCACGGGGCATGCATTACTTATGTATCGTTATGGAACAAATGACCCCAAACTTAGGGACTTCAGACCACACACGTTTACTGCCTCACAGTTGCTTGGGCTGGGAATCCAGGCAGGGATTAGCCGGGCCTTCTGCCTTGGGGCGTCTCAAAGGTGCATCAAGGTGTCAGCTGGGGCCAGCTCCACGGGTGTCCAGAAGGAGATAACTGAGAACCAGAGGTGGAGGGGCCGGGCCCGAGGCCACACTGGGGACATAGGTGTACACACACACGCACACACACACGCGCACATGCTGTGCCCAGAACACGGTGTTCGATTCCACGGCACTGTTCCTGCAAAGGTGTGCTGGGTGCTGGAACATTTGTGACCTCAGGGGTGAGGTCAGGGCTGGCTGGGGTGGCGGAGGGCATGCCCAGAGATAGGACTGCTCCGCCAGGCACGAGGACAGAGCTGGCAGCACCTCCAACCGCACCCCAACAGGGATGGGCCGCGTTCAGAAAAGCCACACAGCCACACCATGGCCGACAGGACCTCTTTAGCCAGGTTCCAGAGCCCCAGGTCAGCCCAGCGCCAGGCAGGGGCATGTGGGAGCCCAGGAGGGGACCCCCATGTGGTCTTCCAGGAGAGCACCCCCTGCGGGGCAGCAGGGAGCTGACTCCCAGGCCCTGAGCCGAGAGAGGGGTCCGGCAGCTGGGGTCCCCTTGACTTGGTGGAGAGGAGGCTGGGGGGTGATGTGGAGAGGGGTACTCGAATCCCAACACAGCCTTTGCCATCGCGCCACCTGTGGCTGCTGACTGCTTGTGGGAACCAGAGGTATGAGAACGAGTGGACGGATGGATAGACGACAGACAGACTGTCCATTGCTTCCCTGAAGCTCGACTTCATCGAGAGGACACAGCAGCCCAGGACCTAACAGACTCAAGGAACGTACACCAAGGAAGGCTTCTCTGGGGACTTTGGTCTCATGTCCCCAGCGCCCCAGGCAGGCACGAGGGCAGTTCCACCTCCCGTGTCCAGTCGCAGGTCGGAGTCTGGCCTGAAGGCTCCCTCCCCGGCCTCCTCGGCCCCCAGCCCAGGGTGTGCTCTGTGGGGACTCAAGCATGGCTCTCCAGGCCGTCCCTTGGGGTGGGGGTGGGGGATTCCAGGGCGGGATTCCCGCCTGTGTTCCCATCCCTGCGGCTGTCCCCAGGGCAGCAGCCCGTACCCGCCTCTGAACGCAGCTCCTCTGTTCTGCACTGTTGCTTCTGCCTGCGTTGTCAGGCCTGTCTCCCCCCTCACCCCGGCGCATCCTGCATCACATCTATGGCGAGAAAACGCTCCCCCTGCAGCTGTTTGCTAACTGCGTTCCTACTGTTTTTCTGTCTTTAAAAATACATTCAGTCCTGGTCGCCTTGGGGCTGGGATGCGTGTTTGTGGTGAGACAGGGGTCTCGCTTGTGACTGTGGCCATCACTGACCGGCCCGAGGCCCCTCCTGGGCGCAGAGGGAGGCCAGGCTCTGTGTGAATGGCTGAGCCCGCCAGGAGTGGCAGGGGAGTGAGTGGTTTTCTGAAAGGCCGTAGGAAGAAGGGCCTTCCGGCAGGGCTCGAGTGTGTACTGAGCCCCGGTGGCCACGTCCCCGGGAAGCAGGCTTTAGAATTGTGCAGATCTGAACGTGCACTGTCCTGCAGAGGCTGTGTTTCCTGGGACGGGTCACTGAACCTCTCTGTGTCTCAGCACCTCGCAGGGTTGATGTGAGGACAGTGTGGACATGATCGAGCCCCCAACACATGGCCATCCTCGTTGGTGGCGGTGGAGGCGCTGGTGAGGTGGGTGGCGGGGCAGAGGTGACGGGAAGGGACGCGCCCATCCTTCCCAGGCAGGGGCGAGCTGCCCTGTTCCCAGAATGCCTTCATTCATTCACCACTGAATTATTCAGTCATCCAGCACCCACTCTGGGTGCCTACTTTACCAGCCAAGCCTCCCTGACCTGCTTAAAATAACCTCCACAGCTTACCCACTCCCTGGCAGGCTTGACCGTCGTCCTTCTCACTGTCCCTGGGACATAAGTGCCACGAGGGAAGGAGCTTCTGGGTGTTTTTGTCCCCTGATGAACCCCCAGGTCCTGGAGTGGTGCCTGGCACACTGTAAGCGTTTACTAAATACTCACTGAGTGAGGGGAGACGGCAGGAAGGATGCCACTCAGGGCATTGTGCAGGCTCGGGGACTACAGAGCCCGTCAGCCACCCTCAAGCCAAGTGCCCCCCCGACCCAGTCTCTGTTCCCTGCACTTTATAAACGCTTTCATCCCAGCAAGTCCCCTGGTCAGGGCTGAGTCCTCTGTGTCACCAGCTCAGACACGCAGGAGAGCAACATCTCGGGCAACCCCGGGAGTGTCCCCTGCCTGGCCACACGGTCACTGGTCCCCAAAGAGGCAGATGGCGGGGGGGGGAGGGTCCTCAGGCTGGGCATGGCCAAGGGATGGGGAAGGGGCCCCCACTCCGAGCAGGGACACCACGTGGGAAGGGAGCTGAAGGAGGCAGGGCTGCTGATAGCAGCTCCAGGTGGACGGGAGGAGGACAGTCCCGCTGTTCAAGGAAGGTCCTCCCAGGAGCACGCTCTCAGCAGTATCTACTTATTCACTCGTTCAGTCGACCTTTACTCAGGGCCTGCCCTGGGACACGTTGGGGACCCAGAGACAGCCAGCGCATCCCCAGGGAAACTTGCGAAGGCAAAGGACCAGGGGTTAGTCAGTGGTGCCACCAGGTTTCCAAGGAGCTCAGGGAGAGCCAAGGAGGGCCACCAGTCAGCCAGGGAGCCAGGAGACACACCTTAGGATGCTCTTACCAAGTCAGGAAGGCTGAAGGCTGACTTCACGTGGGCGTCACAAAGGGAAAAGGAGGAAGGACACATGCTCTGGGCAGAGGGGAGAGCAAAGTCCCATGGTCAGGTGGAGAGGGCTCGGGCAGCTAATCCTGGCGTGGAGGCTGCAGGGGACAGACCACCAGGAACCTAGTGAGCTGGGAGGGCTGTCCCAGGGCTGTACCTAGAAGATGCAGGCAGGGCTGATGGCTGCTTTGGACACATCGCTCTACCATTCATTCCACAAACATTTGCTGAGCCCCTGCTAAGCATACCAGGCACTATTCCAGGCATTGGGGACACAGCTGGAAACAAGACATGAAGAGCCCTGCCTCCTGGTTTACATTCCAGTGGGGGAGACAGTCAATAAACCAGAGACATAGTACAGTGAGTTATATGATGCTACAAGGTGAAAAGGGATACGGAAAGAAATTGACAAGTTTAGGGGGTAGAGAGTGCAGGGTGAGGGTCAGATTTTAAAGAAGTTCATCAAGAAAGAAACAATTGAGCAAAGACTTGAAGGAGGTGTTAGACTGAGCCGAGCAACTCTGAAGGAAGGACGTTCCCCAGACCAAAGGAACAGCCAGTGCAAATGTCCTGAGACAGAAGTGTGCCTGGCGGGTTGCGGAGCCTCAGGAGCTCACTGTACCTGGGGTGGACGGGGTTAGCAAGAAAGAGCAGAAGGAAGTGAGGTGGAGGGGATCCTATTTGTTCTTATTTCTTTGGTTCTTGGTTTTTTGTGTTTTTTTTTTACTTACAGTATTTCTTTTTTATTTACATACATTCATTTCTTGTTATTGCTAAGTAGTATTTCTGCAAATGTAACACAGTTTGTTTATGCATTCACCAGTTGGAGGACACTTGGGGTTTGAGGTTATTATAAAGCCACTCTAAACATTCGTGTACAGATTTTTGTGTGAAGTTGTCATTTCACTTGAGTAAATGTCTAGGAGTAGAATAGCTGATTTGGATGGCAAATGTAGGTATCACTTTCTAAGAAAGTACCAAACTACTCTCCACACTGGCCGTAGCATTTTGCATTTTCACTGGTGATGATGGAGACTCCAGTTACTCTTCATCCTCACCAGCACTTGGTATTTTCTGATTTTTCTTATTTTATCCATTCTAGTAGATGTGTATTGATATCCCACTGTGGTTTTAACTGGTTTCCCTCATGGGGAATGATGTTGAGCCATTCTTACGGGCTTATTTGCCATCTGCTTTTTTCCTTTAGTGGAATGTTTATTTGAATTTTTTGCCTGTATTTTCTTAGGTTGTTTGTGTTTTGTTTTGTTTTGTTTTGTGAGTTATTTGTATATATCAGATATAGTCTTTTATCAGATATGAGATTTGCAAATACTTCCTCCAAGTCCGAAGCTTATCATTTCATTTTTTTATAGCTGCCTTTTGAAAAGCAGACATTCTTAATTTTGATGAATTTATTTACCAATTTTTTATTTTATGGATAGTGCTTTTGATGTCATATACAACATATCTTTGTCCAACTCAAGGTCACAAAGTTTTCCTCCTATATTTTCTTCTAGAAGTTTTAGAATTGTAGGTTTTACTTTAAGGCCTATGATCCATTTTGAGTTAATTTAGGTATGTAGTGAAGTATAAATTGGGATTTTTTTTTTTACATGTGTATATCCAATTATTACAACACCATTTGTTGAATAGACTATCCTTTCTTAATTGAATTGGTTTTGTGCCTTTATCAAAATACATGTGGGTCTTTTTCTAGACTCTATGCTTTGTTCTATTTATTTATATTTCTGTGCTTTCATCAGTACCACACTGTCTTGATTACTATAGCTTCATAATAAATCTTCAAATCAGTAGTGTGGGTCCTCCAATTTTGTTCTTCCTCAAAATTGTTTTGGCTATCTTCATTCCTTTACTTTTCCATATACATTTTCGAAACAACTTGTTGGTTACTACAAAAAAATTCTTCTGGGATTTTGATTGGAATTGCATTGAATATTTAGATAAATTTAGAGAAAACAGACATCTTAACAATATTGAATCTTCCAATCTGTGAACATGGTATGCCTCTTCACTTATGAAAGTCTTAACTTCTTTCATCAATATTTTATATTTTACAGTATATAGATCTTGCAATTATTTGATAGATTTATCCCTAAATATCTCATGACTTTTAGTGCTATTGTATATAGTACCTTTTTTATTTTAATTCCCAGTTGTTCATTGCTAGGTATATAGAAACATGACTGATTTTTGTATGCTGACTTTATATTTGCAAATTGCTGAATTCACTTTTTAGTTCCAGTAGGGTTTTTTTTAGATTCTTTGGAGTTTTCTATTTAGATAATACCGTCCTCTACAAATATGGATACTTCCTTTCCAGTCTGCATGCCTTTAATTTCTTTTCTTACCATTTTCTATTGACTAAGCCCTCAGTACAATGTCAAATAGGAATAGTGAGAGCAGACATCCTCACCTCATGCCCAATTATATGGGGAAAACAGTATCTTTCACTATTAAGTATGATATTAGCTGTAAGATTTTTGTAAGTACTCTATCAGATTGAGGATGTTCTCTTACTTCCTGCTTTTATTGTGAATGGATGTTGAATTTTGTCAAATACTTTCTCTGCATCTATTGAGATGGTTTTATGATTTTCTTCTTTAGTCTGCCAATACAGTGAATTACATTGATTGATTTTCTTTTTTTTGGCCATGCCACGTGGCATGTGGGGTCTTAGTTCCATGATCATGGGTTGAACCTGTGCCCCCTGCAGTGGAAGCATGGAGTCTTAACCACTCCACACCAGAGAAGTCCCCACATTGATTGATTTTCAAATGTTCAACCAGCCTTGTATTCCTCAGATAAATAACGCTAGAAGTTTATCAAATGTTTTCATCATGGGCTTCCCTGGTGGCGCAGTGGTTGAGAGTCCGCCTGCTGATGCAGGGGACGCGGGTTCATGCCCCGGTCTGGGAAGATCCCACATGCCACGGAGCGGCTGGGCCCGTGAGCCATGGCCGCTGAGCCTGCACGTCCGGAGCCTGTGCTCCACAACGGGAGAGGCCACAACAGTGAGAGGCCCGCGTACCAGAAAGAAAAAAAAAATGTTTTCATCATTTCAAAGAACCAGCTTTTGGTTTCATTGATTTTCTCTATTGTTTTTCTGTTTTCGATTTCATTTCTGTTCTACTTTTTATTTTCTTGTGTTAGCTTTAATATGCCCTTCTATTCCTAGTTTTTAAGACGGAAGCTTAGGTCATTGATTCCAAACCTTTATTCCTTTGTAGTACTATAAATTTTAATGTTATAAATTTCCCTCTAAGCACTGCTTTAGCTGCACTCCATGCATTTTGATATGTTGTGTTTTTATTTTCCTTCAGTTCAAAATCCTTTTTACTTTCTCTTTTGATTTCTTCTTGGCCTGTGCCTTATTTTAAAATATGTTATTTAGTTTCCAAATGCTTGGGGATTTCCCATCTCTCTTTCTATTATTGGTTTCTATTTTACCAACTTGCAATTTGTTTTCTCTTTGTCCCATCTCTTCTTTTTTCTATTTTTCTTTTCTATTTTAAAATGTTGCTCCACTGTCACTTTGCACTGTTTCTGACAAGAACTAATTCTTAATCTTATGGCTCTCATTCTTATCTTTATACCTTTGTATAAAATGTGTCTTTTTTCCCTCTGGCTGTTTTTAAGATTTCCTCTTTATTTCAATGTAACTTAGTTTTCTTCATGTTTCTTTTCCTTGTGGTTCACTGAGTTTCCTGGATCTGTGGGTTTATGGTTTTCATTAACTTGAAAACTTCAGATATTATTTCTTCAAATATTTCTCTGTCCTCTTTTCTTCTCCTGTGAGGACTCAAATAGGCCCTTTGTAGTTGTCCCACAGCTCACTGATGCTGTGTTCCTTTTTTTTTTTTTTTTCAATCTTTTTTCTATTAGTGTTACATTTTTGGATAGTTTCTGTTGTGTCTTCAGGTTCACTAATTTTTGCATCTATGGTGTCTAATCTGCTGTTAAACTCATTCTGTGTATTCTTAATCTTAAGCATTGTGTTTTTCATCTTTTTAATATTTTCCACATCTTTCCTTAGTGTGCTTATGTTTTAACCTACCATGTTGAAAATATGGAATATAATTATAATAATATTTCATGTCCTTGCCTACTAATTCTCTCATTTGTGTCATTTATGTGTTGTTTTTGATCTGCTGATTTTTCTCCTCATAATGGGTCATATTTTCTTGCTGCTTCTGCATGCCTGGTAATGTTCTATTCAATGCTAGGCATTGTGAATTTTACCTTTTCAGGTGCTGGATATTCCTGTACTTTATAAATATTCTTGAGCTTTGTTCTGGCATATAACTAAATTATTGAAAAACAATTTGGTCCTTTTGAGGCATTCCTTTAAGCTTTATAAGGGCAGGCCAAAGCATTCTTGTCTAGGGCTGAAATTTTTCCCCACTATGGAGATAATACCATTCATAGTACTCTGACCAATGCCCTATGAATTACAAGGTTTTCCACTCTGGCTGATGAAAACAGGAACCACTCTCAGACTGTGTAAACTCCAAGAATTGTTTCCTCTGCTCCTTCAGGTGCTTCCTTTTCACACGTGTGCTGATCAGCATGCAGAGAAAGACTTGGGGGGCAGGGGGTGCTCTGAAAATGTCCAGAGCTCACAGTCCCTCCCCATGCAGCTCTCTGCTATTATTCTTCCCTGCAAACTCTGGCCACTTTGGCCTCCCCAAACTTCCACCTCTATTTCCTCAACTCAAGTAGACCACTAGGTTTTCTTGGGCTCTCCCCCCCTGCACTGCAAATTAGAAATTTTTCAGGCAGCAAAGCTGCAGCAATTTGGAGCCAGCCTCGTTGGTTTTCCATCCATCAGGAATCATTGTCCTGCCCTGCTTTCTGCCTAATATCTGTTATTCATGGTTTTGTATATTTTTTCCAGTTTTCCAGTTATGTAAGGCAGGAGGGTGAATCTTGTCCTTGTGACTCCATTTGGATGGAAGCACCAGTGTCATCTTCATCATTTTTAGGACTTTGGGTTTTTCTCTGAGTGCAGTGGGAAACCATGGGAGGATTCTGAGTGACTTTATCTGACACACATTTCATAGTTCAATATTAAGAGGGCTTGGCCCTCTTAATATTAGTATTAAGAGCGGTTGCCATACCCTGAGCCCTCTAATTCCTGCCAGCCATGTCTGTCCCACCAACACCTGCTGGGAAACAAGGCCCCACCAGGCCCACAGGTGATGCTGCCCACTCAACCTTGGGCCTCCAGACCCATGCCCTCCTCCCAGGATTCAGTCAGTCTATTAAACAGAAGGGTGGGTGCATGGAAAAATGTTGCCAAGCCTGATCCAGACCAAGGTGGCTCTCGGCATCTACTGCACCTGCATCCATGAACGCACACAAGGGCACCCAGATGCATACACCCAGGAACCCCTTTTCTGTTTCAGAATCTCCTCCCACATCTCTGAATCCACGAAGAACCAGTCTTACATAAATGTGCCTCAGGATTCTGCCCCCAGGGACAGATGGATGCACCCCACCACCATCCTGCTCTGCAAGTCACAGAGCAACCAGGCTGCCCTGGTGCCCAAGGAACACAAGACATTCATGGAGGAAGCCTACAACGCAGGTGACCACTGGCCCCGGGACTCAGGCAGGGCAGTCAGGTTCCAGCAGACCCCCTCAGTCCCTCCACCCAAAGAAGTCCTGGTGACGAGGGCCAGAGGAAGTCCACTCTCTGGGACCTTGGGGTGTCAAGAAGTGTGGACATAGGCAGCTTTCAGCAGAGACTCCTGCCCATCCTCCTTGGCCTTTTCAAGTCTCCTGAGGCACCATCCAAAATGCCTTCCCTCACCCATCACCCTCCACTCTCCTCCAGCACCTTTCACACCTTAGAACCTCAGCTTACCCCTGGCCCTCTCACTGGAATGCTTTTCCCCTCATTCAAAGGATGACTTGCCCTCATCCTTCTAGGCCAAGTTAAAGTGCCACCTCCTCTGAGAAGACAGTCCCGACTCTCCACCTTAGTCAGGATTTATCACCCCTCCCCTCCCTGTGTGCCCAGGGCCTTTTATACAACTCCCCCAGAGAACTGAAGTCCACCAATACTGGGTAGGGCTCCCTCGGGCTGGAGGCTCCTTCAGAGCAGAGCTGGGCCTTGACTCCCCTTTAAGCCGCACACACAGCCCTATGACCACACAGTGAATGAACGTCATTGAATGTTGGGTGACTGGATGGAGGATGAAAGGATGAAGGAATGAATAGATGGAGGGACAGAGGGATGGGTGGATGGATGGATAA
Source organism: Monodon monoceros (assembly GCF_005190385.1). Lineage (NCBI taxonomy): Eukaryota > Metazoa > Chordata > Mammalia > Artiodactyla > Monodontidae > Monodon > Monodon monoceros. Next base: position 805,928 of record NW_021703770.1, read on the forward strand.
ATGGATGGATGGGTAGATGAATTTTTAAATGGATGAAGAGTGGGTAGATGGATGAATAGATGAATTTATGAGTGGATGGGTAGATAGATGGATACGTTTATTAATGGATGGATTGATGGATAGGTGGGTGATAGATGAATGGGTAAATGGATGCATGAAAAGGAGGATGAATCAGTGAATGGATGGAAATACGCATGGGTGAACAAGGATGCATTCCCTGCTTGCTTTCTTGCTTCTCATCCTACCTTGAACCCCGGAAGGACTGACAGAACAGTCAGGAGGCCCAGGATTTCCCAGTGTGTTCAGTTCCCAGTCCTCCCTTTCAGATCACTGTTTCCCATTCCCAGCCCTACCCTTTTGCTGCCCACCCAGCCCTGTTAGCACAATGTGACATTCCTACAGCACACCGATCCTCACACTTTCTTGCCATCTGCTTTAACCATCTGCTTCAAGACGCTCCAGGACCTGAATAGTTCAGACCCCCTCCACCTGAAGTACGTCATCGAGAAAATCAAGAACGTGGCTCACGGGGACCCCAACCTGGTGCTGGAAACCATCATGACCACTTTGTAGACAACCTGGAGGTGGGAGCTGCTCGGGCCACTCAGGGCAGCCGTGGGGAGCAGAGGGAAGGGCTGGACCCCAGAGGGGGATCAAACCTTGGTTCCTCCAGACAGCAGCGCCATGATTTGGGGCAAGTCAATCTCATGTGTCCAATGAGCCAAGGGGGAAGGGAGGAAAGTGGACGGATACGTGTGCACCATCCTCTGAACAGTCTCTCGATAAGATTATTATGATCCCCAGAGATGAGGAAACTGAAGCTTAGGGAAGGGAAATGATTTGCCTAAAGTCACAGGGGATGGATGGTTGGGTAGATGATTGGGGGAAAGCTCTGTCTGGCTTTTTAATGAATGAGTGAATAAAAGAATGAATGGAGGGGCTTCCCTGGTGGCTCAGTGGTTAAGAATCCGCCTGCCAGTGCAGGAGACACGGGTTCAAGCCCTGGTCCGGGAAGATCCCACATGCCACGGAGCAACTAAGCCCGTGAGCGCTATGGTCGCTGAGCCTGCACATCCAGAGCCTGTGCTCCGCAACGGGAGAGGCCACAACAGTGAGAGGCCCGCGTACCGCAAAAAAAAAAGAATCCACCTGCCAGTGCAGGGGACACGCGTTTGAGCCCTGGTCTGGGAAGATATTGCTGCGGAGCAACTAAGCCCTTGCACCACAAGTACTGAACCTGTGCCCTAGAGCCCGCGAGCCACAACTACTGAGCCCACGTGGCACAACTACTGAAGCCCGCGTGCCCTAGAGCCCGTGCTCCACAACAAGGGAAGTCACCGCAATGAGAAGCCCTCGCACCACAACGAAGAGTAGCCCCCGCTCACCTCAACTAGAGAAAGCCCGCACACAGCAACAAACACCCAACACAGACAAAAATAAATAAATAAAACAAATAAATAAATTTTTAAAAATTTATAAATGATATAACAATTTCATAGGATGATCAAACAGCATCACAGGGACCAGCATCACATGGGGAGAGACCAGAGACCCCCTCACTTTCAGATGCCACGAAATGCAGGGCTAGGGTTTGCATAGACAGGGCAAGTGGGAACCGTAAGGCAGGCAGGAGGTACAGCATGAGCAAAGGCTCAGAAGCAAGGAGAATGACAATGGGTCTTGGACCAGTCAGAGGATCGGGGATGCTGACAGGCACGTGCAGCTCTGAGCCTGAGATTGGACCTGATCTTCACCTGCCAGCTATGCATGTCGGCCTTCCTCGGTCTCAGTTTTCTATCGAAAAACTGGGTGGACGGTAGCCGTCCTGCCCACCAAACCAGACCACTCTTCCTTCCTGCCCGCACCCGGGAGCTGGAGGAGGGCTACCGGGACGCGGCCAGCAACGTGCTGGTGGCCACCTGCAGGCACTGCTGGTGGCTGGTGGCCCGGCACCTGGAGACCAAGGTCCTGTCGGGCGTCTTCCCTCACAGCAGCCTCCTCTACGTGATGGGCGTCCTGACCTCTAACGGTATGTCCCGTGCTCAGGGCCTGGGCTTGGCCACCCTCTGTCCCCAGGCCAGCAGGTGGAGGGGGAGGTCATGAGGAGAGAGCAGGAGGGGGCATGCAGGGCTGCTGATCCGCGGGACACACGCAGGCTGTGCAACAGTGAAGCATCCCCGTGCCAGAGGGCCATGGGCTATGGTCCGAGCACTCCCGCAGCCCACCTCCCCTCGGCCAGCCTGGGCCACTTCGGGACTCCCAGGGTAGGGCACCAGCGGCTAGCCGAGCTGCCCATCCCCACTAGCCTGTGCTCCTGCTGTCAGCGTTTCGACAACAGGCCTGGACAGACTTGGGACGGAGCGAGGAAGCCCAGGAGGCAGGCCTGCCCTGCCACGTGGTCCTCTCCCCGGATCCCTGGCAGACGGGGAGGTCAAGCTCACAGAGGCTGTGCGACGGGCCTGGGACACCCAGCCGCACGTCCTGGGCCTGTGGGGTCCAGGTCTCTGTGTTTCCTCAGCAGCCACTGCCTCTGAGCCACTGGAAGGACGGCCTGGATAGCAGGGTCTCTGAGAACCCCAGAGAGGACTTACAGGGAAGGGTTTTGCCAGCCTGAGGCTCAGCTAATGCAAGACAGCAAACACTGAGCGCCTGTCATGTGCCCGGCTCTGCCCTCAGGAGCTCACAGCCTCCCAGGCAGGCACGCGCCAACTCTCATCCCTCACTCATTCATCCATTCACAAGCATGAGCTGAGCTCACTTCTGCCCAGCGGGGGAGGTACCGGGCGACCCTGGTGGCCATAAGGGAGGGCTTCCCAGAGCAGGCAGCCAAGTCTGAGCCATGCCTTGAGGGATGAGTAGGAGTTTGAGGAGGGAACGGTGTGAGTACACCTCAGGGCCTTAGGGAGGAGCTGGTCAGCAGCCTCGGCGAGGGGTTGAGGTCAGGGGGAGGAAAGGGGGGTGGCAGGCCCTGCTCTCTACAAGGAAGCCGGCGGGGAGGCCTCAGAGGCCGTGCTTGGGAGAGTGGACTCTTGGCTCAGCTTTGCACCCTGTGCCTGGGGCTGGCAGGCTGGGTGGAGGTCCCTCTTTGCCTTGGGTGACCTCTGAAACCCCCAGGGCCATCCCTGAAGCAGCCGCTCCCCCTGAGGTTGGGTTTCCAAAGTTCCGTAAAAGCTTTGCAGCCTCCCAATGTGCCCCTCTCTGAGCCTCGTTTTCCCACCCTTGAGGGGACCCAAGTACATCCCAAGCAACCATGCCCAGAGGGAACCCTCCATTTACCATTGGTGAGCCTGAGGTCCAGAGAGGGAACGTGACCTACCTGAGGTCACACAGCAAGTGTGGCAGGGCCACAACTCCAGACCAGCTTTCTGGACCCTGAGCCCAAGTCCGGCTCGCCATCCTCCGAGCTCGCCTCCCCGATGGAGCCAGAATGGGCAGAGGCAGGACATCAGTCGTGTCCAAGCGATGGGGGAGATGGAGCCCAAGACCCGGTCCTGGCCATGGACATCAGGTCTGGCCTCCAGGGACCCGTCCTCCGTCCCACAGAGGAGATCTTCAAGGAGACAGAGAAGGCTTGCTGGGAAGAGCAGCTGGCCCAGGTAGGGAGGGAGCTCTGCCACAAGGCCTTCTGCGGGGATGATGGGGGATGGGAGGCACCCGCTCAGCCCTGGGAGGAGGGAGGAGATCAGGGAGGGAGGGGGAGGGAGGGGACAGAGGGGGAGGCAGGGCGAGGCTGTTACAGATGAGCAACAGGCTTGGAGGGGAGGGGACTTGACGACAGTCATGGGACTGGTCTCTGTGGAGTTGGGATTTGAACCTTGGTCTCTAGGCACCTGGCACAGAGTAAGTGTCCTTCCCACCCACCCTGGGGGCTGGATCTGTGACTGAGGGGCCCAGAGAGGATGCAGAGGCCAGATCTGAGACCAAGGGAGGAAAGAAGAGGTCGGCGTGGACTGAAGTTGCCACAGCCGAGGATGGGTGTCATGCTGGTCCATCTCCGACCACACACCACGTGAAGGTTTTGTGTGGCCGGGAAAAGGGACATGGGGCCCTGGCAGACCTGGGTTTAAGTCCAGATTCAACCAATCACAGCTGCGTGTCGGGTGACCTACTTTGCCTCTCCGTACCTTAGTTTCCTCGTCTGTCAAATGGGGGTAAAAGTACCAACCTCAAACGTTCATTGTGAGATGACAGGAAATAATCCACGTAGTGTTTGGCGCTGTGCCTGACAGACAGGAAGCCCTCACTCCCTACATTAGTTATTATTATCATATAGTAGCAGCAGAATAGTAGTAATTAAATGGCATTTAGTGGAAATAACACCAGCAGCAGCAGCAATACAAGTAATTAATAGAAAAATGAGACAGAAAATCACAAGGACACAGAAGACTTGAACAACGTAATTAACCAAATTGATCTAATTGACGTTCCTTTCAAATGTAAATAGAACATTCACCAAGATAGATCATTTGCTGGGCCATATATCAAGTTTCAATAAATTTAAAAGGACTGAAATCAAACAGAGTACATTCTCTGCCCAGAACATCAATTACAGAATGATAGCAAAAATACATCTGGAAAAATTCCAAATATTTGGAAGTTAGACAACACTCTTAAATACTCCATAGGTCAAAGAAGAAATCACAAAGGAAATTAGAAAATACTTTGAACTGAATGATAAGTAAAACACAATATGAAATTTTGAAAATCTGTGGGGTTCAACAAAAAACAATGCTTAGAAGAAATTTATATTTTTAATGCCTATATTAGAAAAGAAAAAAGTGTATAAAATCTCTTTCCTAAACCTCCATTTTAAGAAACTATCCCCGAAAGTGCAAATTAAGCCCAAAGTAAGTAGAGGGAAGAAAACAATAAAAAGTAGAGTAAAAATCAAAGAAATTTTTTAAACGGACAAGCAGTAGAGAGTGAATAAAACCAAAAGCAGGTTATTCAAAAAGATTGATACAATGATAAGCTCCTTGATAGGCTGATCAAGAAAATAAAAAATATTCAGTAACAGCAAAGAAAGAATATCACTGCACATCCTTTAATATGGGATGGTAATAAAATATGATTCCAATAAATTAGGCAATTTCGGTTGGATAGACTAACTCCTTAGAAAACACAAACTACCAAACTGACGCAAGAAGAAACAGAAAGTCTGAGAAGTCCTGTATTAAAGAAACTGGAATCATATTTTATAAAACTTCTCACAAAGAAAACTCCAGGCCCAGATACTTTTCTGGTTAATTTTCTATCACAAGTTAAGGCAGAAGTAGTACCAATTCTATCCAAATTCTCTCAGGAAATAGAGGAAGAAGAAACACTTCCAAAATGTTTTCATAAGGCCAGCACAACTCTGACACCAAAGCCAGACAAAGACATTACAACAAAACTACAGACCAATATCCTTCATGAAGATGGACTCAAAAGTCTTTAACAAAATATTAGCAAAATAAATCCAGCAATATACAAAAATTCCACACATGTTCAGCAACATGAAATTTCTCAGATCCCAGTCCTTTGGGGCTTTTAACGGAGGCTTCGTTAATAGGCACGATTAATGAAATCACTGGCCACTGGTGATTAAAGTCAATCTCTAGCCCCTCTCCCCTCTCTGAAAGTTGAGGAGTGAATGAAAGATCCAACCCTCTAACCATGATTGGTTCCCCTGGCAACTTGCCCCCATCCTGTGGTTACCTAAGGGCTTTCCAAAAGTGGAACCGGGCTTGTTATGAACAACAAAAGACACCTTTACTGCTCTAATAACTTAGGAAAGGGTTTTAGAAGTTCTGTGCCAGATGAAAATAGAGATGAAGACCAAATATATATTTTTATTATAAATCACAATATCACAAAGAGAAAGGCTCTCAACAAAGTAGGAATAGGAGGAAACTGACATCTATGAAAACCCTACAACTAACATACCTAGTGACAAATAAATGGACACCTTCCTGCTAAGATCAGAATAAGGCAAAGATGTCCACCCTCTCCACTTCTGGTCAACGTTGCACTGAAGTCCTAACCAATGCCGTAAGGTAAGAGGAACGGGAACACAGACACAGATTGCAATGGAAAATGTAAGACCATCTTTCTTTGCAGACAACATAATTGTATACACAGAAAATCTCACAAAAGTTTTTTTTTTAATGCTAGAACTATTAATTACTAATAATTGAATTTAGCTAGATCTCAGGATACAAAATCAATATGCAAATGTCAATTGAATTTCTATATAATAACAACAGACAATTGGAAAGTAAGGTTTAAAAACACAATGACACAGCCACATGAAAAACATAAAAGACTCAGATAAATTTAACAAAATATGTGCAAGATCTTTACAAACATTGCAGAAAGAAATTAAAGAAAACCTAAATAAATGGAGCTATATGATCATGGATAACAGGAGTCAATAATGTTAAGGTGTCAATTCTCCCAAAATTGATTTATAGATTCAATGCAATGCCAATCAAAATCCCAACTAACTTTATTATAGAATTAAACATAATCTATAAGTTAAAAATTTATATGGAAATTTCAAAGGACCTAGAATAGCCAAAACAATCTTGAAAAAGAACAAAGAAGAATTACACTACCTGATTTCCTATATAGCTATAGTCCACAAGACAGTGAGAACTGACAGAGATTAAACAAATAAATCAATGGAACAGAATAGAAACTCCAATATAAAACCACACTTATATGGTCGATTAATTTCTTTTACAATGGTACCAAAGCAATTCAATGGGGAGTCTTTTGAACAAATGGTTTTACAACAATTGCGTATCTAGGGGGAAAAAGGAACTTTAATGCCTGTCTCTAACCATTCACAAATATTAATTTTGAGATGGACCCAAGGCCTAAATATAAAAAAACGAAAACACTTCTAGAAGAAAACACAGGAGACAATCTCGCCAACCTTGGGGTAGGTAAATATTTCTTAGGACCCAGAAAGCACTTATCATAAAAAGAAAAAAAAATAGATTAATTAGATTTCATCTAAATTAAAGCTTCTGCTCATCAAACAATACTATGAGGAAAGTGAAAAAAGGGAAACCACAGACATGGAGAAAATATTCACAAGACATATATCTGACAAGGGACTGTATTCAGAATAAATGAAGAACTCTTACAAAATCAGGGAGAAAAAGACAAACAGACCAATTGCAAAAGTGAATAAAAGATTTAAATAGACATGTCACAAAGGAAGGCATATGAATGACCAAAAGCCAAAGAAACAACAGTCAACATCTTGAATCCTCAGTGAAATGTCAATTAAAACCCAGGAGCTGCCACTACCCACCCAGGACAGAGCTCAAAGGAAAGAGAAAGACTCGACCAAATGCTGGCGGGGAAACTCACACTGCTGGTGGGATGGTGAAACCTCCTTGGAAGATCGCCATTGTCTTATACAGTTATGACTCACCAGTTCCACTTTTAGGTATTAACCCCAGAGGCATGAAACATTCGTACGCAAAATTACACATACAGGCATGTTCCCGGCAGCCTTACTCATAAGAGCCTCAAACTGGAAACAACCTGTACTAGGCAGACTCATTCCTTCCCAAAGATCCACCTGAGGAAACTAGAGAAAGAAGAGCGAGTTAAACTGAAACCAAGAGCGAGTTAAACTGAATTGGGAGATTGGGATTGACATATATACACATATGTATAAAATAGCTAACTAATAAGGACCTGCTATATAAAAAATAAATTAATTAATTTTTTTTAAAAAAACTGAAACCAAGCAGCAGAAATGAAATAATAAAATTCAGAGCAGAAATAGAGAAGTGAACTTGAGAATGCATGCAAAAATGCGGACGAGGACTTCCCTGGTGGCACAGTGGTTAAGAATACGCCTGCTGCTCTGTGCCCAGAACTCGGAGGACATGAGGTGGAGGTGGGCGAGCATCACCTTCCTCCTGGCCTGTGGCCAGAGGGCGGACAAGGACAAGGCCCGCATCCTCCCATGGGTGGACAACGTCTTCTCACGGACGATTTTCTTCTTCCACTACAACTCCTGCGTGTGACCCCCCGCGGCCCCCGGAGCCCGCCAGAACCGGGGTCTGAGAATTCCAGACCTTCCAGGGCCTTGAAGCCCACCTCCCCCCCCCCCCCCCCCCCCCCTGGGCTCCTACTCCATCGTTCCCACCTAAGGCTTCATGGGCTTTCGTGAGGACCCCCTCCCTCCACCGCCCCCCTTAAAGAAAACCCTGGGCTCTCACTCGGGGGAATTGGAAGTCCGGGTGACTGCCCATCACAGCCTGTGATGACGGTCCCCTGACTCTACACCCTGCACCAGGGGCTTCCACCCTGGTAACTCTGAGGGGCTATGCAGCCCTGTGAGACCACCGCACACTTGAGGCCTTTGGGCCTGGCGTGGCCACACATCACGAGAAGCTGAACACTGAGCTTCTTACAGGCACCTCCTGATGCTTCAGCATCATCCACGTGTTCGCACTGTTAAACAAAAGCACCGGCTCCCGCGTCAAAAAAACACCCAGCTACGTGGCCCCTGAGCCGGAGGCCCTGCTGCCACATGTGACTACGGCTCTCCTGCCCCTCAGGTGTTCCCACGCCCCGACCCCGCCCCCTTGCCCCACCACCTGCCCCCTTGCCAGGACGAAACCCTGAAGCAGAGCTTCCTCACGGCCATCCTCATGCTGGTGGGGGCTGTCAGCTGCAACGAGGGCGCCCAAAGCTACGAGCTCTCCCAGGTCTCTGAGCTCTTCGAGTGTCTGATGGTGAGTGCAAGGTCCTGGGGCAGAGGAAGGGCTTCCCAGGACAGAGGGGGCACCTCCCTCAGAGCAGCAACATTCATGAGAGGCACCCACTGGAAAAGGTTGGGCCGATTGGATTTCTAGAGCGTGTACAAGCCCCTCACAGGCTTTCACACCTGGAAGCACATCCATGGCCCCCACATGACTTCGTTCCTACGGGGACCCTGAGCTGGCCAGTTACGTGCCCTGTGTAGCTGATGTGGCTGAGACCCAGAAAGCTCAGCACCATCCATCCTGCTAATGCTGACCTAGCTCACACCACTAGTTACTAGAGGTTTTGGCCTCACAGAATCCCTGGGGTAGTGGAGGAAACACACAAGTGATGGACGATTATATAGTGATAATAAAAATAATAACAGTTCTCATTTACTGAGCCCCTGCTGTGACTCAGACACTCTGCTTCTCATTCCTTGCTTCATGTGTAACACAAGGGCAACAACGTCATGTTTTCTGTGAATAAAAGAAGCTCAGAGCAGTTTGGAGACTTGCCCAAGGTCATGCAACTCGTATGGGGGTAGCCAGGATTCAGACAAGACTTGTCTATTCTAAAGTCTATGCTCTAGTTGTCTAAGTGGGGGCCAGGCCACAGAGACCCTCCTGGGTAGGTGAGGATCTAGAGCATAATCCTGTGGGTTACAGGGGTGCTGGGCACCAAGGTCTTTAGGCAGGATTGAGACTTGGTGGCGGAAGTGAGATAGGCCCAGGTGTGAGTGACTCAGCCTTCACCTGGGATTTCCAGCTCCTGATGGAGAAGGAGCCCCAGGACATGCTGTGCACATCGACTCACCAACAGGCCATCCACATCATCTCCAGCTTCTGGTAGGCTCCCCAACCCCACACAGGACCTTGCTCAGCATCAAACAGCAACCTCACAGCTCAGGCTTGGTACCAGCAGGACAGTGATGGGGGAGACATCAGACAGCAACACCCTACTGGGCAGGGCTAGGGACCTGAGCCAGTGCAGGCCACAGTAGGTAGGGGGTGGGCAGCTTATGGAGGCCAGAGCCACTGGGGCACAGCCACTCTCCAGAGTGAGCTGACCCACCCAGACACTCAAGGTCAGAGCAGTTATTCATGGTAACACCCCAGATTCTATGGGCACTTGAATAGGTGTTTTTTTCTATTATCAGGTGTAGGACTTGCTATATACCTGTAAGGTTTACTTTACTGATTGTGTTGTTTAGGTCTTCTACCTCCTCACTTAATTTGTGTCCATTTGATCCGTCTTGTACTGAGAATGGTGTGTTAATGTCTCCTATTATTAATGTGTTTCTATCTATGTATCCTTCCATCTCCTGTAGTTTTTACTTCATAAGGTTTTTACTTCATAAGGTTCATGATGTTATATGGTGCACATATTCATAAGTGTTATATCTTCTTTACGAATTGTGACTTTCAGCGTTAAAAAGTGCCCTGCCTTGTCACATTTAATGCTTTGAGGGCTTGAATTTTCTTATCAGGACCACTACCTCTTCTCTCCTATTTTTTCCCATTTGCCCAGTATGGATTTGCCCATGCTTTTATTTTAACATTTCAGAATCCATTTGCTTTAGGTATCATCCTATATATAGCATATAGTTTGGTCTTGATCTGTAATCCAAATTGAAAATCTTTTTATTTTAATAGGTGAGTTAAGTCCATTCACATTTATTGATATGACTGATATGCTGAATCTCAACTCTGTCATAATATTTTGTAATTGCATGTGTTTTATTTGCTGGTTTTTTTTTTTCTATGAGATGTGTATTCTTTGAGCTTTAGTTGTTTTTTTAATTTAGGAAGGGTTGTATTTTTGTTCTAGTTGCTACGTTTGTACTCCTAACCGATTTTAATGCCCTTAGTCCCTTGTTTTCTCATTTAACCTTTTAACATCTGGTTTACCCATTTTTATTGATATCCTTAAACTCCCATCCATTGCCCATATAACAACCAGTGAGATTATTCGTCCCTTCTCCTTCTATGTTTTCATTTGCACACTTCAAAGTTTGCAGTGTAGTCATCCGCCTTCCTCCTTACATTTGTTTTCAGTGAGCGCACACACTCACCCTAAGTCCCTTTGCCAAAGATTTCTAGTCACCTCTTAGCTTGACAAAGCTCATCCTCTGACAGATTCCTCAAGAAGGTTCATGGATTCAGAACACCCTAGGTTCTTTTATGAAGGACAGCTATCCTACTTCCCAGACCAGGGATTAAACCCGTGTCCCCTGCATTGGGAGCACAGACTGTTAACCACTGGACTGCCAGGGAAGTCTGTAAGTACTCTTTTAATGCTGCTCAATTGTTGCCTTGCTTTGTTTTTGAAAAGTCTGATGAAAAAAAATTTTTTTTTTTTGCCTTTGTAAGTTATTTGATCTTTTTGTCTGGAGACCTTGGAACTTTTTTCTATATCTTTGAAATATAACAATTTTACTAAGAAATGTCTCAGAATTGATCATTCTGTGTTAATTTTCCCAGGTACCCGGTGAGTCTTTTGAATATGTAGATTTAAGTCTTTTGTTGTTATTGTTTCTGGAAAGTTCTCTAGGTTGTAATTTTTTTCTTCCAGTTTTATTGAGACATAATTGGACATACAGCACTGGATAAGTCTAAGGTGTACAGCATAATGATTTGACTTACATAGATCATGAAATGATGACCACAGTAAGTTTAGTGAGCATTCACCATGGCATATAGATACAAAATAAAAGAAAAAGAAATTTTTTTCCTTGTGATGAGAACTCAGGATTCACTCTCTTAACAAGTTTCATATATAACACGCAGCAGTGTTCATTCTATTAATCATGGTGTACATTACATCCCTAGTACTTCTTTATCTTATGACTGAAAGTTTATACCTTTTGACCACCTCCATCTAATTCCCCCTCCCCCAACCCCTACCTCTGGTAGCCACAAATCTGGTCTCTCTTTCTATGAGTTTGTTTGTTTTGAAGTATAATTGACCTGCAACACTGTGTTAGTTCCTGGTGCACAAAATAGTGATTCTATATTTCTATACATTTCAAAATGATCACCATGATAAGTCTAGTTACCATCTGTCACCACACAAAAATATTACATTATTATTGACTGTATTCCCAACACTGTATGTTTCATCCCTGTGATTTATTTATTTTGTAACTGGACGTTTGTACCTCTTTATCTCCCTCACCTATTTCTCTCTTGGTTATAGTTTTAAATAGTAGTTGTGTTCCATTGTTGTTTTTCTTCTTCAGAGACTCCAGTAATTCAAATGCTAGTCTTTCCTTGCCTGTCTTCCATTTCTCCTACTTTCTCTGTGACCCTTTTTACTTCTCTTAAATTAATCTTTATTCTCTTGGTGGTCTTTCTACTTTTCCTCAATGCCCCTTTCTAATTTTCATTTGAGTCTTCTCTCTCTTGAGCACCTTGAATTCTTTTTTTCACTTCTGAATTCAATCAACTCTCTTTTCCTTTCTTATTAGAGGCTTTTTTTTTTTTTGATCCTTTTTGAATTTATAATTCAAGGTGGTTTTTCATATCTTTAAAGGCTTGCTTGAGTATATTGGCCTGCATGTGGGGTGTTGTCTTACACTTTTATCTGAATCATGGTTGTTTTCCAGAGGAGGAATTTTCTCATTGGATGTGTGCTTTTTTTTTTTTTTTCTGCCGTACGCGGCCCTCTCACTGTTGTGGCCTCTCCCGTTGGGGAGCACAGGCTCCAGACGCGCAGGCTCAGCGGCCATGGCTCATGCGCCCAGCTGCTCCACGGCATGTGGGGTCTTCCCGGACTGGGGCACGAACCCGTGTCCACTGCATCGGCAGGCGGACTCTCAACCACTGAGCCACCAGGGAAGCCCTGGATGTGTGCTTTTGTTTTCCAGGAGTTTTTGCAGTAACTCTATGGGTCTATTAATTTTTCTCCTGTTTATATACAACACTATTAGACTGTTTTGTAGAATTTCAAGTTCAATGGCACCCTCTTCTGTCAGTATACCAAAGTCCAGGTAACTTAGCAGATTTTTAGTTTTGGTGGTAGGTGAAAGGATTATGTATCCTCCAGTATGGGGTGTCCTTTTTCTCTTGTAGGACCTTAAATTTTTCCTTTTTGTGCCATTACCTTTCACCAACCAATTTCAAAGGGTACTTCTTTCTTTTTTGCCCCTTTTTTCTCCCCAAAGCTGTGTGTGTTGAATGCCGCCCTTCAAATGAACATTCTTTTCAGTCCCTTTCTTGTGGTCAGTGCTCTGGTTTAGTTGGTGTCTTTCTTCTTTATTGTTTCATATTTTCAGACTTAAGATGGACTTTGTCTTCCTGAAGGTGATTTAGATCAATTCTGAGCCCTGTTGCCAGGTCCTGTCTCCTCTCCTCTCCATAGTTTCTCTCATCCTCCTTTTATCTGCCACAGAGCCTCATGGTGGAACAGGGCTGGGGTGGGAGTGTGAGAGACTGCAGGCCGGGGCTGGCATAGCTCTCTTCCGCTTATACTGTTGAAGTCTGGGTGTTCTCTGAGGTCACATTGTGTGGTTTTACTTTTCTCTTCTTCCTGCTGTGTTGTTTTTCAAGGAAATTTTGAGGGGGGGGGCGGGGACCCAGGCAGCCACAGTTGTCCTCAGCTGCCCAGGTCTATAGTTCAGTTTTATCTGTATTGGAATTTATACCTTATTTCCTCAGTTCTAAGAAGCACATTTTTCACACATCAACATCTATGAAGTAGGAGCACATTTTACATTGATGGTGCCTTACACCTGGAATGATGTAGGGTTCTCAGTCCCCTGGGGGCACTCTCATCCCGAGACCGCTTCAAATTTAAAAGTCTCTGCTGGAGGGTGTTTGGTGGGGGGCACAATGGTGGTGCGATTCAGACCCCAAAGTAGGTTTTGTGGTTTGGATTCTCAGGAGCGCCATCCTCCTTCCCCACAGTGTGCTCAGTGAGCACCGGTTTTCTTGCTGTTTTTCTGCAAGGCAGGGGTTTTATTTCCTTTTGTTTTGCTTTATCACATTTACACTGTACACACAGCCCTTGGGGTCCAACCTTTTTGGTGGGGCCCCTATTAGACTCCCATCTTGGATACCTTTTCTTTCTTAGTAGTGCGTGAAATAATGGTGGCGTGTCCTAAAATATAAACAGAATTGTGTGATATGAGCCCTCCCAGTATTCTTTCGTTATCTGGCTTTTTCCCTCAACATCTTGTGCTTAACCCTCCTCCCGATATGTTCCATGTAGCTGGAGTTCATTCATTTTGGTCGCTGTGTAGGATCCCATCCTATGAACACCAGTTACCCTTCTCACTCTGGATGGACATTTGGGTTTAGGTCTGTGGTTAACGCTGCTGTGAATTTGGTCACACACGTGCTCTGAGGCACATCTGCGTTCAATTCCCATAGTGTAGGCGTGGCACCAACACTAACACATGATGCAAAATGTGTCTAACGCACTTAAACCACCTCTCATTCCCACAGTATGTTTTAAAGAGTTCCTGTTGCTCTACATCTTCACGAACACTTAACATCAACTTTCTAGTCAACCATCAAAATTTTAGCCAATCTTGTGGGTAGCATTAATCATATTTCCATGTTAATTTTCACTTTGCTGATTAAATAAGGAGGTTGTACATCTTTTCATGCCCTTTTTGGCCATTGGAACGGCGTCTCTGGTGATGTCTATTCAAGTATCCTGCACATTTTTCTGTTGGGTCGTCCCTCTTTTTCTTATCGATTTCTAGGAATTCTTTATGTACAGTCATCTGGATACAAGGTCTCAGCTGATTCTATGTTAAATACCTTCTCCCACTTTGCAGCTTTCCTTTCGCTCCCTTACTAGGTCCTTTGATGAAAAGGAGTTCCAAGTTCCATCATTCATTCTCAGACATTACCTTATAAAAATCCTAGAGTTTGCCTTTCTCATTCAGCCCTCCAACCACCCACATCACGGAGGTGCTAATCGGGCTCCAGTTTCTTCTAAACGTCCAGCATCCTTTATCGAGTTCCCCACCCTGTTCTTGCAGCTCTGGGTGCTTGCTCCCTGCAGTCAAGGTTTGTGTGCTGAGGGACTTCCCTGGTGGCACAGTGGTTAAGAATTCGCCTGCCAATGCAGGAGACATGGGTTCGAGCCCTGGTCCGGGAAGATCCCACATGCCGCAGAACAACTAAGCCCACATGCCACAACTACTGAGCCCACGAGCCACAACTAGAGAAAGCCCGCACGCAGCAACAAAGACCCAATGCAACCAAAGATAAATATAAAATAATAAATTATTTCTTTTTAAAAAAAGAGCTGTGTGCTAGGTACCTGCCTTTGGGCTCTCCCTGCTCGGCACTGCTGTGCTTATCTGTGCCTAGGCCAACACCCAAGGTTCTCATTCCTACAACTTTATATTAATTCACCTCCCCTGATCCAGAAAGGCCTCCCCCTCCTCCTTCCGCAAGACTGTCTTGGCCATTCTTGGCCCTTTGCATTTCTACATAACTTTTAGAATCATTGCCCAGCTTCCTCGTTTTCTCTTTTTCCTCTTTCACCCTTGGGCAACTGCTTTTACTGCCCTGGCCCTCAAAGCTGGACTAGGGATAATCCTTGCTTTGTCACACTCGTCCATCACGGCTCTATGCATGGCCTGCTTTAATTTAGTTCTTTACTTAGAGCAAGGATTCTTCTCAGTAATCGAATGCACACTTGTGAAGCTGTCACCCGTACAAAAGCCAGGGCCCTATGTATGAACGACATCTAAGGACAGGGCTGCCCACCGTCACTGCTTCCATCCTCCTGGCTCATCCACCCTCATTTTTTTGCTTTCTTTTTATATAGTGAGATTGAATCTAAACATATTCTTAAAAACATTTTATTTGTAGTTTCAATAATTTTATATAAAGAGTATCATGCTGCTTGTAGTCTTTGGAGACCTTTCTTCACCACCCTGATATTAATGTAGATTTTTAGATCTTGATTGTCTATTCTAATCTAAATCTAGTAACATCAGTTTTCCTTTCTTTAGTATTGCATTGTATGTCTCTTTCCATTTTTTTAAATAGACTTTTCTTTTTTTGGAGCTGTTTTAGGTTTGCAGAAAAATTAAGCAGAAAGTGCAAAGTTCCATCTACTTCCCTCCCCTGCCAGGCTCCCTTCTTGGTAACATCTTGCCTTAGTGTGCTATGTTTGTTACAATTGATGAGCCAATATTGATATATTATTATTAACTAAAGTCTATAGTTTACATTACAGTTCACTCTTGGGGGTGTACATTCTACGGATTTGGACAAATGTACAGTGAGTGAGAAGCATTCACTATTACAGCATCATACAGGTTAGTTTCACTGCCCCCAAACCCCCTGTGCGCTGCCTATTCATCCCTCCCTCCCACTAAACCCCTGGCAACCACTGATCTTTTGACTGTCTACATGGTTTTCCCTTTTTCAGAATGTCACAGAGCTGGAATCATACCATACGTAGCCTTTTCAGGTTGGCTTCTGTCACTTTCTGACATGCTTTCAGGTTCCTCTGTGTCTTCATGGCAACCACTCTCACTCCTAGGAACTCTTTCTCTTTCTTATTTCTTTTTTTTGGGAGGGGTGGTGGGGTGAGATGATCACCACAGGAAGTTTAGCTAGCGTTCATCATCATTCATAGCTACAGATTTTTTGTCCTTGCGGTGGAGCCACTCTCTCAGCAAGTTGCAGGTGCACAATACAGCGTTAACAGCTACGGCCGCGGTGCGTACATTACGTCCCCGGGACTTAACTTATTTTATACCTGGAAGTCTGTACCTTTTGACCCTCTTCACCATTTCGCTTACCTTGCCTGCTCACCTCTAGCAACCACCAGCATGTTCTCCGTAGATATGAGCTGAGTTTTTGTTTGTTTGGTTTGGGTTTTGTTTTCATTTTGGATTCCACATGTAAGCAAGATCATGTGGTATTTTTCTTCCTCTGTCTGACCTATTCCACTAAACCTAATGCCCTCAAGGTCCATCGATGTTGTCTCAAATGGCAAGATTTCCTTCTTTCTTATGGCTGAATAATATTTCATTATATATATATATATATATGCTACATCTTCTTTATCCATTCAGGTGCTGATGGGCAAATAGGTTGTTTCCATATCTAGGCAATCGTAAAAAATGCTGCTATGAACGTGGGGGTGCATATATCTTTTCAAGTTAGTGTTTTCGCATTTTTCAGATAAATTCCCGAGGGATTGCTGGATCACGTGGTGGTTGAAGAACCTCCATACTGTTTTCCATAAAGGCTGCACCAATTTACATTCCCGCCAACAGTGCACAAGGCTTCCCTTTTCTCCACATCCTTCTCAGCACTTGTTAGTTCTCGTCGTTTTGATAATAGGTGTGAGATGATGCCTCATGGTGGTTTTGACTTGCATTTTCCTCATGGTGAGTGATGCTTGAGCATCTTTTCACGTACCTGTTGGCCACCTGTATGTCTTCCTTAGAAAAATGTCTATTCAGATCCTCTGCCCATTTTTTAATCGGATTGTGTGGGGAGTTTTTGTTTGTTTGTTTTTGCTATTGACTTGTGTGTGTGCTTCAAGTATTTTGACTATCAACCCCTTTTCATAAATATGATGTGCCAATATTCTCTCCCATTCACTAGGTCGCCTTTTCATTTTGTAGATGGTTTCCTTTGCTGTGCAGAAGAGTTTTAGTTTGATGTTGTCTCGCTTTGTTGATTTTTGCTTTTGCTGCCTTTGCTTTCGGTGTCGGATCCAAAAACATGATTGCCAAGACTGACGTCAAGGAGCTTACCACCTAGGTCTTCTTCTAGGAGTTTTATGGTTTCAGGTCTTATATTCAAGTCTTTAATCCATTTCGAGTTAATTTTTGTGTGTGCTGTAAGATAGAGGTCCAGTTGCATTCTTTCGTACGTGGCTGCCCAGTTTTCCCAGCACCATTTGTTGAAGAGACTGTCCTTTCCCCACTGCATGTTCTTGGCTCCTTTGTTGTAAATCAATTGACCAGGTCTGCGTGGGCTTATTCCTGGGCTGGGAACACTTTCCTGACTTGGCTCCCAGAACCCACCCTCACCTGGCTCCTCCCCCACAAGCCCAGCCGCTCCTGCACAGCCTCCTGGCTGCTTCCTCCTGTGCCCCTGGCTTCTTAACGCAGGGGCCCCAGGGCTGAGCCTCAGGCCCCATCTTCACTTACACTCCCTGCCCTGGTGGCCACTTCCAGCCCCCTGGTTTAAATATCACCTAAGCCCAGGCGCCTCCCGAATGTTCTCCCTGGCCGGATGCACGGGGATGTCTAATGGGTGTCCACTTGCCACGTCCAGGCCACCCCCTGACCCTGCTCTGCACCTGTTCGTCTTGCCAGCTCCTGTGTCAGACGTGGCGATTCATCCTCCAGCTTCAGGCCAAAGCTCTCGCTGTCGCCTTGGCTCTCTTCTCCACCCCTCAGCCCATCCTCTGGGAAGCCCTGCGGTCCACCTGCCTCCATCTCCCCCAGCCGCCGACACCGCCACCCTAGTTAGGACATAACGAGCTCTCACTGCGCGTCCTGGCCCGTTTCCAGCCCCTCCGTCCCAGCAGCCAGAGTGGTCCTTTAAAACTAGGTCGGATCACGTCTCTCCTCCACTCCAAACATTCCAGTGGCCCCCATGTCAAAACCTTTACGGCACCCAACAAGTTGTGACGCTGCCCCACGACCTCACTGTCCTCCTGCCCTCCGCTGCTCAGGCCACGCCGCCCACGCTGGCCCTGAACACACCACGCAGGCCACCATCTCAGAGCTGCAGCCTCTCCCATTGCTCTCAGGTCTCCGCAGGCACCCCCCTTCTTAGCGGAGGCCTCCCGACTGCCCTGCTTACAATCGAGGACACCCAGATGCATCCTCCCGCCGTGCCCCCTCCCGCCCTGCTTTGCGCACGTGGGGTAGCGTCTGACGCACCATTGTTTGCTGCCCAAGTCAAACCCTGGGGGGTCACGCCCAGGATTCTTACTGGTTCTGTCCCTGCCCAGTACCCTGGGACGTTGCCTGACCGTGACGGTGCCCAGTACAGAGGTGCCGACTGAGTGATAGACACCCACAGGGAGTAGAATAGAAGCCTTGGCCCTCTGTGCACCCTCGCTCCTGGGGAGCCATCTCACCTAAGCCCCTCGAGGCAGCTTTGCCCTCGAGAGGTGAAGTGACTTGGCCAAGGTCACCCAGCCAGCACGGGGCAGAGCAGGGATTTGAGTCCAGGCCCTTCTCGCTGCAAAGGTGCCACTTCTAGGTGGGTGGTGACCTCACTCTGGAATCTCCCAGAGTCCTCTGAGCCCACTCAGCTAGGGTCAGATGGGACTGGTGTGGCCTCCCCAGTGCTCAAGGGCAGCCCCCCTGGGATGTCTCTGAAAGCTGGGGGTTGCAGCTCATCAAACCCCCCAACTATGCCCTCCCCGCCCACACCCCATCATTCCAGGGTCCCTCCTGCCCCTCCAGCCCCTTCCACCCAGCACTGAGGCCCAAAGACACCTAGCACAGAAAACAAGAGGGCCGTCATGGTCACTGACACTGGAGAGCCCCGGTGCCCCCTGCCTCCCCCAGTCTTGCAGGGCCATGCTTCCCCCCCGACCAGGCAGAAAGGCCATGGGACTAGGCAGGCCTGACCTGCACCATCTCCCCGTTACGAGGCAGGGCCCTGATCAGAGCACATCCTGTCTCCAGTCCTCAGTTTCCTCGTGTGCAAAATGGGCACAAGGACACTGAAAAGCTCTGCACACACCAGTGATGGCCCCTAAGTTGACCCAGGTTGGTGCCAGGGGAGCTGGACCCCAGGAAACCCAGGCTTAGGAGGAAGCAGCCACGGCAGGCTTCCAGGAGGAAGTGACTGTAGGGCGAGCCCTAAAGGCTGAGAGGGAATAGGCCAGGTGAGGAGACCAGAGGCAGGAGAGGAGGCTTCCTCTGAGCCACACAGAATGTCTGTGCATTGCTGAGCTAGAGCCCATAGAACGGCAGGGATGCCTGCCCAGCCACCACTCGGCCCCTGCAGGCAGACACCCTCCGGGTTCCCTTGCACAGGGCGCCGGACCCTGGCACGTTTTCGCTCTGATGTGCTGGACAGTTGTCAGCCTCCCCCCACCCCCCTCCTGACCAGTGTGGACTGGCCCCTTGTGGGAGGGTCATGGCCCGGGCTGGCAGGCTTGCCTTCCTCTGCACTGCGGCATATCTGGAGAAATCCATTAAGCAAGTCTTTAAAAGCCTCGGGGCGACCTCTTTTCATTTGTTGGTATTATGATGAGCTTCACACAAGCTGTCAGTTTTAACAGCTCTCCCCAAGACACTCACTGAAAAAAACTGTCACTTCTCTCATATTGCTTCTGAATTCGAATATGCACCAAGTTCCTTTTTTATTCAAATCAACCATGCAAAATGCATGAATCTTCCCTAATAAGCTATTAAAAAGTTCTCCTTCCAGAAACAGGAGGGTTAGGAGAAAGCTATGATGAACTGCCTGGCCCATCAGCTTCCCTCCCCCACCCCATGAGGTCCAGCCTCCCCTTCTCCCCCTTACCACCCCCCGACTGCCCTCCACCCCTAAGTCAGGTCAGACCTCGCCTGTGCTCAGAACCCTCCCTGCTTCCTCCCCCTTTAACTCTGAGAAGGGCCCAAACCTTCCAGTGGCCCACTGGTCCTTCCTCATCTGGGTGCCTGTCTCCTCCAGGACCTCAGTTCCTGCCACAAGCCCCCACCATCCACGCACACCCTCTGCTCCAGCCTCAGCATCTTCCTGCCGTTTCTCAAACCCAGCACACTCCTGCCTCAGGACCTTTGCAGCTGCTGCGCCCTCTTCCTGGGGTGCTCTTCCCCCAGTAGCCTCACCTCCTGTGGTCTCCCAACCATCTTCTCTAAAACAGCAGCCCTCCTCCCTCCGTGCTGTGTTCTCCCCCAGCCCATCCCAGCTACAGCTGTCATCTGTGCCCCATATAATGGGGGCTCCGGGGAGCAGGGACATATGTCTGTCTCACACAGGGCTCCCGCAGAGAACAGGATGGCTGTCACCTCACGGGGAGCACCAGGGGGCCTTCTGCTCAGGCTCAGCTGTGTCAAGATGCTCCAGCAGCCTCAGCCCTCCCCCCTCCCACCTCGCAGGTCCTGGCTTTTCCCTGGGCGGGTCCTCCCGGAAGAGAAGGGCGGGGCCCCAGCAACCACAGGACAGACTCCCATCCTGGGCACGTCTATTGGCTCTAATTGGCCCAGCTTAGTTCACAGGCCCACGCCTGAACCAACTGCCTTGGCCACAGGGGCATGTGGGGCTCTGACTGACCAGGTCTGTCTCCCACACCTTCCCTGGAGCTGGGATGGGACCTGGGCCCCTTGCCCAGAGGACAACGGCGATGCGGATACCACCCCAAGGGGCCCGAGAGCACAGCAGGCCAAGCGGCAGTGATGTCCGCCAGCCATCAAGGACAGCGAAGAGGTCAGCAGCCGCTCCCGGGCCTCAGAGGGCAGCACCACCCAGGCGCATCACTGTGGTCCCAGGTCTGACACTAGGTGGATGTGGTGGTACCATCAAGGGGGACGGGGGCCGAAGAGGGATCTGGGCACTCACTACCGAGAGGCCCACTGTCTTGTGGGTGCCCCCGGCAGCATGAGGGTGGCACGGGACACCTGTGGCAGCCACGCAAGGCTCAAGGCAGAGTCAGACTAGTCCTGGGCCTCTGAGGTTCCTGACGTCCTGCTAAGCTGTGCCGGCCCCTGGAAGCAACAGGTGAGGGTTTGGCAGGGCTTCCTGCCAGGGAAGGAGCAAGCGTGGACGGCCCTGCCTTGGGACTCTCCCTTTCCTTTGCATCTCTGATGAACAAAACCCCTTCTTTTAGAGACGTTTCCTGCTTTGGTTGGTTCTCAGCAAGGTCCTCCTCCAGGCAATGTCCACCCTGCCCCACAAAGGACTTCCCATTCCTCTTGTTTCATCCATTATGGGCTGAATCTCTTTAACTCTAATAGGACATCTCATTTCTCTTCATTTCAAAGACACTCCCTTCATCCACTTGTAGGTATAATCCAGCATATTTTCCTTCTTGCCCTGGCTGCCAGGAAGCTCACATAAAATTAATGTTCAGTCATCTCTCACTGTGGCACGGGGGTGCTTCCTTTTGTTTCTCACTTCCTGATTAGTCCTCTTTTCGACTTAAAGCTTTAAGGTTAATTTAAAGCTCTTTTATTTAAAACACTGTTCGTAGTCCTGGGTTTTGGCAGTCGACAAGGAACAAATAAGCAGTTAATAATGATATGCTGTTTGGGGCCTGGATCTGAGATCTAAGGTCTCCTCCTAACCCCACGGTGAGCACTCTGAGCTGGTCTCTCCATCTCATGGTCTTGGTTTCTTCTTCTGTGCGATGGGGTTGGTCCCTCCCCAGGTGTTGTGCGGGTCAGGCGCCGCAGAGGACTGGGTAGCCTCTATGCTAGGGTGACCCTATGCAAGTGACCAACACTTGGGGCCTCAGTTAAGGGTTAGATCATGACCCCAGCCCAAACGTCTTCTGTTCGATTTGCCCAGTTGGGGTGCCGTGGTCTCAGGCCCAAGGGCCTCCTGATTCCTCGGACCCATGGGGGTTGTGACTTCCCAGGGGTTGAGCAGGGATTCCTGAGCAGGAAGGGACAGACGGGAAGGTTGGTGCTCTGCCCCGGTCTGGAGTCCACACGGCCCTGCTCGGACCTGCCTCCTTCCCTGGCCCCTGGCCTCAGCCTCGGCCCCCCTTCCACTCCGTGCTCCCCACAGCTCTTGGTCGAAAAGAGGAGAGAAAGGACTAACGGCTTATGTATTCTTTGGCCGATACTTGCTAAGTGTCCTGTTTGTCCTGCTCTCATTATTTAATGAATACGGATGGCGCTTGCTGTGTCACAGACCGTGCTCAGTCACCAGAGAGCCATCCCTGCACTCAGGAGCTCAGCCCCATGGAAATGCAGATGGGGTCAAGTGACAGCCCGGTGATGCATGATACACCCTGGAGAGTGCCCTGAAGGAGAGGCACAGCCTCTGCAAAGGATGACCTTGGGGGGCGCCCCCTGCATGTGGTTCCCTGAGGACCCAGCCTCTGAGGACAGACCTGAATGATGGTTAGAGCTCACTGGGTGGGGAAAGGAGGGCAGAGAGCCTTCCAGGCAGGGGTACCCCAAAGAGGAAGGGACAGGAAGGAGGTGACCCCACGGCTCAGTCCCAGAACAGTGGGGAGCTACAGGGGGCTCCGTGCCGCGGAAATGACAGTATCCGGTCGGCACTGGGGCGACATACAAAGATGAGAAGACAGAGCCTCCTCCTGCAGCTCACGTCAGATGGGGGGACCCCAGGAGGGAAGGAAAGGGCCACGCTCCATTCCCTCGTCCCCCCGGGACAGCAGCGGTCTGTGTCCCGTGGCACTGATGCACAGAAAGCCCTAGCTCTGTGTGAACCCCGCAGGCTCCCTGCACCCCTGCAGCCCACCCTCCAGCCCTCCCTCATCTTCAGAGTCGTTCTGCGCCAGGCATCCCTGGGGTGAGGCTGAAGGAGAGCACGACTTCACCCCAGGAGGAAGGGAGGGGAGTCCTGCATGGCCGGGCTCGGACCCGAGGGCCTCCGTCTTCTGTCGGTCAAGGAGCTGCATGGATTTCAGGCAAGGGTTCCTGTGCATTGCCCGGGGTCCTGGGCTGGGGATGGTCTTAGGCTTTAGGGCCCCACAAGTGATGCTGTTCACCCCGAGAGTCAGCAAGGGAGTCCCAAGAATGCCCAAATCAGCCAAACGCCATCTTTCCAGAAGCCCTGGTGTGGTGCAGGGACACAGCAACCGTGAGAGGAGATGCCCAACGTGCCCCAGGACCAGAAGCTTCCGAGAGTCATCACAGAGCAGACAAAATGCCAGTGTGCCCGGAGTCGCCTTCTCCTGAAACCGGCATCACTCTGGCTGAAACCAGTGACCCGGAAGACTCAGCTTCTTTTTAGCGGCACGGCTTGGGGGCAAGATGACAGGCCAGCTGACATTTGAGTCGGCCCCACTGGGGACTTTCACGGAGTGGCATTTCATCCCTTCACATTTGGATTTGCAAATCTGATCAGAGCTGTGCCTGGTCCAAGCTGACAGCCTCACTCTGGGGGCGCTCACACATCCAGGTGACGCCACCAGGCGCGGGGTGGCTAGGCAGGGAGACGGGCCACCGAGCTATTCCCGGGCCCTCCGCCCGTGCACTGCCTGCAGGGCCTGGGGCAGCCCAGAGCCCGTGGCTTGACACCACTGTGCAGGTCTGGAGCCCGCGGCCTAGCCGCGCTTTGCTTCTGCGGCCCCTGGCCAGGCTGTGTGACCCGGACGGGGCACGGGCAGCACGGTCCCTGACCCGCACCCTGTCCCACCGTGCTCCGGGTCCAGCTCTCTTTCTTGAGTCCACGCGAGCACGCGGCCGGTGGACCTGGTTTCCCCGCATCCTCAGGAGCTGCAGGTGGACCCTCCTCCAGGCCCCCGTGACACACACCCCCACTGTCCCCCTCCCCTGCCGGGAGCCCTCTGCATTCTCAGCTCCGCTTTTAAACGGCAGTGTCCCTCGAGGCTCTGCTGGGGCCCCCCACCCTGCAACTGGGGAAACCACCTGTCCCCGGTGTCTCCTAGTTCTCTCTCTCCAGCCCTGGATTCCAGCCAGCTGTGGGCACCTCACACTGACCATGTGCCAAACCTGTCTCGAGCTTCCCCCTGGACCCGCCCCTCCCAGGAGGCCCCCTCCAGTCTCCTGCTCCGCCACCGGGCGCACACCCATCCCACGCCCCGACATCTCTGTTGAAGGAGGCCGGGAACGAGCTGCCCCCGGGAGGCCCCAGTGCTGCCGGGCCCTGAGTGCAGACGGGAACCACAAGGCACCTTTCCACCTGCGATGGCCGGGCACCCTCCCCAAGGGCGAGGCTGGCTGGGGACCCCTCTGCACTGCCGCAGCACGTCGCTGGAGGCGCTGAAGAGCCTGCTGCCCGCCACTGGGCACTGGCAGGACTTCGCCCACCTGGAGCTGCAGGGAGCCTGGGACCTGTTCGCCACCACCCACACCGACCCGCAGGGCATGGGCCTCCTCGCCAGGTAGGGGCGGGGCGGGGCCAGGGGAAGGGGACTGCCCGGGTCACCCCTGCCCAGAAGGCTAGGCTGTGGACTTCCGTACCTCCAGGGCCTGCCTGCGAGCACAGCCCCACGGACTCACGCGTGTGCACGCAGGGCACGGAAAGCACGGGCGCCCCGCCCCCGTCTCACGCGCACACACTGGAAGCCTAGGATGCAGGCATCTTCCTCCGGCCCCTTCCACAGCCTGAGGCCTCCTAGGGGACAAGGGCCAAATCTGCTCCCCTGTCCATCCCATGCTCAGCCAGGGCCTGGCAGCCAGTGGGTGGCCAGTGGGTGCAAAGGGAGCAGGAAACGGTCGAAGAGAGATGTGCCCACCCACGCTCAGCAACACCTCTGGCCGCCTGGCCCCTGGGTTGGGGTGTGTGGGGAGGGGGACACGGGGCTGTGTCCGCAAGCCCAAGCCCTGCCCCTGCCCTTCGCCTGTGCCCAAGGCCATGGTGCAGAGCCGCTGCAAGCAAGTCACGGCGCTGATCACCCAGCTGCTACCCAGCCTGCAGAGCCAGGAGCAGCGGGGGAGGAAGGCAGCCATCGTCATCCTCACGGGGACCTGCGTGCGGCGAGGGGAGCCCCTCAGAGACAGCCTGAGCCCCACGTCCGGCTGCCTCAGCCGCCGCCAGAACCACACCAGCACCTCACCTGCCCGACAAACCCCTCACACCCCTCCTTCCCGCTTCCAGCTCCTTGGGGCCCACGGTCGGGGGCTTCTGGCTGGGTCCGCACCTCCCAGCGCCCCCTCAGCCTGCAGCCTGGGGGGACTGTCTTTCCACGCACCCTGCTCCCTGATGACTCGAGGTCCCACCCCTGGGACCGTGAAGCCAAAAGGGCAGTGAAAGAGTAGAAGGAGACCCCAATCAAAGCCTGTGCTTCTCCCACCCCACCCCGCTCGAGGAACGTCTGGGCCTCCCTCCACAGGGCTTTGTCCCCAAGTGCCCCACGAGCCAGGCTGTTGATGTATGCTGCTCCCAGCCTCGCTGTGTGACCTCAGACAAAGACCTTTCCCCCTCTGGGCCTCAGTCTCCCCAGCTGTACATTGAAGGATCGAACCAGCTTGGAGGTGGGTTTCAAATACCCATTAACCAAGATACCCAGAGGGAGCAGGTCAGCCACCCTCCCCAGACCGCCTGCCAGGCCCTGGTCCTACAGCCCTGCTCCCAGACACAGATGAAGG
Source organism: Monodon monoceros (assembly GCF_005190385.1). Lineage (NCBI taxonomy): Eukaryota > Metazoa > Chordata > Mammalia > Artiodactyla > Monodontidae > Monodon > Monodon monoceros. The sequence goes on from NW_021703770.1 coordinate 831,888, forward strand.
CCCCTAGGAGAGGATGACAGGACTGACCCGCCTGCCCCGGGGGCCACCCAGTTCCTCTACAGCCCTGCCCTGCTGGAGGTGCTCCCCAAACAGGCCGCCCTGACCATGCTGGCCCAAAGCCTCAGGGACCCCAGCCCTGAGGTCTGCCTGCTGAGCCTGTAGGTCCTGGGAAACGTCCTCTTTTTCCCAGAGAAGGTAAGAGGGTGAGGGGAGCCGTGGCTGGAGCAACCCCCAGAGCGGCCAGGTGTGCGGGGTGCAGACAAGGCCCACTGGGTTGGAATCCCGGCTCTAGGGACACAAAATCAACTTTCTGGGGCTAGGTTTCCTCACTTGCAGAATGGCGCTGGTGATGGCCTCTTGGCAGGGCCGCGGGAGGGGTGCAGCATCTACTCCCGAAGGACGCTGTCTCCACCACACCCGGGAATAGGCGGACGCTCCTGCAGACCTCCAGGCACCTAGGAGGAGCCCACCAGGTGGCACCCCAAGGCTGGCCCGCAGACAGGAGCCTCCCCTGAGAATCTTATGGGCAGGTACCCCCGGTCATTGCAGACTCAGCTTCACTCCCTCCCGATTGCACCCATCACCGTGCAACCCACATCCCATAATGAATGAACAGCTGGAACATTGCCAAAGAGGCAGAAGGGAAGGTCTGCAATGCTGCCTTAGGGGGATCTGGCCGTTCCATCTACAGCCCCCCAGCTCATCCACCTACCTACCCACTCATCCATTCATAAAGTCAGCCATTCATCCCTCCATCCATCCATCCACCCATCCACTTGTTCCTTGGGTCCTTCATTTATGAGTCATTCTTTTATTATTTCTTTCATTCATTCATTTCACTCAATCAGTTATTCACATTTGCTTTGTCACTCATTCATTCATTCTGTCAGTGGTCAGCCATCCAGACACCTGTCCCCAGGTGTTCTCCCAGACAGGCAATCAGTAGGAAGTGTCCATGTGCTTCCTCTCTACCCCGCACTGAGTGTGGACCTGCAGGAAGAGAGAAGACAGAGCAGAGGGGGCTACCAGACCAGCACGGCCAGGGCTAGGGAAGGTGGATGGTTCCCAAGGGGGGGTGCAGCCACAGCAGGGCTGGGGGAAACAACACACCCTGAGCCCCCCAGCCAAGGAGACCTGCTTCTGTGGGGACACGTTGAACTGGGCAGGGATGGAGCAGGCCCCAGGGCTGAGGGAGGGGCCGCGGTCGCTGCCCTAGACGCCAGAGAGGCACCCTCCGCTGGGGCCCATGAGAACAAATGGCCCCGCAGGACTGTCCACTTCTGTCTACCGTCAAACACAAATCGCACTAACTGGGTGCCGGTGTGTGCACTGGGAGACCGGAGAGTAGCTACACGCAAAAGACCCAAACCGACCGCTTACACACGGTAGAAGTGCATTTCTCTCCCGCCGCTGTGGCTGTCCCGCTCTGCACTCCCCAGGGGAGCAGGCTCCTCGTTTGTTGTGCTCCATTCTGGGTGCTGCCCTCCTCTGCAGGACCTGGGCGGCCACCAGCATGCCCACTCCAGCCAGCAGGCACACCCTGCCCCTTGAGGCACGACCTGCAAGTTGATCACTCACTTCTGCTCCAGTGGTCACGCGAGGAGGCCAGGGAAGTCCACCCCTGCCACAAAGGTGTCCTCTTACCAGGGAACAAGGGACCAGCTCGGCAGGCGGAAGGAGGGCCCCCTCCACCAATCCCACTGCTCACCTCGGGGGAGGGGATCCAGACAACTAGGCTAAAAACGACTTGACAGTCATGGGACAATCACGTTGAGAACCTGCACGCTGCTTTCAGGACTGGCGCGCAGCCAAGTTTGTCCTTGTTAGAAATTATATTTTGCTTTTAGAAGATGCTACCAATGTCATGCCTACATATTAATGAAATAATTCAACTGAAAACGCTGCAAATGTAGCCATCGAAGGAAGGCAGACACGCTCCAGTTAGCATGCCTCCCACCCACAGCTGACCTGAAACCATTCCCGTTCAGGTCACCTGTGACCTCCCCGCAGTGGACCCGTCAGCACATGTGACTGGGTGACCTTTCCGTCCACTTGGCCCCAGGACCCCTCCCTCACTTGGTTTTCCTCCCATGTCGAAGGTGGTGCCTTGTCATCTTCACCGGTTCTTCCTCCTGTTCTTGGACCCCTTCCCGCCGTTCTCCTTGGTCTACACTTGCTCCCTTGGTGGTATCCTCCAATCTTTATGTACCGCCTATAGGCCAGTTGCTCCCAAACCTGTATCCCAAACGCGGACCTGAACTCCAGCCTCGACCCTCAAACTGCTTGGATTCTAGCAGCATCTCAAGCTCAACCTGTGCACAACGGACCCCTCACCCCAAACAGGCTCCTCCTGCAGCCTCCATCTCAGGTGATGGGGGCTCCACCCGTCCAGTTGCTCCAGCCCCAAACAGTAAGGTCGTTCAGCCAATCAACAAACCCCACAAACACCCAGGCGTGCTCCTGCCTCAGGGCCTTTGCACTTGCTGCTCCTTCTGCTCGAAAGCTCTTCCAGCACCTCTTTGTAAGAATTTGCTCAGCTGTCACCTTCTCAGTAACAAATGCTCTGATCCTACTTAAAATTAAAACTTTAGGGACCACCCTGGTGGTCCATTGGTTAAGAATCCGCTTTTCAATACAGGGGGCAAGGCTTCGATCTCTGGTCGGGGATCTAAGATCCCACATGCTGTGCAGCACAGCCGATAAATAAATAAATAATAAAATAATTTTTTTAAAACCTTCATAACCACCACCTCTGCTGGGACCTCCACCCCTGCCCTGCTGTATCATACCACTCATCACTGACTGACACACGCCATGTTGTGTGTTTAACTTTGGGTCCTTCCCGTTAGAATCCATTCTGCCTGTCCAGTCCACTGCCAGACCTGGGTCCCAGCACCCTGGCTGCACCCAGTTGGTGCTCAGAAAGTGTTTGTCACTGAAATTAATTTAATACAGCTTAGGAAGCCAATGAAGTTGCCAAAAACTTGCTTAAAAGTTGTAAAATCAGCCTAGTTTGCACAAGTCATTGATAGGGGGCTTGATGGTGGGAAACATCCATTTGCTGACATGTCCCTTTCTGACATGTCCATCCAGGCAATTCATGAGCACACTGCACACAAGAGGAGCAGAAAGAATTGGCTGAAAATGAACTTAGCTTTTTCTTTTAAAGTAATGTAAAAATGGGAAATGGTCATTGCAACATAGAAGGTCTGGAGCCACCACTGGTGCACCCAACTCCCCATGACGTGATTCGCCAGCGACCTCAGTGTGTGCCCACCTGACCAAATTTGTCTCCTCCAGCCCCCCAGGCCCTCTCTGACCCATGGGGAGGCTAGGAATGGGGGTAAAGGCAGGGTGGGGCGGAGGAAGGGAAGGGTGGTCTCCAGGACTTGGTGGGGGCGCTCTGGCCAGCACGGAGCTGGACAGGAAGGACCTGGGAGCCAACTAGCACGGGGCTAATGCTCCCCTAACCCCAGGAGGACCCCCAGTGGCTCAGAGAGGAGAAGCCTGTCCTCAGTCTGTCCACAGCTCCCAGTGGACAGACCAGGGCTCGGAGCTCATTTCCCTCATGGGCAGAGCCAGGGCGGGATCCAGCAGGGCGCAGGGAACAGTGCAGGTGCCCAGGCCTGGATGGGGGTCTGGGAAGGGCAGAGTCTGTGTTGGCTCTGGGTCTACCCGGCAGGGCTGGGGTGCGGGGTGTGTGCAGAGGCAGGGGTCCCACTGCCCACCGGCCCCACCTCCCCCAGGGACGCCTGCTCCGTGGACTGCTGCCGCCCTTCCTCGACGGCTTCTCCCACAGCGGCGAGCCGGTGGTGGTGCGCATCATGGGCACCGTGTCGGACATGCTGCACCGCCTGGGCGCACACAGCACAAAGGCCCAGAGCTTTGGCATCACCATCAACGCCCGCTTCTTCTCCGACGACGTGAGTGTGCCCAGGGAGGGGCGAGTGCCCCCATCTCGTGCCCCTCCTGTGCCTCCCCCGCTCCCTTCCTCGAAGGCGGGGAGGACCCCAGGCCACGGTCCAGCTGGGGCAGGGAGGTGGAGGTCCAGGGCAGCTCCCTGGGTGTGCACCGGCACAGGTGGACCAGCCGGGAGGCCACCAGGTGGCGCTCGCCCCTCTCCATGGGGCTGAACTAGCGCCGACATCCAGTCTCTCCAACCCCACCTGTCCTCACCTTCCTGACCTGTCAGCACGTTTGCAATGGCAGATTTTCCTTCACTGGGAAATTAGAGTGATAAGCCCTGCCCCCCCCCAGCTGCATTCATGACACTCAGGTTGTCAGGATGTGATTGTGAGCATGAAAGAGAAACGATTTCAGGTCCCTGAGGATGGCCTGTGACCCTCCCCAGGAGCCCTGTCCCTGAGAGCCCTGAGCCCAGGTGAAAGGGTCCCGCTGAGGGGACTGAGCCCCACCCCCACCACGGAGCGGAGGGTCAGGAGCCCCAGGCAGGTCTGGCTCTGGCCCTGAGCCTCTGCCTTGCAGGAGCGGGATGGAGTCCAGGCAGCGGCCATGGCACTGTTCGGGGAGCTGGTGGCGTCAATGACAGGCAGAAAGCTAAGTGGCCTGAGAACCCAGGTGCACCAGAGTATGGTGGCCCTGCTGCTGCACCTGAAGGACAGCTGCCGGGCCGTCGTCACGGTCAGTGCCTCCCGATGGGCCTTCGCCTTGGCGGGGCTGGCGACCCACGGGTGGCAGGGGGCTGGGGGGCTGTAGATGGCAGGGGGGCAGGTTTGGCCCCCTCCTTGGTTTCCCTGCCCCTCCCCATGTGCACACACATGCACTCACACACACGTGCAAACACGTGGCCGTGCCGTCTGTGGTCAGGACACTGTCTGTCCTGCTCACTGCTGTGTCCCCAGCGCCTGGCCTGCAGTCGGGGCTCAGGTTGTTCGTTGAACTTGCTGAGATATGGGCTGAGCCCTACTGTGTGCCAGCCCGTGCCCCACGCCAGGCCCCTAAGACACAGCTCGGCCTTCCTGGAGCTCCCAGCGGCCAGGGAGATGGACAATAGCGGCCAGTGTCCAAGCCAATAGGGGCTGAGCGGGGCCTGGTGCCACGGCCAGGGAGGTGGGCGGGCTGAGCGCAGCCTCACAGGCAGCGGGAAGGAGCCCAGGAGGGGCCGCGCCCACGCTGCATCTTCCTCAGACCCTACCGGAGCCCGGGCCCTCCCCTGCGGTCCCCACAGCAGGCCAAGCTCGCCTTCCACCGCGGTGCGGCTGCGGCACACCCTCTCCTGCACGCTGGCCTGGGAGGCGAGACTTGGCGCCAGCCACTTCCTCTGGAGCTGCCTGGTTTGGGGCCGCAGCGGGGGATGGGAGGGGAGGGGGGCCAGGAGCCAGGCTCCCCGGGCCTGGGGCTCCGGTCCATGCTCTGTGCGGGCCCAGCCCTCTGGCCCCAGCGAGTGACAGGCGTGCTCCCCAGATGACCCACAGCCAGGAGGGGCTCAGCATCCACTTGGCACAGGCCCTCGGCTACCTGCACAGCCGCCGTCGTCACATCAAGACCTGGGCAGCGCTCTTCATGGGTGAGCGGGGGCCGGGCTTGGGGACCCCCGGGCCTGCCCCGCCTGAGCGCCCTGAGCCTCACCCGCCCACCCAGCACCTGCCTCGCCACTGCAGCTGGAGCTCGAGGGCCACTGGCAAGAGGAAAGGTGGCGAGGGGGCCAGGCCTCAGAGGGTCAGGAGCGGGTCCGAGCCCCCTTCCACCGGCCAGCGTGCTCCTGGTTGTCACACAGGTTATACCATCTGCCACCACCCCCAGGCCGTGTCCCAGATGGTCAAGGACATGGACACGAAGCTGCTGTTCTGCAGAAAGTGGCCCCAACCCGTCCACACCCACACCCGTGTCACAGGGAGGGTGGACCCCCAAACCCGCGGGGCTGAGAGGGGGTGGGGAAGGGGAGCGCCCAGGCCCAGAAGGCCCAGGAGGTGGGGTCTGGGTGCCAACCTGCCCCCCACACCCCAGGTGGGAACGAGGGCGCTGCCCTGTCAGGGCGGGGCTGTGGGCAGACGGACCGCAGGGGGCACCTCTGACTTCTCCCTCCTCTCCTGGAGCTTTTGAGGATCTTAAGAATGACCCAGAGCCCAGCATCCAAGAACTTGCCACCAGGCAGTCCTTCCTTCAGCAGATGGCAGCCGGACCGCGCTGACGTCCAGCCGTCCTCCCTCACCTTCCTGCTCACCCACCCCCAGCCCCGGGCCCACCGTGTCAGGCAGCCCTGCTCTGTCCACACAGCGCTTGGTTGCATAACATTTTTCCATTTGAAAGAAAGATCCAGATTCAACAAAGATGTGTCACACCTGTACGCTGCCTGCCCACCATTCCGTGGGTCCCCAGGGGAACCAGGCAAGCCCCAGGAGACACTGGCAGGCCTGGGTGAGGCCGGGGAGACCGTGTCCCCCAGAGACAAACTGGGAAGTCTGTGCAGCGCCCTGCAAATGACAACCCCTCCCCTCATGGAGATCAGGTGGGCTCCGCTTGGCCAGAGCCCAAGCCATGGCCTGCCAGTGTCCTGGGCGCTGGGAGGGCACTCCCAGGGCAGCCTTGGCCCTCGGGGCTCACTGCTGAGGGCAGCCATTCACCGGGGCACTCCGACGGCATTCAGCTTGTCTCTGGTTTAGAGCTCCGTAGTCACGGGGGGTGCTGACGGTGGGCAAGAGGCCCCTTGGCTGGTCTCCCTCAGCTCCTGCGACTCAAGGTCTCCCTCCACCCCCATCTCTAGCCTCCTGAATCCAGTCAGGGCTGGCACCCGGGGTTGGCAGCGGAACCAGCCTGGCCCAGAGGCAGACCTTCCTGGTGGGCCTGGCCCATCCTGGACGAGCTGTGTGGCCTTAGGCGAGGGTCTCAGCTCTCTGAGTCTCAGCTGTCCCATCTGTAAAATGGGTAGTAAGACCTTCCTCCAAGACCCCTTGGAGGGCTGAGTCTAGAAAGGGTCCCCTGACTCCCAGGGAGCCCCTGGAGACCCACCTGACCTTCAGGAGGTCCTTCCCCTCCCAGTCTTGGTCTTTCCACTTGTGCAATGGGCAGGTGGGCCCTTTCCCTGCCTGTGAGACCCTCCCTTGCCGGAGTCCTCCCTAGGGCTTCCCCCCAGGGTGTCTCTCTCGGGACCCCAGCCGGCCGCCCTCCAACAGGAGGTCCAGCCCAGCCCAGCCTGCCCCCTGCTTTCCGCCCCCACCGCCCCCCGTGCCCTTCCTGACCCTCCCCACTCCGCCCAGACAGAGCTTCCACCTGGAGCTCCTTGTCCACATCCCCAGCCTCGACACCTCCACAAGCCCCATCCCTCGAGGCCCTGCCAAACAAGGTCCCCTGCCCCTCGTCAGCCCCTCCTGAGGCCGGGCACCCCCCTAGCCGGCTCACCACCCCCCTTAGACTGTGAGCCCCTCGGGGCAGGGATGGGGCTGCACACGGCTGGCACCCAGGAGACCCCAAAACCTGGATGGTGGGTTGAAAAAATACAGCAACTTCATGGACACGCCCCAGATTCACTTGTGTTCTTGGGTGTGTTTGGGGAAAGGAGGAAATAACTCTTGGTAGAGCTGGCGGCCCCTCTCCACCTGGGAGCCCCGTCTCCCCGTCTGTGCATCTCTGAACAGGGCACCTGAGGAGGAGCTCTAGGTGGGTTTGCCTTTTCACAACTCTCCATCTTGTCCACAGACCTCCGCGGGTGCCCCCCCATCTCTCCTCCGCTGCAACCCCCTGCCTGGGGGGGGAGGGTTGCACTCCTTCAGGACCAAGAGGCCTGAGGGGGAGGGTCCCCTCGGTCCAGCTGGTGGGTAGGAGTGCCATCTCTCCTGAAACGGGGGGACTTCCCTGGTTTCACCCAGCACTTGCCCCCTGGCCACCTCTGGGCAGTGGGCAGGCACGCCTCCCACACATCCCTCCACCCGGCCCCAGTTCACCCTCCCTCTGGGAAGTCTGGTTTAGTAAAAGCTTAGAGCTGGGTGGGCCTGGACCCAACAGGTTCCTGGAGCCAATGGTGACCGGGCAAGCCCCCAGGGGAACTGAGACAGGAGAAGTCTGAAGTGGTGGGAGCCCAGTCCTGGCCAGCAGGGCGGGGGGCTCTAGACCCGGATTCACGGGAGGTGCGCCATTAACCGTACCAGCAGCAACAGTTCACTGCCAGGCCGGCCAAGGCAGACCAGGGGCGGGGAGACAGGGCCTGTGACCTGGTGGGTGGGCCACCCTCCCACCTGGGGAAGGTGCAGCCCACCCGACCCAGGGAGGGGCCAGCCCCCAGCTCTGCGAGAGCTGAGAGCTGCACACAGGGAGGCTGGGAGCAGGGCAACCCATGCCCCCAGGCAGACCCTGCCCCTCCCACACACACTCTGACCTATCACGGCAGGCCCAGTCGGCCACCATCACCCGCTCCCTGCTCTGGGCCTCTAAGGACACCTGGTGGGGGCAGTGCAGCCATCCCACTGGACACAAGCCCTGAGGAATTACCAAATGACCCACCCTGTCCTGCACAGGAGCAATGCCGTTGACCCAGCCTTGAAACAGCACCATGGCAACTGGGCAGAGCCTGCTCAGGCCACAGCCCTTGTTCTGGTCTATCTGGGATGGCCCCTGCCCCTAAGCCAGGGAGCGCAAGGACTCGGCGTGGACGCCAGGGGGCGCCCCAGCACAGCCGGCTGGAGGGGCTGCCGGCCCCGTCCTGTTCAGGGGCCTTCCCGGGGCCCCGCCTGCCCACTCGAGGCCGCCTGGCCCCCACCCCACTCTCCAAACACACACAGCCACAGGGTCCGGTTTTATTGCCTTCGAGTGTCCAGAACATCTGACCGCCCCAGACCAAATAATTTAAGGTGCCAAGAACAGGTCAGGGTGAGGGGCTGCAGAGGAGGGGCCGGGCCCAGTGGTTAAAAAATACACCAGCCCCCAAACCAACGGGCCAAAGAGGAGAGCTGCCCAGGGGCAGGGGCAGGGCACTGGCAGGAGAGCCAGGGACACAGGGTGAGGGGGAGATTAGAGGGAATTAAGCCTCAGAGGGACAGAAGGAGCCGAGGGCACAGACAGAGACACACGGGGCACAGAGGAAGAGACAGACGCGGGCATGTAGACAAAAGGAAGGATGGACCAGACAGTGGTGCGAGCACACACACACACACCTGCACGCGCGTGTGGACAGAGACGCAGGGGGACGGTGACAGGAGACAGCAAAGGGCGCGTGGGGCGGGCCGGACCGTTGGTGGCGGGTGTGCTGAGGCATCTGGAGAGGAGGGAGATGGAGCCCCGCTGAGCCCGAGGCCAGGGCGCCAAGGTCCTGAGCTACATGACACAGCACTTGGTCTTGTGCGCGTGTGGGTCCTTGAACCGCAGTCTCTGCTTAGGCCGGTATTTTTCCAGGTAGGTAAGCTGTTTGCTGTTGATGGCTCCACGCCGCTTCCTGGGCGGATGGAACGGGGCGGGGGGCGGGGATCAGGCGGGACCCGGGCTCGGCCACCTGCCCTGCCCCAGGGCCTCGAGGCACCGGAGTCCAGTGGGGCTGGAGCGGGTCCTCGTAGCCAGCAGAGCCCATCCCGCCTCTAGGCCTTTCCCCGGGCTGTTCCTGCGGCCAGAATCACCCTTCCCCCATCACCTGCAGTCACCGCTGCTGGCCTTCGACTCACCTGGCTATCACCTCCTCCAGGCTGGCTCCCTGACCCCCACCCACAAGGTCCCCGTGTCTACCTGGGTACCACCTCACCCCCAGGCCCTGGGACCCCAGAGGCCGCAGGGGTGGAGCCTGGGCATCCCGGCTGGCTGGGAGGGGGAGTAGAGGAGAGGGGAGGTGGACCTCAGGTGCCCAGGTGTGAGGGCACCTAGGGCTGCCCACCGGGCGCTTCTGGAGGCCCTCTGTCCCCACCCGCCCGTGACCTCAGACGTGGCCACAGACTTGCTCTGGCCAAGGAAACGTGAGTGGGGGAGGTGCAAGCCTGTGCTTCTCTGAGTCACCAGGTTGGGCCCAGCCCCCAATCACGGGCCTCGGGCCTCAAGCTGGGGAACCACCAACGAGGTGGGTGCAGGAAGGGCTCTGGTGAAGGCCCGGCCCTCGCCCTGGTGCCCCTTGGATCTGCACCAAGGCGCAGAGCTGCACACAGGCTCACGGAGAGAAACAGCGTGTGCCTGTGTGTGCGCGCGTGTGTGAAGGAGTGCCGGGCTCCCGAGGAGGCCTGAGCTCCCACGGGTGCACGCAGGCCTGGCTGTCTGGCTGGTAAACAAGCCTGCCTCTGGGAGAAAGGTGGCTGTGCCCTGGAAGCCGCCACTGGGGGAGCAGCACAAGAACACACACAGGCAGAGCGTGCGTGTCTCTCACACACACACACACGCACGCACGCACACATGCACACACACACACACACACACACACACACACACGGCGGCTGGGCTGGGGGCGGGGGCAGGCCCAGTGCAGGCCCAGGTCCTCTGCCATCCGCCCCACTGTCCCTGCTGACACCCCAAGACCCTGCACCACCAGGGCTCTTTTCCCGGGAGCAGTGGTAGAGACAGGAGCCCCCCACCCGAGGAGGAGGAGGGGGGAGACCCCCGTGGGGGCTGAGAAGCTGGGGCAGAGGCCCCAGGGGCCAGGGCTTCGGAAGGGCAGCTCTGAAAGACCGCCGTGTGTCAGTCGTCCCTGGGGTGTTGGGGAAGGTGGGCAGATGCCACAGGAGGTTCCTTTCACAGAGGGGCTGCGCTGGATGGCTTCTGGGGGTCCTTCCTCTCCCAGGTAAGGAGAATGACACCCCTCATCAGGAGTGCTGGAGGCTTAAAGAGCTGTTTGCCCCAACTCCCTACGCGGGCCTGCTCGTTACTCAGCACAGCACAGCCTGTCTGGACTGCCCTGCGCCCCAGGCTGAGGGAGCCGCGGGCCACGGAGGTGGGACCAGCCAGGCCCTCACTGGAGCCTCTCCTCACTCGTACCTCCCAGCCAGGGGAGAAGGCCACACTCAGACACCAGTCCTCAGTCAGGGCCAGGCGGCCTGAGCGGTACGTTGGTACCACAAAAGGAGGCTGCACTGGACCGGGGGATGCCTCAGAGCACACCCCGGGGCCAGGGGTCAGGAGTGCCCACTGGCAGGGCACTGGGCCCTGCGGGGCGGGGAGCACAGGATAAGGGCCCCCTCAACCCGGGCCCCTGAGCGCTCACCACCGCCCTCCCCCACCGGCCACTCACTGTCGGATGAACTGGATGGCGTCCTCGTACTTCATCCCACTCTCGATGAGGGCCAGAGCCACGAGGACCGGAGCCCTAGAGCGGACGGCAGAACGAAATCACCCGAGCCTCTACTCCCAACCCCTCCCCTGACAGGCCGCCTACTGAAGACACAGAGCAATGCCTTCCCCCTTGGGGCCTGAGGGCTGCCCAGACTCCCCCAGTGCCCTGCCCTGCCCTGTGGAGGGCACAGGCTCCTCCGGACCCTGCTGTGTGACCTCAGGTGAGCCAGGCAACCTCTCTGTGCCTCAGGCTCCTTGTGTGTAAATATGTTGGTGGGAGGGTTGAAGGAGGGAGAGTAAAGCGCTGGGCTTAGGTCTGGTTGTGGATAAGAGATTGACTCTTGGCTATCAACCCCACTCAGCCAGTCCCTCTGCAAACGGGGATTCCACCACCTGGGTCCGTCAGTGAAACCCAGGCTATTTGCTGGGGGCAGGGCCTTTGTGCCTGGAGAGGGGCGGGGCTGGCAGCTCCTTCCTGCTCAAGTGCACAGTCCCAACCACAGCAGGAGGGAGCAGGGTCAGACTCTGGGAAGGACTTCCTCCCCGCCCAGGTCTGGGAACTTCCAAGGAAGGAGGTCATGTGTGATGTGGGCTCAGCACCCACATCCGAGAGTGAGCCAGGCCACAGGGTCCCCAAGTTCAAGCCAGCTGCCCTGCCCCGCCAGCTCACCGTCCCAGGCCGGCCACGCAGTGCACAGCCACGCAGCTGCCGGGGTCGTCACAGAACTTGGTCTTCAGCAGGCTCAGCCAGTCCTCCACCACTCTGCCGGGTGGAGGCGCCCCGTCGTCAAACGGCCAGTCCTGCGGAAGGAAGCAGCCCGTGAGGGCCCTCCACGCCAGAAGGTGGGGTGAGGGGCACAGGCTGGCCTGCCCACGGGCTCTCGGGAAGCACAGAGGGTGTCGGGAGCCCACGAGGTGAGGGCCAGGGCACAGGGCCAGGGAGCTCCCCACTGCGAGGCTCCTCTTCATCCTCTCCGCTCCCTCAGCTGCCCTCTCCTCCAGGAAGCCTCCCCGGAACACCCTGCTCTTTTCTTCAAGGAGCCCCGGGAGCCCTACCCCCCTCCCCATCAGCCCACACTGCGATTCTGGGGCCAAAGCCTGACCCTCACCCAGCCTGAGAGGTTCTGGGTCAGGAGGCCCAAGGGGTCTGGCCCACAAACATGGTGACATGTGCCTGTCTGTGTCCCCAGCCCCCAGCACAGCTGCACAGAGCAGGCCGGGCCCAGTGAGGATGGAAGCACTTAAGTCCCAGTGGAGCAGACTTAGTGCCGTTGAGTACATCCACATGTGCCCACCAAGGCTAGGCCCCCGGGTCACCTAATCCTGTTGCCGGACTCCAGATTCAGCAACCCCTGGAGGAAACCGGTCTGCCTGGCGGCTGTAAGTCTAACTCAGATCCTTCCTGCTGCAGTGAGAGGGGTGCGAAAGGCTGCGGACTCCCTGTGCCACGGGTCGCTTTACCACGTTCACCTGGTGCTTTTCAAGCACCCACGCTCTACAGGTGAGGAAACTGGGATCACTCAGCGGGGAAGGGGCAGAGGCGGGACTCAGGCAGGCCCGTCTGACCCTGAGGCTCCGACCCTTCCACCACTCTCACCACGGTCGCCTGGCTCGGCGTCCTCCCCAGAGGGCCGGCCCCAGGGCTCTGGTCGAGGCACCGGGAAACCCGTGGCCCATCCCACAGGGCCTGCCGCCTAGACGCAGGTCCCCAGCACCGGGGACCAAGGAAACAGCCCCCAGGGTCCCTCCCCACTGCCTCGGTAGAGCCTCCCCAGGGGCCCGCCAGGTGCCCCCAGCCCACCCTCCCGGAGGCACCCGCTGCCCGGTGACAGGGCCCCGAACGCCAGGCAGGGAGACAGAGGTGCGCCCCTGAGGCAGCCCAGACCCTTAGAGGTGAGGCCCGGGCACGAACACGGCGAGGGGGGCGCAGCAAGGCGCACGCGGAGAGGCCACGCGTGCCTGCTTCCCGGTGCGGGGCCCCAGCTCCCTGCAGCCCCGCCCCGCGCGGCAGCCTCACCACGACGGTGATGCCGTCCTTCTCCAGCGGGGCCTTGTCGTAGGTCACTTCGCACACACGCACCACGGTGGTGGCCCCGTACTTCTTCAGGTCCTGGCAGGGGAAGGAAGGCAGGGCTGAGCCGGGACTGCGGGGCTCAGGGCTGGGGACCCCCTGACTAGGCAGAAAGGCTGACACCCAGCGTGAATCACCAGTGGCTCACTGACTTTCAGGCTCAGTGACTTGCCGAGGGTGGGACAGTCTTACCTGATGCTCCTGGGGCAACTGTCCCTGGGCCCACCCAGCAGCAGGGAGGGTGTCCCCACCGACCCTCCTTGCCATCGTGGCTACCCAGCCGGGAGCCAGCTTCCTAGCACTACCTCCCTCCTCTCGGGTGCTCAGGGCCCCAGATCACATCAGCAATTTCCAGGCAAAGATCCTGGGTCCCCAGGCAGGGATAGGACACCACCAGCCCACACATGAGCCCCTGCACGGTCCCTGCTCTGGGCAGCCCTCCCAGCCAGGGTTGCAGGGACAAGTCCAGTCAAGGGGCACAGCCAGACCCCGAACAGAGGCTTTCAGAGTCTCGGCAGGGCAGGCCTCGGGGCGGGGAGGGCAGGCGCCTGCCCAGATGGCACCCGGGAGGGAGCCAGGCCCTGCACACCAGCGGGGAAGCCCCGGGCTGCCAGGGAGAAGGTCACGGCCAGGCGTAGGGATATTTATACACTGGGGCGGAGGGCTCCACTCCACGGGGTCCACGTGCCGGGGCTGCACCCACCCCGACCTGCTCCCAGCAATTTTAGGAGCAGTGAGGAACCGGCTGCTGGACCTTGCTCATCATGCGACGGGGACACTGGACCCCGTGAGGACAGCACAGAGCTATTCTGAGAATGCGGGGAGCAGGGGGCGGTGGTGCAGGGCTCTGAGGCCAAAGGGGCGCCTCACATCCCTCTGTGCCTGCAGCCGAGGGTGCTTCCACCCAGCCCAGGGCTGGGCCCTGACCCTCATCACAGACTGAGCGCTGCCCCCGCTCACACGGAGCCCTGCCTCTAGCGACAGACTGAGCTCTGACCCTGCTCCCACACTGAGTCCTGACCCTCCATCACACACTGAGCCCTAATCCTGGTCACACTCAGCCCTGACCCTAATCACAGGCTATACAGGGGGACAGCCCTCCCCTACAGGGTCCCACCTCAACATCCAGGGTCCAGGTCCCCCAATGGCAGGGTGCCCACTGCCTCTCTCTACGGGTGCTGAAGTCCTCTCGTGCCCAGGCCCCTGTTCAACCAGGACAAGCGCTCAAGGAAGCTTATCTCATGTTGCAGAGGGAATGGCTGGAGGCCTGAGGCCACAAATGGCCCTGCACACAGCCACAGGCTCTGCAAACAGGAAGGGGCACTACAGAGGCCAGTCTCCTGCAGGGGCCAGGTGGAGAGCTGCAGGCTCTGCAGACACACCTGGCCCCATCTGCTGCGGCCACGAGCAGCGCACACCTCAACCTGCTGGCTCCCAGGGTCCGGCGGTCACTCTATCCCGGGGCCGCCTCGGACTCCCGCCCAGCCCCTCCTCACACAGATATCTGTGGCCTGAAGCCCCCAGCCGGCCTGTTCCAACCCAAGGATTCCCCCACTGCCGGTGGGCTTCCTGCGGCCTGGGCTGGCCATGCAGCTGGCCTTCGTGCCCTGCGACCGCCTGTGTCCAGGCTGCTGAAGCAGCCAGTCCTCACATGGGGGACCCTCCCTCCTCCTTCGCTCAGCCTCCTCACAGAGGCCAAACGGCCAGCAAAGGCTCGGGACTGCGCCGGCCACAGGTGACGTCCCGAGGAGGCGAGGCCCGTTTCTCCTCCTGCCTCGGAACCTGCCTCTGTTCGTGCAGCGTGGACTCCCGCTGCCCACCCTGCAGGCCCCAGCGGGCCCAGCGGATACCCCCGCAGTCCTCACCCCAGCTCTGCGGGAAGGACACCCTCGGGTGCCCCCCGGGGACCCTGTAACCAGGCTGGCAGCTCCGCTCCCAAGCGCAGTCTCTGGGCCGACAGCTTTGCGTCTCACTCTGCGGCCCTCGGGAGACCCCCGGCCGCGCGGCCGGGCGTGCTGGACACTCACCGCGATAAAGCTGCTGAGGGTGGCGTTGGTGGGGTTGTGCGTGATGAGGAAGCGCATGTTCTTGTAGCTGACCTCCACGGGGGCCGGCCGGTTCATCCGCGCCATGGCTGCACCACGAAGGCGGGGCGGCGCCCAGGAAGGGCTGCAGGCGGGGCCGGGGGCGTGGGTGGGAGAAGGCCCCAGCAGCCCCCCAGAACCCAAGGAGAACGAGATCCCTGTGCTTGTCCAAGAGAGAGAAAACGCTTCTTTAAAAACCTGCCCCCCAACACCGCGCACAAATGTTGTGCAAATACTTGGGAGGGGGGAGGATGCTGCCCGGATTAACGGGTGGATAATTAAAAAAGAAAACCCAACTCTTTAAAAAACGAAAGGAACGAAAGAGCCCCCCGGAAGTAAAATGGACCAGTCCAAGCTCCTGCCTCTCCGTGCTGGATAATTACAAGGGGGCAAAAGCAAAAATAACGACAACCAAAAACAGTCAGCAAAGAAATCTTTAAGAAGCCCAAAGTGAGTCCGACCGCTGCGGCCGTGGCCAGCGCTCTCCTGTCGCTGGGGACGCCCCGTCTGCATCCGTGGACAGGTCGACGGCCGCCTTCACTCAAAGGCCCCAAACCCCCAAGGACCAAAGGAAGAATGAACTCCAACTGAACCAACGGGGCGGCCTTGGGGTGGGAGCAGGCGGCTGTGACACGGGGCCTCCGTCACGTTACCCCATCGGGGTACGGCGAGTCCTGGAAGGGGGCAGGGGGCTCAGGCGGCAGCGCCGGCCCCGGGCCGGGCGGCGGGGGCCATGGGCGGGCGAGGGCAATGGTGAGGGCCGGGGGCGCGGGGTCTCAGCAGCAGGCGCGGCGGCGATGCTGGCCGCAGCGGCACTCAGAGTGGCCCTCTGAGGCCCTCTCCATAAATCCCGGGCTGGTCAGCGGCAGGCAGCGTCTGGGGAGGAGGGGAGAAAAAGAAATGAAAAGGGAAGGGGTCCCCGGGCGCCCCACCTCCCGGGAGGGGTCCCGGCCGGTGCTTCTCCCGGGCCCTGCTACAAGGCCGCGCTGAGCGAGCCACCCTCCCTGGGCCTTGGTTTCCCCATCTGGGAGCATAAGGAAGGACGGCTCCTGCTAGGGCTGACCCAGAGCCCTGAGGTGACAGGACAGCCACCAGGACAGGGCAGAGAGGGACGGACGGAGGGACATACCCCTCCCCCGGGAGCGTGCTGAACCCCGAAACACGGATTTCAGGGCAGTCTGTGGTAACAGAGGCCCAGCCCCCATCCCCTGAGCCCGGGCACCCCAGGATGTCCACCCCCGCCCCGGGACAGTCACCCCCTCCTCTGCAGAACGCCGGCCTCTGTGGCATTTCCAAGCCCACGCTGCTCTGGGCCAGCCGGTGCTCCGGGAAAGGGGCTCAGGTGCAGAGCACGGCGGGCTGAGGGTACGGCAGCCTCACTCACGGCCAGGCACCGCCTTACGCATCTCTCGAGGGCTCCCCGGGGAAACCTCCGGCTCTGGTCAGCCTCTGCCCTGGGCCACCGTCCACCACTCGCCCACAGGGCTGGCCACGCACCGGAGGTAAACAAGCGGCTCTGCCCTCCAGCAGCTCGGAGAAGCGGGGACAGACCACAGGGGCCAAATGGCCAGGACCGGCCACCAGGTGCTTGCCAAGATGGTAACAGTGCAGGTGGCCAGGAGTGGGGTCCCGCTGTGACAGGGCCTCAAGGAGGGATGCTGCTGGGCCACAGAGACAGCCATCAAGCACCTCGCGCCTGTCTCTCACTCTCTAGGCCCCAAAGGGCCAGGGCCAGGGGCCCCGGCAGGAGCACCCAGCCAGCCTCACTCCCACCCACACAGACGGGCTGGGAGGACTTGGGCACATCACTGGCCTCAGTTTCCCCATCTGTACAGTGAGGGGCCAAACGAGATGCTGCCAAGGTCCCTCCAGCACAACCCAGTGGTCAGCGGACGCCCCCGGCCACGGGGCTTGGCCCAATCCCACCTGCTCACCCGGCAGGTCCTCCATCCCCCGCGGCAGACAACTCTTACCTCTGCCCCGCCCAGCACCCCGTTCCCCAGCTGCCCACCAGGCCGGCTGGGCCCCTGGAGCCTCAACCTGGGTGCAGACAGGGCCCGCAGCTGGGACCCGGACGCGGTGGAGGGCCTCCAGCGCCGCTCCCAGGCTCACACTCTGCTCTGTGCCTTGTCTAGGAGGGTTACGCGGGCGTCCCCGGGGAGGGGGCAAAAGACAGGGAGAAGGGATCCCGCACCCTCCCAGAGCGAGCTTCGCTCCCAGTACAGGCAAGGAAGGAGCCAGCCGCGGGCGCCCTGAGCAGCACACAAACACCTGCTCCTCCTGGGGCTGCGGGCTGTTCCTGTGTGCGTGCGTGTTTACCAGGAAGCCACAGGACTACAGGCCTCTCCAAGGGCCTGACCCGCCACCTCACCGCGCATAGCTGCTGGACACCTGGGGAGACCCCGGGGGCAAGGGCACATGGCCTGGCTCTTCTGCCAGTGTCCCTGGATGGCCCTCAGAGCTGAGGGCCCAGAGCCACACCACACTGCTGCCCACGTGAGCCTCAAGGGTCACCCGTTGGCAGGGGTCAGGGGGCCCGGCCCTAGCTAGAATGGGGTCAGGGTCTGGGCCGAGGTTGAACCAAGATCACTGCCCAGGCCGGGTCGGGCTCTAGCCACACACCCCACTTGTCTCCTCCATGTCTAGGGCCCACACCCCCAGGTGAGAGCAAAGCAGTGAAAGCCCCCTTTCCTGCCCCGGGCAGCCAGGCCTGTGGCTCAACCAGGCCTGTGGCCTCCCCCCAGGGAGGGGCCCTCCCTCCTAACCACACCCCCTCGGTGAGGTCACTGAGCAGGCCCCCAGGCAGGGCTGACCCAAGTCCACCAGCCACTGCTCCTGGCCGCCACCCCCCATGATGCGGGAGCCCTTCTGGGAGCCCAAGGCCCCTCCCTCT
This sequence comes from Monodon monoceros, assembly GCF_005190385.1. Lineage (NCBI taxonomy): Eukaryota > Metazoa > Chordata > Mammalia > Artiodactyla > Monodontidae > Monodon > Monodon monoceros. Next base: position 850,129 of record NW_021703770.1, read on the forward strand.
GGCCTTCCTACCACCGGCCCCACGTCACTGCTGGGCTGGGACCCCAGCGGCCTCCACCCGGGCCGGCTCTGAGCCCTCTGCTATGTCCAGAACAGTCCTCCTTTCCAGACCCGTTAGGGGCGGCCCCATCCTGGCCCCTGCTTGCAGATAAATAAACCAGCCAGGGAGAGCTGGAGGGCCTTCTCGGGGCCCTGACCACGCCAGGCCCCGGGAAGCGCTCCTCGCGGGCGTTCTCAATCTCAAGTCCAGGAGGCTCATTCCCGGTGGCACAGCTGGTTGAGAAGCTGGAGTTTGCAGAGGGCTTCAGAGAGCGCCAGCCTCTCTGCACCCCGGACCCTGTATGATATTGGGGGGAGGCTGGAGGACCACGGCTCAGTGGGGTCCCAGGAGAGCTAAGGAGGGGGGGCATGGGAGCACCGTGGGCGGGGCTGGGACCAGTGGGCTGGGGTGGCGCCGTGGGCGCGCAGGCATCCTGTCCCGCGGTGTTCGAGCAGCAGGGCGAGGGGGCGGGGGAGACGGGCGGGGGAGGCTGGTTCCGAGGGATACGGCCCCCTCCCCGGGGCGGGGCTGGGGTCCTCCCGGCACGGCCCCCGCCCTCTTGCGCCCCGGCTCACCGGCGCGCAGGCGTCCCGCCTCCACCGCCTCCATTCGCGCGAGGCCGGGCAGGGCCGGGACGCGGTGGCTGAGACCCAGTGCGCGGGGCGCGCCGGCCTCCCCACGGATGCTCCGCGGCCAGGCTGCCGGGGGGCTATTTATAGCGCCCGGGCATCACGTGGGCGGCGTGGCCGGTGACCGGCGAGCGACCCGGCTTGTAGTGGCTCCCACACCTGCCGCCTAAATATAACCACGACCCGGCCCGCGCGCAGGGGCAGACAAAAGGGCGGCGGAGGGCCGAGCCGGGAGAGGAAACGCCGCAGAGGAAAGGGAAACGCAAGGGCGGGGGCGCTGTTCGCGCACCCCGCCTTCCTCCCGCCGGGCTCCGGCGCCCTCCTGAACCCTCTGGGGCTCCCCATGGCCTTCCTTCTCCAAGGAAGGATTCGCTCTGCGGAGAGGGAGCGGCGCCAGGTCGTGAGGAGCTCAGCATGGAGCCAGGCTCCTGGCGGGGACCGCAGCACAAGCCAAGGCCCAGAGGGCGAGCTCCCTACGTTGCAAATGGGAAGGAGGGTGCCTGTGGCCCAGGTGGGTTCCCGAGGGTGACACCCACAGGATGGTGGCCCACCACCTGGTCTGGCCCTGAAGCCCTCCTGCTCCAGCCTCAAACCCGGGGGCCCCTCCACTGTGTGCCCCCTTCGTGGCCCTGGCAGCTCCTCCCAGATGCTGCTGTCCCGCACTGAATCGTCACCACACCCCTGGGCGGGCGCTGGCACCCCGCCCCAACCCCCCCCCCCCCCCCCCCCCCCCCCCCCCCGTATGCAGGTGAGGAAACCGAAGCACCCGGACACACAGGGAGCGGTCTCCACATCCCGGCTCATCCTCCAATGCTCAGTGCAGACGCCCCCTCCCCAGAAGGCCCTCTGTGATGGGAAGCCCTCCCTGGGTCTGGGCCTGCCCCCCCCACAGCAGGGTCCTGGCTTCACCTCCTGGAAGCGCCACGTCAGGAACACGAATGCTCCCCAGCCTGTGAGCCCCGAGAGTGCAGCCTGGCACCGCAGTCAACCCTGTACCTGCCCCGGCCCAGGCGGAGGCCCTCGGAAGGGGGTGGAGCAGGGTGGGGAGAGCCCCCAGCACACAGGGTCCCCAGAGGCCTTGCCTCGCTGGGAACCCGGCTCTGAGCCCAGCTCCCAGACAGCCAGCCTGGCCCCTGCAATCGTCGGTCAGCACCGCAGGGGCGGGGTGGGAGGAACTGGCCAGGGGCCAGCCCAGAGCACGGCCCCCTCCCAGGCTCTCCCCACACACATACCCAGAGAGTGTCAGTCATGCCGGGACCCGCACTCTTCCCACCCTCAGCCGGGCAAGCAGGCAGAGGAGGTGAGGATAGGACAGCTGTGTACAGGGCAGAAAGGCCCGCCGGAGCCCCCTCCCAGCCAAGCCAGGTGGCCTGCCCACCGGCTCACAGCAAGGGCTCCTCCACCCAGAACCAAGGCGGGCTCGAGCCAGGACTCCCAGTCCAGTGCTCTTAGGTCCCCACTTGCAGCAGCCTCTTCCTAAAGGCCAGCTTTGGGAGCTCAGGGCCCCACCACTCTCCCACCTGGACCACTTTCTGAGAGTGTGTCCCCTCAGACACCATGCTGGACACTGCGTCCCATGAACAAGACACGTCGGCCACACTGTATTAATAAAACTGCAGCTCAGAGGGGTCGAGGGGCTTTGCCCAAGGAAACAGAAGAACCAAAGCTGGACTGTTTTGCTGGGCCCCAGAGACCCTGCTCATCCTGACCCTGGCCCTCTGGGAGAGAGGAGCCCTGGGCAAGCTGCTTCTGCCACCCCACACTACATCCTCATCCGTACAGGGTGAGAGGTCCCAGCAAGCTCTGTGACACTGCACCCAGGACCCAGAGCCCACCGTGCTGCCGAGGCTGCACCCCTGTCCACTCTCGCCTGGGGCACCTGCTGCAGCTGGCACAGTCCCAAGCCCTTCAGAGAAGTCTATTTTTATCAAGGCAGGAGCCGTTCCTGGAACCCTCCCAGATGAGCCCAAGTCCACACGCTGCTCGGGGGCCGGGAGGGGAGACCCCACAGGCCGGGTCCACGCTGATCCCCCAAGAAACCTTCCCAGAACCCTCCTGCCTCTGGACCCGTGGCACCGAGGGTCCAGCCCCTATCGCTGACCAAGCTCCACCGCCTCCCCTCCCACCCACCCCGCCTCCCTGCAGCCACATGCCCTTCGGATCAGAGAGTCCTGGCCCCAGGGTAGGTGTGTCCTGAAGGAGGAGGGGTTCAGAGGCTGTCGACTCCACCCACCTCCAGCACAGGGCCTGGCACCAGGAGGGCTCCCCACTTGTTGTGGAAGGAACAAGTGACCCAACTGTTCTGGGCAGAGGTCCAGATCCGGGAGCCATCCAGAACCCATCACAGGATCCGAGCCCCTGAAGTCCAGAGGAAACTCAAAGGTCACTACGCCATCTGATCGCCAGCCTGCACACCTCCGGTGACAGGGTGCTCACTGCTCCTGGGCAGCACCTTCCACCCTCGGGCAGCTCCCCGAGTTATGAATCCCTCCCTCTAGGGCCTCCTCAGTGCCCCCTGCTGGGATGGGGACCAGCAGCAGGAAAGTTTTGGGGCTGAATAAGCCAGCACAGCAGGCACTGTGAAGGGCAGAACTGGAGGATCAGGTGGTCAGGGAAGGCTTCCTGGAGGAGCTGGCCGACGAGGGGAACAGGCATGCTCCTCGTGCCTGGAACTTCATCATCAGGGCTTGACCAGCTGCCCTGACTCCCTGTGTAGCCCGGGGCCAATGCTTGCTCTCTCTGGGGCTTGAGGCCTCCTGTATAAATGGTGACACTGCCAGGAAGGGAAGGCACCTTCCGATGGGGCCCGCTCCAAGCCGGTCATGGGGTGCCCAGGCTGTGACCTGGAAGCAGAGCTGTTGGGAGCAGGCTTGAGTTTCCACCCGGGGAAGGCACCTGTTCTACCCTCCAGGATCTGGAGATGGGGAAGAGGGCTGCGAACACACTCCCCGGAGCTCCACCACTGCCCCTGGGCGCTGCATGGGCCGCCCTCACCACACCGTGGCTTTAATGGTGCCTCGTGGGGCGTGGTACCCACTTGCCAACCCAAGTGGCCCGCCCGCACGTACCATCAGCCGCCAGCACTGACCGGGCCGCAGCTCCAGTGCAGACCCAGGAGGCAGAACTGCTACCTCCGTGGGCAGTCGTGGGTGTGGCCAAGGCCGCTGTGCTCCACCCTGGCTGCCACCAGGCACCCTGGGTCTCCTGAACCCGAGGGGTACGCCAAGCCCGCCAGGCCCACGCTAAGCATCCCTGGCCTCAATGGCACCCACCTGGCCGGCACCCACATGGTGAAGGCTGCCTGCCACCACTCTGCAGGCTGCCCTTGCCCCAGTCCTGGCGAGGGCTTGGGCCTCCCCACCTTGGCCTCAGCTGGCCTGGCCACACCCTGCTGGGCCTGGACACTCCCCTGGAGGGACCTGGCATGAGAGGAAAGGAGTAGGGCCGGAGGAGGGGGGCTGAGCAGAGGAGTGACAGGAGGACAAGGGCCGATCTGCCTGCAGAGCTCTGGGCTCGCCGGTCTGGGGTTGAACCCAAAGCTGTCTGTGACCACCTGCCCCTCGGAGCCCCGGCTCCTCACCAAAAGGTATGACAAGCCCTGCCTTGCTGGGGTGTCGAGGGGACAAAGGGACGGGCACTGACGGCTGGAAAACGGGGCCTCTATGGCCACCATGCAGCCGCTCAGACGAGGAAACTGAGGTGCAACAGGGAAAGCAGGACTGCCAGGTGCCCTGCAGGTGCCCCTTCCGCCACCCCGCTGGGGGGAGTTCCCCCGCCTGGGTGCCAGAGACAGCACCCCTCCCTCCCAGACCCAGCTTCCTGCCGGGGGCTTACAGCTGGGGGCACAGATGGCTTGGAAGGTGTGGCTACTGCTGGCCAGGCCGCCTGTGACATCACACAGGGACACACTGGCCGCAGCTCACGCAGGTGTCCAGGTACATGGGAGACTGCACCCCTGGGGCTGCCTGCCTCTGCTTGAAGCTCCACTGTTCACCCATCATTGCCCAAGACACCCCACTCCCACACTTCCCCCCTACCGAGCCCTCAGCACTGGCTCTGAGCCCACTCTGCCACTGGGGTCCTCCCTGCGGCCTCCCCTGCTCCCGGCCCAGAGCTCAGGACTCCCTCCAAGGGGGACAGAGGAGCCAGCATCCGTTCATTCATTCATTCATCCAACTTACGAATGTTCATTGAGCATCTTCCAGTGCCGGGTGCTGGGCTAAGCTTGGGGGACACGGGAAGAAGTCACCGGAACAGGCATAAAGCCGGCCCACCCCCAAACGGGACTGCTGACCACCCTCCACCCACCCCCACCCTGAGAAGCCACCTCCCACGGGCATGGGCGGGCCGGCTAATTACAACACTGCGGCTGCCCCAGGAGGGGGTGGAGGTGCCCCCCATGCAGGCAGCATTACTGAGCCAGGGGTCACCTCGCCCCTGGAGCCAAGCCCCTTGGGTTCCTCGCAGAGACCTCCCTCCACCCTGTGCCTCAGCTTCCCGCGCTGTCACTCACAGGGTTAGAACGGAGCATTTTCGCAGCGCCACCTGTCGCTGGGCTACCCAGGTCCCACCTGGGCCACACCTGCCACCGGCCCAGCCTCCCCTCCCCTGGCTCCTGCAGGGGGAGCATCGCCCCCATGGAATTCCAGGCACTTGACCGCAAGCCTCTTTCCCTGGGACCACGCAGGGTTCCCCTGCAGCACCCCTCCCCCAGCTCCAGATCAAACACCATCTCCCCCAAAAATCTTTACTGACCAGGTGACCTCCGCGGTTACTCTCTGTGCCTCAGTTTCCCCATCTGCAAAGAGGGAAACGACCGCAGCTGCCTGACAAGGCCTGGCACGGAGCACCACCACAGCCCGGCCGTCAGCACTGCCTGTGGTACCCTCACCCGGAGCGCAGACGCTGCCCCCTCCTCCAGTCTCAGCATGGCCACCCGCCTCCGCCTCCTCCAAGGCTGGACGCAGAGCCATTGACCCCGTCCCCCATGTCAGGGCCTTGCCTCCCCGGGTCCCTCCCCCGTGCTGCTATGCCCCTTCCACCCCAGCACCCCCAGGCAGCTCAGGACCCCACCTGAGACCCAAACTCGGGACACAGAGTTGTCCTCAAAGGAGGCCCGCCCACCCTGCCCCCCATCAGGGGAGGGGAATCGCAGGGACCTCCTGCCCCCCACCCCTCCCTTCTCTCTCTTCCACCTGCATCCAACCAGCTGGCCCACCCTCCCCACCAGGGTGGGTAGCAAGAGACATGTGTGTTCTTATCTCAGAGGGAGGCTCAACACAGGTTTGATGGGGCCTCCAGCCCCAGACTAGACCCGGGAACAAGGTCCCATGTCATTCACCCACCCCCAACCCCCCACCCCCAGTGAGTGGTCACCACAGCGAGGCCTGGCCTGGGGCTGGAGATGGTATGGTGGCGCCCACCCTGCTGCTGCCCACACAGCATCCATGGCTCCCTATAGCCTAGGAAACTAAGTTCTGAATTTTCAGCCCTGCCCCTCTACCCTCAGTAGGGGGAGGGAAGGAGGGGGCTATAGGATTCATGCCTCCAATCTCCCTTTTCTTTCTAGGACCCAAAATGCCCCCAGACACTCCTCACCCACAAGACCAGGTGAAGGTGCCCTCCTCCTCCAGGAAGCCCTCGGTGCCCTCCAGGCCTGGGTTTTCATTCCTATGTGTACCTACCCAGCATCCATGTGGGCACTGGGGGTCAGGGGTAAGTGAACCCTCACGACCCTACCCTCAGGGCAGGGTGGGGGTCGGTGGGGGGACACACAACCAGGCGGTGGACTGAGGTCGACAGAAAGGACATTGACTGGGGGGTAAGGGGGTAGACATGGAGGCCTCTCTGAGGAGGTGGCTTCTGGGCAGAGACTCAGGACCCACACCCACGGCAGGGGCCCCCGAGCGGGGACACATCAGACTCCCCGTGAGCTCCACGAGAACAGCGTGCCCCGTCTAGCACTGCTCGCCAGCGCAGGACCCCTTCCACCCCCGCTGTCTCCGTCACCCTCACTGCTACACACACCCCCATCAGAGGCCAAAGACTTACGAGCCCCATTCCACACGGAAGCCAGACAGAGAGGCGGAGCAGAGCCACCGAAACCCGGTTTTCCGGTTCGAAGCCCAGGGTTCCTTCTCTTCACCCCAATGAATCAATGCAAACGTCATCCAGTCAGAGCCCGGGCCCTGGGGAGTGTTAATACAGACAAGGCCTTCAGAGCAGCGGGAACGGATGCCAGGAGGCCCAGCCACAAGCATCCGCCACCGAGCTCCCGGCCCTCAACTCAGAGCCCAGCAACTCTTGCTTTGCACACAGTTATGACCGACCTAGAAAGCGGGGTACTTCCAACCCCCTCAGGGGGTTATTAAAACCCAAGACAACAATGGATGACAATCTAAGCTACCACTTATTAACAATAAATATTAACAACAGCAGTTACCACCTGTCGAGAACCTGCTTTCTGACACAGCCTAAAGACTGTTAGGGTCAAACAGATGGTGAGGTCCTCTGTTCATCGGCTGGGGCTTCTGCGTCCCTGAAAGCTCCACTGATTCATTTTGTACGAGGGGACTTAACGCGGCCCGACAGGTTGCTGTGAGGCTCAAACTCCGAATCTGCATTGATGGCCAAACGAACCACAGACTGCCTGGGGGCTGGGCTCTCTCCAGCCCCCGCAGCACCTCCAAGGGCACCTGCTGGCCAGGTGGCCCCGGCTCCCTTCACGCCAGCTGGCGAGGAGTGGTTATTCACAGCACCTCCTCCTTTCACTCCCCAACGTGATGATACGTGATCACCCGTGTGGTCACTGCATCGTGACCCTCAGTTAACACGAGGACACGGGTGCACAGGAGGCTTGGTCACTACCCAAGGGGCAGAAGAACCAGGCTGGACCCCGGCGGGGCCTGAGTCCCTTCTCTGCACTGTGACCCCGTCCCACCTCTGACCGTGTGACCAGGACCGCTGGTCACCCTCCCCCTGTACCGCCGAGGCAGAGGGCGCCAGAACCCGGAGGCCGGGGCTGCACAACGTCACAGAGCCTGGGAGGAGGGTGTACATTCCCACGTGGGCCAGTCTGGGCTCTGGAAGGAAAAGGACCCCTCGCCCCATTTGATGGAGGAAACCACCGAGGCTCCCAGCTGAGCTGCGAGCATGAGCAGGAAGGCCTGGGGACCCCCGGGCCCCGCCCTCTCTTGGGGTCTGCCTACTTCCCGGTCCCCACCCCACCCAAGCCTGCCACGAGCCCGCGGACACTCACCCTCCGTCCTCAGTCCTGGAGTCGGCAGAGGCCGGCCCCCAGCCCAGCTTTATCCCCGGCCTGGCCTCCCTCCCAGCCTCCGGGCCTCCCGCCCTCCCCACGTCAAAGGCCCTGGAACCACCCGCCTGCCCGGGAGGCGGGGGCTCAGGCAGGGGCAGCCCCGGAAGGATCCCGTCTCCCAGGGCAGCCCCGGCAGCCGAGCAGGGGGGCTGGGGCACAAGTCTGTGGTCACGGCGGGCACCCTGGTCCCGGGAAGAGGGCAGGAGAGCCCCCCTCCCCTGCTGGGCCGGGCTCCGGGGCCCGCAGGGGGCAGGACAGTCCCCAGGGCCCTGTAACTGCTGGCAGCCAGAGCTGACGGGGGCAGCAGGGGAGGCGGGGCCCCCTCAGAGATAGCGGGGAGGGGTCAGAGGCACCAGAGCCCAGGCCCTGCAGCTGGGAGGGTGGGGGACCGGAGCGACAGCCTGGAGGCTTCCCGGGTCTCCGGCGCGTCTCCGCACTGCCCGCGGTGGGCTGGAAAGGGGGTCCCAGGGCCCTTCCCTCGCGGGGATGGGGAGCCCACCGCAGCCCCATCCACCCCCAGAGAAACAGCCCAGCCCTGTGCAGCCCGCCCCCAACCTAAGCAGCCCCCTGGTGCCCTCCCCAGCCTGCTCAGGGGGGCAGCCAGGTTTGCCCAGAGCCCCACTGAGCCCGGCGCTCAATTCCTCCTGTTTCCTCCGCAAGGAAGCCAGCGAAGAAGCGAGTTAGCCCACCCGGCCCAGGCCTGGGATCCTCGGCCCTACAAAAGCACTGAGGAAGTGGGAACCCCACCATGGGGGAGGGGCTGTTCCTGCTTCCCAGATCAGGGTCACTTGCCCCTCCCCCACCAGGATGCTGCCCCAGTCACGGTGACATCAGGAGGGGGGGAGCCCATGGGGGGGGGGGAGGCGGTATCTCAGGCCCACCCAGCCCCCAGGGCTGTACTTCTAGGGGGCAGAGGGAGGCCACCAAGAAGTCCACGCTATGCCTGCTCCCTGCCAGGTGAGCAATGGGGGCATTTCCTAGCTGTAGGAGGGGCCTCTACCCCATGCCACCCAGACGGCTACCCCATAACCTCCCCACGCCCTGCCACATCCACAGGTCCCCACTGGTTCCCACCGGCTGCCACCCCCAGACGGAGGCCCCTCCTAAGGGCCCGTCACCCAGGCTCAGCCCGTCATGGCTACCCGGTGCCTCGGCCAGTCCCCAAAGCCCTCCCCAGCCACCCAGCCCTCCAGCCTCACAATACCAGGGACCTCCACACAGAGACGGGCTGCCCACCTTTCTGAGGCCCAGGCCTCACCACCCCCTTCGGGGCCCCGGCATCTGTATTCACACGCACAGCTGGGCTGACCCGGGCAGTTGGGAGCAGTGTTCTGTAGGCCCTGCCGCGCCCCCGGCTCCCTGCTTGTAGAGCCCCCAGTCCCAGGGGTCTGGTTGTCTGAGATGCAGAGCCCATCACTCTGGAGTGTGGGGCGCTGGGTTGGGATTCTAGCCAGGGGGAGCAGAGCTTCAAAGCCTGCCCCACCCTCGGACTTGGACCAGCACCCACAGTCCCCGGCGCGTTCCTCCCGGGCCCCGTGGGGCTGGCACCAACTCCTGGCACCATGCCGCCCCGTCTCCGAGGCCCCTAAAGGCCGGTGTCCAGAACAGGCGTGGCGTCCCAGCAGGGCATGGAGTTTCACGGATCCCCTTGAAGCTAATGGCCCCTGTGAGGCGCTCGCACCCCCCAGGCCCCCCTGCTCAAGTGAAGGCCCCCAGGAGGCCCAGAGGCGGCCCCCGATCCTGGCCTCCCCGAGAGCTAAGTGCTCCCCAGGCAGAGCCCCAACCCCTCTTGTTCCATGAGCGCATACACGGGACCCTCAACAGGCAGAGGGAACCCCGGGCTTAAACTGGGCTCCCGGGCTGGGGCCTCAGAGAACAGGGGGCGGTGGGTGCCGGGGCCCTCACAGAGGGTCCGTGTGGCCTAACAGGCCTTCTCACTGGCCGGGAGGAGGCTGCCCACCAAATCCTCACCCACCAGGATCAGCTGGAGACCCCACAGGATGCTCAGCTGGCAAGGGGACAAGGCCCGCAAGGAGCACGCACTGGGATGCCCACAGCGGCTGAGAAAGTCCTCCCCGGCTGCTGTGTGCCCTGGGCCCATCGCCTCACCTCTCTGGGCCTTCTGAGTCACCAGCACAAAGCAGGAGTAACAGGCCCGTTGAAAGATAAGAAAACAGAACTGTACCCCGTAGGTGCCCACGGAGTTTTCACGTGGCCTGCAGGGCAGGAGGTGGGGTGCACACGCAGGTTCCAGTGAAGCCCGCCCTGCAGAATGAAGCCTGATCAAACTGGGCCATGGCCCCAAAGCCCTCTTTGCGGAGGAGTGGCTATGGCTAACTCCTTGGGACCCCTGGCCGGTGCGGGGACGGCTCCCCGAGGGCGGGGAGGGACAGAGGAGGAGAAGGGCTGTGAGCCGCAGCCAGCACCCCGCAAGTGATGCTGCCCCTGCCCGCCGCTCCTGGGCACCCCAATCCCAACGGGGAGCAGGGTCGGCTCCCACCCCAGCACCCTCGGCAGGGAGGTTCTGCCCCCAGACAGGGCAGCCAGTCCCCTGTGCCCACCCAAACACTCTGCACCCACCAGGGAGGTGGGAAGCAGAACTGGCCTGTCCTCCACGGCTGGACCCTGTTAGCACGGTGCCCGGGGAGCTTGTGGGCCCCAGGGGCGAGTGGGCCTTGCAGCATCAGGATGTGGTGGCCACTTCTGCTCACCACCACACCCAGGAGCCTGGCTAGAGCGGGAGAGAAGCACACTCTGCCCAGGTCACAAGAGAGGAGGCTGCAGCCCAGCTGAAGCCAGGTCCACGGGCCACCCAGCAGCCTCAGGACACACGCAGCCACCGCCCAGCTCAGCCCTCCTCTTACCTCCCATGCAGGTCCCGTCCCTGGGCCCAGCGTCCAGCCCCATGAAGTGGGAGAAGGCCCAAGGACCCCTCCGTGCAATGGCCCCGCGCCATGCCCTCGTCACAGGCTGCTCCCCACATCCATCCCCAAAGCTGCACCGGAAGACACCCACCACCCCATTTTACGGATGAGGAAACCAAGGCTCAGACCATGCAATCAGTGACTTGCCTGAGGCTCCAAGCCAGGATTCCCAGCCAGCCCAGGGTGGGCACTTTCTGTGTACATTCTCCTTCAAACAGCCCCTGGAGGGAAACTGAGGCCCAGCCTCCCACAGATGTCAGGGCTCCAGGAGGCGGCCCTATCACCCGGCGCCTGCCCCAGTCCCCGGGGCCCCCCTCCCCTGCTGCGCCCGGAGCACAGGGCCACTGATGGTCAGGCGGGCAGGAAGGGGGCACGAGATCACAGAGGTGGCCGGGGCCGCTGGCCAAGGCCCTGGTGGATGCACGTCAGAGGGGCCTGCAGGAGCCGCGGGAAAGAGCTCTGACCTGGCCTCGGCAGGCCACGTCCAAAATAACCAGCCCCACCGCCCTGCAAGGACTCAGCCGGGCGCACGTAGGCCTCTCAGCCCCAGACGCTGCCAAGCTGGGCGCGGAAGGTCACAGCTATTTCTGGGCCAGCCTGGCAACAAGACGCAGCCCCCCAGCGCCCCCAAAGAGCCGGCGCAAGAGGGGCGGTCGAGGCAGGCCCCAGCCCCAGGACGCGGGGTCTCTACCTGTGGCCAAGGGTCTGCTGGGGGACCCCATGCTGCTGCCTGTTCTCTCTGAGCTGGCTCCCTTTCAAAAAGCCCATCGGGGGCTTCCCTAGTGGTGCAGTGGTTGACAGTCCGCCTGCCGATGGTGCCCCGGTCCGGGAAGGTCCCACATGCCGCGGAGCAGCTGGGCCCGTGAGCCATGGCCGCTGAGCCTGCGCGTCCAGAGCCTGTGCTCCGCGACGGGAGAGGCCACAACAGTGAGAGGCCCGCGTACCGCAAAAAAAAAAAAGCCCATCGGCACCATTAGTGTGTCAGGGTCACGTTGGTCCCACTGGCAGTTAAGGGCCTTCTCGGCCACCAAGCTCTGTGCTGGGCCCTTGGCCGGACAGAGAACCACATCCGACCCCTGAAACAAGCAGGGGCTCTGCCTTCCGCTCTCCAGTGGCTCCGACCCTAAGCGCACAGGGCCGCAGGAGGCTTTGACCATGGCAGGGACCCCCCCATGCCCACACGGGCACCCCCTGCCCTGCCGGGCCACACCCCCGGAGATGCCAGCACTGCACCCTACCACACACAGCCTCCAGCCTGGGGCTCCTCCTGCCCCATGTGGGTCACCACCACCCCCATAACTTTGTGGGCACCAATGACCATGTGGCCCATGGGAACCTCTGGCCTCTGGGCCAATGAGGCCCAGAGAGGGCAGAAGACCCTGAGGTGCAGCCTCACTCAAACCACCGGGCCAGGAAGGTTCTCTGGGGGCCGAGGGGGAGGGGACAGTCCCCTCTTATCACCCCAGGCCCAGGCTTCTGCCCCACAGCCTTGTTCAAGCTGTTCCTGCCCACCGAGTCTGCCCTTCCCAGCAGATCACGAGCTCGGGAGCCTGGCCTGGTTCCCATCCTGGCTCCCCCCTGCCAGCCGTGTGACGCCGGGCACACCCCTCAACTTCCCTGTGCCTCAGTTTGCTCATCGGTAAAACAGGTTCACTGGAAGCTTATCCTTCACGGAGCTGCCGTTGGCTCTTCTCCCGGGTCTAGAAGGACACTCCCCTCCCAAGCAGCCTTACCTGCGTCCCCCGAATGTTGCCACCGTGCTGGACACCCACGGGGGCTCTGACAGGACTCTGGGACCCCCAGGAGGGTCCACGTTCAGGTTCATGATTGTCCCAGTGGGTTCCTTGGGACACTCAAGGGGACCTCTTGCCCGCAGGATGTCTCTACAGACATGGGGACCTGAAGATCTGAAGGGCAGCCAGCGGCACATTTCCAGAATGCGGGTTTTTTTTTGGCTGCGCCACACAGCATGTGGGATCTTAGTTCCCTGACCAGGGATCGAACCCGTGCCCTCTGCAGTGGAAGCGCGGAGCCCTAACCACTGGACCGCCAGGGAAGTCCCTCCAGAATGTTTTTGAAGCCAGGCCCTAGCAATGAGGCACCTCACAGAACCCTACTTGGGCAACGCCAGGCTAGGGCACCCTGGGCCCCAGCCTCCCAGCTGTGAGGGTCGGAGAGCCTCCTGGCCTGGCCCCCCGACTCCTGCTCGCCTGTGTGTCTGGGACCATCTCTCTGAGCCTGGGCGCCATCTGTGAAGAGGGACCATGAAGGTTCCCGGCTGTGAGGAGTGTTACAGGCGGGCCATGCTGGTGGTCACCGTGTGAACGTCACAGCAGCGGTGGGGGCATACCACACACCCCTCCCTGCTTCCCCTGTGTCCCCACCTTGGCCATGCCGTGGCGACAATGACCTGAGGGTGGCAGAATTAGCTCCTGGATGCAGGCATCCCCTGCCCTGAGAACGGCCGAGGCTGGATGCCCAGCCCAAGCGGGCAGTGGGAAGGGCCCAGCCACAGGGAGCCAAGTGCCCGCCAAGCGCCCAGCCATGCCACCCTCCCCACGGCCCCTGCCGCCCCCTCGGCAGCCCCGCCAATGCCAGCAGAGCTGCCTTCCCAGACAGAAGGCAGCAGAGGGCCGGGCACAGCGCGTCCTGGGGAGCTGGGCATCAGGACCCGGGCTGCCTACAACACCCGCCTTAAGCACCTGCCCAGCTCCCAGGGGAGGAAGCAGGGAACCATCAGACCGGATGAGCCGAGGGAAACCCCTCCTCTCCCGGGCCTGAGCTTTGTGAGGGGCTGAAGCGCCTTCCAGCCTGGGGTCTGCACTGGCCCTGGCTCCCTGGGAGGCTCTGGGCATTGCTGCGGGCCAGAGGGCAGACCTGCGCCAGCCCCTCCACCCCTCCCTGCCCGGGGGCCAACTTCAGCCCCTTCCCTGGGCTGCACAGCCCGACAGCCTCCCGGGAGGGGCTGCGGGCTGAGGGCTGGATGAGCTGGCCTGAGGGTGGCCCCCAGGGCACAGGAAAGGCTCCACCTGGCAGCATCACGCGGGCCATTCCCACGGTCAGAAGGACACAGCGGCTCGCAGGCCTCCTCCAGCAGAGCTGGGCCAGGACTCCGGGGGGCAGCCGCGGGTCAGCCCCTCGGGGACCAGGAGGCCCCTGGCTGCACCTACACACTGGGCAGAAACGCCCAGAGCCGAACGACAAGGTCCTGCTGCAGAGCACAGGGAGCTGCTGTCAACATCCTGTGATGAGCCGTAACGGAAAAGAACATGAAAAGCAATGTCTGCGTGTATACGCACACACACATATATATACATGAATCACTCTGCTGCACAGCAGAAATTAACACTGTAAATCAACTAGACTTCAATTGAAAAAAAAAAAAAATGCCCATAGCCAGGTGGGTGCACAGGCCCGGCAGCCCTACTCGCCAGGCCCAGCAAGGCCAACATAAAAAGAAACGTATGCAGGGACAGAATGGGGGGGTGGGGCGCACCTCAGAGGCGACCAAGCGGGTGCCCTCTTGGCTTCATCTGACCCCTCGGCAATTCTGTGAGCTCCGCACGGGGCATGGACCCGGGGTGCAGAGCAGGGCAGGGGCTGCTCTGTGCCTGCACCCCCAGGTGCACCCTGCTGCCCGGGCTCAGGGGATTGAAGCAGGGGAGAGACCGGAGACAGATCCCAGACAAAGAAGAACACAGGCCCCACGCATCAGGGTGATGAGGGTCACGGGGCAGGGGAGGGCGGGGACTTTGCACACAGACGTCTACCTGCCCCTAAGCCTCACTCCTCCATTCACTCAGCAAAACTCAGGCCAGGGAGGAAGGATGGCCCACCTGCTCTCCCACACCCGCGGAGCACCCCACGTCCCAAGCAGCGAACAGGGGCTGCTTCACTTTCTCTTGCAAGCGAATCAAGCCCCTGTCTGCTCGAACCCTGGGACAGAGCTGGGTTACATCCTATTTTGCAGACTAACTGTGAGCCTGCTCAAGCCAGGCTGTGTGGGGCAGGGGAGCCGTTTACAAGTGTTTTTAATGGAGATGAAATTCACCTAACGTGACGTTCGCCATTTTACTATTTCACAGTGTGCGCTTCGGTGTGTTTTTTGTACATTCGCAGTGTCATGTAACCATCACCACCACCAGTTCCAGGACACTTCCATCGCCCCTAAAGAAACCCGCAGCTGCCAGCAGTCCCTCCCCAACCCCCACCCCAGCCCCTGGCAACCGGGAACCTGCTCCCTATCTCTATGGATTTGCCTGTTCTGGACACTTTCCACAAATGGAGTCATCACTGTGTGGTCCTCTGCGTCTGGCGCCCTTCATTCAGGATAATACTTGCAAGCGTCACCCACGCTGTAGGGTAGATCAGGACGCTGACCACTAGTCCACTGTGTGGAAAGACCACATTTGCGTTACCTGCTGTTCAGCGGACGGACATTTGGGTCGTTTCCAGGTCTGTTTTTATTTCACCCACAGGGACTGAGCTGCAGCACGTACCAGGGGAGCGATGCTGGACAGGGGGATCCAGGTGACACAGGGTGGGTGGGCAGAGAGGATCCAGGTCCACACCTGGGGGCACCTGGTCAGCCCCTTCCCGGCCCGTCAGGGCTGCACCAGGCTGCCGAGGGCACTGGGCATGTCTGGGAGGGACAGAGGCCCCAGCAGCCAGACGGAGGGCGAGGGGCCCTCCAGGGTTCCAGGCGGGACACTGCTGGCCTTCAAGGATGGGAAAGGTTTGTCAAAGCCTTTTTAGA
Organism: Monodon monoceros; assembly: GCF_005190385.1. Classification (NCBI taxonomy): domain Eukaryota; kingdom Metazoa; phylum Chordata; class Mammalia; order Artiodactyla; family Monodontidae; genus Monodon; species Monodon monoceros. The sequence continues at coordinate 865,795 of NW_021703770.1, forward strand.
AGTTAAAAACACAACTATCACACGTAAAGTGAGTACGAGTCTGAGATCTAGTCAATTATCTGTGATGGAGCTGGCAGGGGGCAACGATGGCTCGGAGAATTCACGGCACTGAGTGCTTTCAGCCCGCGGATTCTGAGCGCTAAAATGCGAGAGGGGAGAAGAGACCAGCGGTGTTCGATGGGGCCCCAGGGAGGCAACCTCCTCCACCCGACAAAACCGCACATTCATGCGACTCCCCCGAATCCAGGCCCCACTCAATCAGAAGCAGGTACGGACATCCCTCGAGAGCTGCATTGCCCCAGGCGGCCTGCTGGACAGCACCCAGTAGTCACAGAAGGACACGCCGCCCCCCTTTTGCCTTAAAAGATCCAACTGGGTGAATGGGGTAGGTGTCTGGGTGGAGGGCACGGCCTGAGCAAAGGCCACAAGGCAGGAAAGGGCAGGGAGCAGAAAGATGACCCAGCCTTCAGGGGAACCACAGGGAGCTGGTCCCCAGGGCAGGCGGGCTTGCGGGGCACCGGTCCTCAGAGTCCCAAATCCAGGCGTGTCACAGAATCAAGCTCAAGGTAGGGAAGTGGGAACTTCCCACAATCCCCAGCAGGGGGGCAAGACGGCTGCCATGGGTGGTGAGACAGCAACACCTGGGCCCAGGAGCCTGGAGCCACCTGGGGTGACCAGGAACCTGAGAAGCATCGGCCCAGAACCAGGCCCCCACTGGCATCGCAGGTCCCCCCAACCCTGCCCCGCACTCCCTACGTGGTGACAGCTGAGTCCATCCTGTCCTCCTCGGCTGAAACCCTCCCATGGCACCCACACGGCGAAGAAGGAAAGCCTGTGTTCGTCCTTAGGCCTGAAAGAAGGCCCCGCCGCCCTGACCTCCTCCCCCCACTCCCTTCCTCGGCTCCAGCCTCACCTGCCCTCCTGCTGTTCCTGAAACTTGCCTCTGAGATCCTGCCTCCGGCCCTTTGCACGTACTGTGCCCTCTGCCAGCTCTCTGCCCTGCACCATCCCACACTGCCACCAGGCCTTTGCCTATGGGTGCCACCTACCCAGGACTCCCTCCTGGCTCTCCTGTGCCTGTCCAGACCCCCACCTCCTTGGAGGCCGGCTCACCAGCCCACAAACACTTACTGAGCACCTACTGAATGCCCTGGCTATGCTCTGGGTCCAAAGGAGCTCTCCGGAAGAAAAGCTCAGTTCCTAGCAAGACAGCCAATCTGGCCATGGCAGCCAGGTGGTGACCCTGAGGGCCAGGCGCCCCCAGACCACGGCCCCAGCAGCAGCAAGAGAAGAAGAGAGGCCCTTGGCTGCCGAGGAGCCCCTGCCCCAGCTGGACTCCCGACGCACTGAGAAGCTCCCATCTCAACCTACTTTCCACCCAGATGCCCTGGCAGAAGGGGAGGGGCGTGGAGAGCACTGTCTTGTCACGTACCATCAACAGAGCACGCGGCGCCCAGGAAGAAATGGTCTGGGGGCTGAGGCTAGCCACCGTCCCTCGGCCAGCCTCCTCCCCAGCCTCCCCAGATTCCGGGCTCTCAGCGCAGGGCTCCCCTAACACCCCTCAAGGCTTCTCCCATTTCAGCAGCATCCCAGCAAGCGCCAGGGAGCCCAGCCTCAGCCTCCTGCTGCCTCTCCCACTCCCGCTCACGCACACAGCCAACATCTCCTAAGAGAGCACCCTTCCCTCTGCTTCCACGTTTCGCTGGACTTAGCATTTCATTACAAGGCAGTAGAGTGAGGCCGACACTTCTCAGACCTGGGGTCAGCTGCCCTCTACCACCAGGAGGTAGCCGATCCTCCACAAATGGGGTACCCACACCCCACGGCAGCCGTGAGGCTGGGTCAGTGCAAGCAGCACAAGCAGCAGGCTTGGGAAGGGTCACTGACCCTCCTGGGGCAGGCTCACGGGTGTCTGTCCTCAGCCCATAGATGCCCATGGATGCCCCTGGACCATCCAGTCTCACCCAGGACTGGCTGGTGGACATGCCTCCCGGAAGCATGCTCCTGAATCCCAGATCCGCCCGAAGCCCTGGTTCTCACACTCACTTCCCCGGGGTGGGGTACCGTAAACTCACCCTGGCCCCCGAAACCCCAGCACACTCTCTGGGAGGCTTTGCCCATAAGAACCTGCGCCAGAGCCTTCCAAAGGGAGGGGGGGAGGAGGGGGGAGGGGGGGGGGGGGGGTGGGGGGGAGTGCGGGGGCAGATGGGGGG